>NW_024070186.1:111519245-111745313 GCF_014754425.2 Oryx dammah
TAGATAGATAGATAGATAGATAGATAGATAGATAGATAGATAGATAGTGAAGTCGCTCAGTCCTGTCCGACTCTTTGCGACCCCATGGACAGTAGCCAACAAGGCTCCTCCATCCATGGGATTTTCCAGGCAACAATACTGGAGTGGATTGCCATTTCCTTCTCCAGGGGATCTTCCCGACCCAGGGATTGAACCCAGGTCTCCCACATTGTAGGCAGATGCTTTACCATCTGAGCCACCAGGGAAAAGAAGCCTGTAAGAGTTAAGCAATCCCAGTTTTTAGTCTGAGTGTTTCTAATCTTTGATGCACATAACTAGACTTGTCCTTCACAAAGTTAATTCCTTAATCACCCTCTGACTCGAGGCATTCAGCAGCTGCATTCTTTCCCTCACACACCCTTGTAACAGTCTTCAGAAAGAAGTCACAGGCCAATAATCTTGAGGATGACCAAACCCATAGCTGTTATGGAACTTTCTAGAAGAATGCAAGACAGTCACTGCCTTGATCCTTACCACATACTTCTGAAGAAGACACCCAGCTATAACACCTCTGCCTATTTCCCGGGGGGGGGGGGGGGGGGGGCGCGGGCGGGGGGCACAGTTGAGGTGCTAGGCAGTGTTTCCTCTTTGCCAGGCAAAGGAATAAAACCACCCTTTCTTTCTCCTTCATGTCTCTGTATTTCTGTTTGGCATCGATGCACAGAGAACCAAGATTTTGGCAGCAGAAGGAGGCTCCTTAGACTCTCAGTTTCCATCATTGAAGAAAACTCAAGGGCCTAGTGTTGTGTACTTCTCAATCCTGGCTGCACCAGAGAATTATCTGAAGAGCTCATAAAAAATAACTAATGCCTGGACCTCAATTCCAAGAGATTCTACTTCAAGTCTGCTTATATATATATATATACATCTCCTGGCTCCACCCTTATTTTTTTGGAGTACATTCTCAGAGCTACTAAGAGGTTGTTTTCAAGGCTATAGCCTCAGTAAGACCCTGAATAAAACTCAGACTTACAACTCTCCTGTTGTACAGTTTTAAACTCTCCAGATGGTTTTTGTTAACTCTCCAGATGATTCTCATTAACTAGAGGCGCTCTTATGCCTGGTATCTGAGCTCCATCAGCCTCGCTGACTGCTACACTAAATGAAGGAAGGAAAGGGAAAGAGGGGCTGACCACGGGTCCTGTCATGCGCCAACACATAATACATTTTACATATGCCAGTTAATTTAATCTTCTTGATTATCATTCTCATTTTAAAGATAACAGTAAAGAGATAAATTTCATAAGGATTAAAACATCAGTCACAATAATGTTGCAACAGAACCAAGATTCAATCCCAAGCCTATATCCAAAGGGGACAAAGGACAAATAATATTTTTTGAGCACCCACCAATGTAGGGGCTCTGTAGAATCCTCCCAATTCCATGAGGCATTATTTTCCTCCATTTTAAATACATTTGACAGGTGAGTGACTTGAAAGGCTAACTAACTTGTCCAGGACAAACAGCTTGTAAACAACAAAACCTGGATCTTGATTGAAGTCTGTTCACTTCTAAAGCCCCCTCCTCTATCCCATCCTTCTCTGTGCCTCAAAAGCTAATTCTAACCACCATAGCAAGAGTCATTAACATTTATTAAGTGCTGACTTTGTATCAAAAATGGTACTCATAGCTTTATATGTGTTATTCAAGGAAAAATCAAGTAAAATGATTACAATAGAAAAAATAGTTTTCAGTATATGAGGTATGGGCCAGTAGTATCTCTTGCAATAATATTCTCAGATAACTCATCAGCACAATGAAGTTGGATAAGACTGCTTCAGATGGGCTTTGGTTTTGCCTCTTAGCTTTTCAAAGAGTTGTTCTGGTAATACATAGTCTGGTCTAAGGTTCTCCATTTACCAGATTCCACAGGTCCCAGTGAAAGATACACAAGGAGGCAGCTGCTTCCATTCTGTGGTTGAAGATAATGTTAGAAAAAAAAAAAAAGTTAAAATACCTTCTTCCCAGTATGGCCATTTTTCTTTGAGTGTTTCAGGGTATTGGTGTTTGGATACACACTGTTTTCTCCCAATACCCACAGCAAGAGGCCACTCTTTAATAAGACAAATTATACTGGAGGTGTGATTAGCTAATAGCCCTAGGAAAGCCAGAATGGGATAAAGCACTGTTTCTCAAACTGTAATGTGCAGACATTTTAAAAGGAAATAAATTCCTTTCAAGCCACCATGTTGACAAATTGTTTCTTAAATGTTAATAGTAAAATATATATATTTGGACAACTGTGAAAATGAAACCAATTTATAAATTAAATATAAGCAAACTCTACAAAACCAACACAAATCAAACTAATGCAAATCAAATAGACAATTAATTCTTTTAAAATATGTGGCCTTTCGCAAGTACAGCACATATTCTTTTCGGTCCAGAAGATGTATATTATTGTGTTCCCCCAAACTGACTCATATCTCTATTCAAACTAAAATCCCCTGTAAGGTTGCCTGGCATTTTAAGCCCATCTTCTTTATTCATCAACCCTTAATAATTAAATCAGCACTACATGCCCCCCATCATGATCCAAAATACAAAAATGTCAGCTTCAGCACTGAGGTCACTGGCCGAACTCTAATAAGACACTCATCCAGGTAATGTAGAATATGCTTATATATTTCTCAGTAATTGCTGACATGAAAATGCAATTAGATTATCATAATAGAAAGTTTTCAGACCCCCTTCCTCACCCTCCAAGAACATATAAGCAGACTCCTAGCAGTCTATCAACAGCAACCTGAGAAACATTAGATAAAGAATTAGGAAGAATTGTACCCAAATTCAACTCTCACATCCATACATGACTACTGGAAAAACTGTAGCTTTGACTAGACAGAACTTTGCTGGCAAAGTAATGTCTCTGCCTTTTAATATGCTGTCTACGGTGGTCATAACTTTTCTTCCAAGGAGCAAGTGTCTCTTAATTTCATGGCTGTAGTCACCATCTGCAAGGATTTTGAAGCCCCCAAAATAAGTCTGTCACTGTTTCCATTGTTTCCCCATCTATTTGCCATGAAGTGATGGGACCAGATGCCATGACCTTAGTTTTCTGAATGCCGAGTTTTAAGCCAACTTTTTCACTCTCCTCTTTCACTTTCATCAAGAGGTTCTTTAGTTCTTCTTTGCTTTCTGCTATAAGTGTGGTGTCATCTGCATATAAAGAAATACAAAGAAAGCTGAGCGCAGAAGAATTGATGCTTTTGAACTGTGGTGTTGGAGAAGACTCTTGAGAGTCCCTTGGACTGCAAGGAGATCCAGCCAGTCCATTCTGAAGGAGATCAGCCCTGGGATTTCTTTGGAAGGAATGATGCTAAAGCTGAAACTCCAGTATTTTGGCCACCTCATGCAAAGAGTTGACTCATTGGAAAAGACTCTGATGCTGGGAGGGATTGTGGGCAGGAGGAGAAGGGGATGACTGAGGATGAGATGGCTGGATGGCATCACTGACTCAATGGACGTGAGTCTGAGTGAACTCCGGGAGTTGGTGATGGACAGGGAGGCCTGGCGTGCTGTGATTCATGGGGTCGCAAAGAGTCGGACACAACTGAGCAACTGAACTGAGAACTGATGCTTTTCTCGCAAATCAAAACCACAATGAGGTACCATTTCACGCCAGTCAGAATGGCTGCTATCCAAAAGTCTACAAGCAATAAATGCTGGAGAGGGTGTGGAGAAAAGGGAACCCTCTTACACTGTTGGTGGGAATGCAAACTAGTACAGCCACTATGGAGAACAGTGTGGAGATTCCTTAAAAAACTGGAAATAGAACTGCCATATGACCCAGCAATCCCACTGCTGGGCATAGACACTGAGGAAACCAGAATTGAAAGAGACACGTGTACCCCAATGTTCATCGCAGCACTGTTTATAATAGCCAGGGCATGGAAGCAACCTAGATGTCCATCAGCAGATGAATGGATAAGAAAGCTGTGGTACATATACACAATGGAGTATTACTCAGCCATTAAAAAGAACACATTTGAATCAGTTCTAATGAGAAGGATGAAACTGGAGCCTATTATACAGAGTGAAGTAAGCCAGAAAGAAAAACATCAATACAGTATACTAATGCATATATATGGAATTTAGAAAGACGGTAATGATAACCCTGTATGCAAGACAGCAAAAGAGACACAGATGTATAGAACAGTCTTTTGGACTCTGTGGGAGAGGGAGAGGGTGGGATGATTTGGAAGAATGGCATTGAAACATGTATAATATATAAGAAACGAATCGCCAGTCCAGGTTTGATGCAGGATACAGGATGCTTGGGGCTGGTGTACTAGGATGACCCAGAGGGATGGTACAGGGAGGGAGGTGGGAGTGGGGTTCAGGATGGGGAACACATGTACACCCGTGGTGGATTCATGTTGATATATGGCAAAACCAATACAATATTGTAAAGTAATTAGCCTCTAATTAAAATAAATAAATTTATATTTTTAAAAAAAGCATGGAATATCTCAAGGGGCCAAATATTATTATTATTCTGAAGATTCTTGGGCTCCGTTTTATTTCTTAAGATAGATCTATAAATCTGATAGCAATTGAACTACATCAAGTATATGAAGCTCTTAAATAAATGTAAGGAAAAGACAGAATCCTTAAAATGTCATGTCAAAGTAAATAACTGGGTGCTTCCCAGCAATGACAGCTTTAAATCAGCATGTATACCAACACATGGAAGTAATTAATAGAAATATTTTCAGTGAGAAATAGAAACATATCTATGGCCATTACTGAAATGCATTAAACAAGATGAAATTTTTGGAGAAAGTGAAAAATAATATTTGCTAAAAAAAAAAAAGCTTTTTGGCTGTCATACAAACAAAAACATCTTAGGCTTTTCTGAATTACACCATGGCTATTTCTTAATCAAAAGTGCCCCCGTGCCTCATTTATACAGTAGCTCCATAAAGGAATTGTTGAAAACTTAACTTTTTAAACTAGCTTCCATGTACTCTTACTTTATAAATATTTATGTTGCACTAATTCTAGAAAAGATCCTGTATTCCTCTCTTGCTGACAATCTGCTACCTACTACATCTTTCAAAAAGATAAATGAAAAGGAAAATGAAATCTCTTGTTCAGTGATTCCTCATGTAGATAACACTCCCAAAGTCTGTCTGTGTGTGTATATATGCTTTTCAACCAACTCCTTTGTATCTACTTGGACATAGGAGAGGGCCTCAGGGGTTCCACATTGGATGGTCTCTTGAAGTCCATCCAGCTTCTCGACACCACTGTTCAATGTCGCCATCCAGTGTTTCCAGCCCACATCACAGCTGTACAGAAGTCAGACTACAGCCCATCACCATTTAAAAAGAGGCTGCTAACTGACACTAGGGATACAGAAAGAAAGGAGACACCACTGTTAATCAGCACATACATGGCTTGCCACTCATTTAAACAATACGCATGGATTAAGGACTTCCTAGATCTTCCCTGGTGGCTCAGACAGTAAAGCATCTGCCTACAATGCTGGAGACCTGGGTTCGACCCCTGGGTCGGGAAGATCCCCTGGAGAAGGAAATGGCAAACCACTGCAGTACTCTTGCCTGGGAAATCCCATGGACAGAGGAGCCTGGTAGGCTACAGTCCATGGGGTAGCAAAGAGTTGGACATGACTGAGTGACTTCACTCTCTTCACGTGGACTCAGTTCAGTTCAGTTCAGTCCCTCAGTCGTGTCCGACTCTTTGCAACCCCATGATTCGCAGCACGCCAGGCCTCCCTGTCCATCACCAACTGAGTTGGAACTCCCAGAGTTCACTAATACTCATGTCCATCAAGTCCGTGATGCCATCCAGCCATCTCATCCTCTGTCGTCCCCTTCTCCTCCTACCCCCAATCCCTCCCAGCATCAGAGTCTTTTCCAATGAGTCAACTCTTCGCATGAGGTGGCCAAAGTACTGGAGTTTCAGTTTTAGCATCAGTCCTTCCAAAGAAATCCCAAGGCTGATCTCCTTCAGAATGGACTGGCTGGATCTCCTTGCAGTCCAAGGGACTCTCAAGAGTCTTCTCCAACACCACAGTTCAAAAGCATCAATTCATCAGCGCTCAGCCTTCTTCACATCCAACTCTCACATCCATACATGACCACTGGAAAAACCATAGCCTTGACTAGACGGACCTTAGTCGGCAAAGTAATGTCTCTGCTTTTGAATATGCTATCTAGGTTGGTCATAACTTTTCTTCCAAGGAGTAAGCGTCTTTTAATTTCATGGCTGCAGTCACCATCTGCAGTGATTTTGGAGTCCCCAAAAAATAAAGTCTGACACTGTCTCCATTGTTTCTCCATCTATTTCCCATGAAGTGATGGGACTGGATGCCATGATCTTCGTTTTCTGAATGGTGAGCTTTAAGCCAACTTTTTCACTCTCCACTTGCACTTTCATCGAGAGGCTTTTTAGTTCCTCTTCACTTTCTGCCATAAGGGTGGTGTCATCTGCATATCTGAGGTTATTGATATTTCTCCCGGCAATCTTGATTCCAGCTTGTGTTTCTTCCAGTCCAGCGTTTCTCATGATGTACTCTGCATAGAAGTTAAATAAGCAGGGTGACAATATACAGCCTTGACGTACTCCTTTTCCTATTTGAAACCAGTCTGTTGTTCCATGGACTAGGCACCTGCAAAATCTTACCCTCCCATCCCTTAGGGGTACAAATTACAGTTAGGTTCCTGGTATTAGTAAGAGAAAACTAAGGCTTAGAAAAGACAAAGCTCATTGGAAGTGTCCTCACAGCAAATTAAATGGCAGAGCTGGGATTTGAACCTCATCTCACTGACTCTCTGAAACCCATGCTCTCACTGATATGCACCTGCCCTTCCACGGAGACAATGAAACTCAGTGTGTGAAGGACAAAGAGGACTCCAGCATGCCTGGCCCAGAGGGCGAGGCGAGGCAGGAGCAGGAATTACAGAAGCTGGCTAGAGCTGAGGCTTCAAAGCTTACTTGAGGCCAGCTGCGCATCTTGCTGCAGGCCTTGCTTCGCTGGGCACTGTCATTATGCAGACAAGGAAAGGTAAAGTGTGAAAAGAGAGACAGAGGTGCCCACAGCTCCAGGCATGCTGCTCCTCTACCAGTATCTGGAAGCTAGTAAAAGCTTTGAAGCAGGGAAATTGCATAGTCTAAATGTTATTTCAGGGTGATTAATTTGGTAGCAATGCACAGAAGATATTAAAGGGAGCAAGAGGCTGGAGGCGAGGAAACTGGTTATGAAGCTATTGTAGATGCTCATTTCCAAGACGAGTCTGACTCAGAACAGGGCAGTGGAATGGGGGTAAAAGAGCAGAAGTGAGTGTTACCCGCCAAAGGAAGAACTGACAGGCTCTGGGGAACTGCAAAGCTGCAGCTGTGGGTCAATGATGGTCTGAGGCTGGGAGAGACAGAGGAGGAAAGACACTTCCAGAGTCAGTACATGTCCCAGCCCTGAACCCTGACGTACCTGCCTCTTCTGTCTCCTCTCCAGACCACAAGCTCAAAGGAGTCATGGAGCCTCCCTGTGTCTGGCAGCCCCACAGCTTTTCCCCATTGCCCACCACATGCTGGAGGTTTGGTAGACTCAGTAAATATTGACTGGCAGTCTGCTTTTTCCGGCTGGAATGCTGTGTTCCCACCTTTGCCTGGAAATGCCATGGACGAATGCCTTCCTGGAGGCCCAGCTTAAACACCTCTCCCTCAGAGAGGCCTCCGGTCAATTTAAATTAGATCCTGCTGTTTTCCTCCCAGAGAAACTTCTCTTTACATACTTCTTACAATATGTAATTTTACATTTGTTGCTTTTTTATTTTTTATTTCCTGTTGTTGCTTTTGCTGTCAGTGGCAGTCCTCTACTTTCCCCCAGGCATAAGCACTGCAAAGTCAGTTTGTCTTTTCACCACTGAGTCCCCAAAGCCCACAAAATGCCATCCCATAAGAATAAAATGTAATTTTAAATTGCCATACCTGCATTTTTTAAAAGTAAGAAGAAACTGGTGAAATTAATTTTGATAACATTTTTATTTAACCAAACATATATAAAATGTTATCATTTAAACATATGATCTATAGAAAAAATTATTAATGAGATTAGCTAACATTCCCTTTTTTTGCATAAGTTTTCACCTCACCACTTATCTCAGTTGGAATTAGCCAAGCATTCTCTAAACACATGTGACTAGTGGCTGCTATAATGGACTATTAATATAGATCCTTGCAGGATGCTTACATGTACTACTTTCTTAGTACAAAGTTAATTCATGAAAAAAAGGAGGTTGGGAAGGGTAGAAAGATGGAGAAAAGCAAAAGAGAAAAAGGGAAGAGAAACTAACCTTTGCTGGGTGTTTACTTTCACCTATCAATAAACTGTGTGATTTAAGTCTCATATCAACCCTGGTGAGGTAGGTTGAGAACAGTGTTTATAAATGAGGACACTAACTCTGCCCACATCACATTCTCTTTTGAGCAAAAGAAGCAAGATTTAGAACCAGTCTCCCTTATCCAGCTGTGCTGCATTACTCACACAAGGCATACCTAACAAGTCTAAACAGGCCCCACTGCTATCTACACTTTCTCCCCACAGGTAAGACAGCCCAGGGCTCCTAGAAGGTATTATTTTGAATCTCATATACTCTCTCATTTCAAAAGTATAGTCTAACCATTGCAGGCTAATGTGGGAGTGTCTCCTTCATCCTCCAGACATATTTCAGAGGAATTCTTATCCCATTGCAGCTGTTAATTGTTGGTGGTGTTCAGTCTCTCAGTTGTGTCCAACTCTTTGTGACCCCATGGTCTGCAGCATGCCAGGCTTCCCTGTCCTTCACCATCTCCCACAGCTTGCTCAAACTCACGTCCAATATACAGCCTTGACATACTGCCTTCCCAATTTGGAGCCAGTCCGTTGTTCCATGTCTGGTTCTAACTGTTGCTTCTTGACCTGCATACATGTTTCTCAGGAGGCAGGTAAGGTGGTTTTGTATTCCCATCTCTTGAAGAATTTTCCAATTTGTTTTGATCCACATAGTCAAAGGTTTTAGCATGGTCAATGAAGCAGATTTTTCCTGGAATTCTCTTGCTTTTTCTATGATCCAACGGATGTTGGCAATTTGATCTCTGGAAATATTTCCTACAGACATGTTTCAGAGGAATTCTTATCCCATTGCAGCTGTTCATTAGGACTCAGCTACGACCAAACAACATGATGGCATTTAAAGTTCTCCAAATATTCCAAACTCCCTAACATGCCTCCTTAGCTCTATAGAGTTTTTCTGCTGCCTGGAACCCTTCCTTCCTTCAACCAATAATACACATCCTGCATGACTCAGTTCAAGAAAAAGAGGAGGAAGAAAGAGAGCAACAACAACAAAACTCATCAGCCATCTTATCTCAACCAAGGAACCTCCCTGATTCACTCTGCAAGTGTGTGGAACCCTATTCTGTGTTCTCAAGACACTCTCACAGAGCTTTTTCTGAATGCCATCATTACATATCTAGGATCTCCCTCACTACACTGTGAGCTTCTGAAAAGCAAGAACTGTGTCTCTTATCTTTACATCCTCATTGCCCAGCATTTATTGAATGGGTTTTTAAGTAAATAAATGATGGATGGACTGTTGAGCATGCTTATAGCCCTGTTTGAGTATAAGAAGCAATACCTGGTACCACATAGTCTTAAAAGAGGACTAGAGTGCTCTTGCAACATCAGCATCCCAACAGACCAGCTGTCAGGGTATGGGTTACAGTGATAGGAGCAGACAGTCTCTACAGAGGACACAGTGATGCCCTCAAACATTTCATAAGAAGTAATATTCTAAGCCAGCAGTCCCTAACCTTTTTGGCACTAGGGACCAGTTTTGTGGAAGACAATTTTTCCACGAACCACAGTGGGCTGGGAATTGTTTGAGGATGATTCAAACACATTACATTTATTGTGCTCCGCAGAGGTTAAAGCGTCTGCCTGTAATGTGGGAGACCTGGGTTCCATCCCTTGGTCGGGAAGATCCCCTGGAGAAGGAAATGGCAACCCACTCCAGTATTCTTGCCTGGAGAATCCCAAGGACGGAGGAGCTTGGTGGGCTACAGTCCACGGGTCACAAAGAGTCGGACATGACTGAGCGACTTCACTCACTTCACTTATGAGAATCTAGGAAATTCTATCTTACGTGGCTCAGATGGTAAAGAACTTGCCTGCAATGCAGGAGACCTGGGTTCAATCCCTGGGTCAGGAAGATCCCCTGGAGAAGGGAGAAACACACTCCAGTATTCTTGTCTGGAGAATTCCAGGGACATAGGAGCTTGGGGTGGCAGTGGGGGGCTACACTCCATTGGGTCACAAAGAGTCAGACAAAACTGAGCAACTAACACACATGAGAATCGAATGGTGCCACCAATCTGAGAGGAAGCAGAGCTCAGGCAGTAATGCAAGCAATGGGGAATGACTATACATACCGATGAAGCTTCACTCACTCACCCACCACTCACCTCCTGCTATGCAGACTGTTTCCTACCAGGCCACGGACCAGGGACTCCTGTTCTAAGCTGTGCAGAATATTTAGCAAAGCTGGGACTAGCCCTTATGTTAGCCTCAGGTTCAGTTCAGTTCAGTTGCTCAGTTGTGTCTGACTCTTCGCTACCCCGTGGACCACAGCACACCAGGCTGCCCTGTCCATCGCCAACTCCTGGAGTTTATGCAAACTCATCTCCATGGAGTCAGTGATGCCAACCAACCATCTCATCCTCTGTCGTCCCCTTTCTCCTCCTGCCTTCAATCCTTCCCAGCATCAGGGTCTTCTCCAATGAGTCAGCTCTTCGCATCAGGTGGCCAAAGTATTGGAGTTTCAGCTTCAGCATCAGTCCTTCCAATGAACACCCAGGACTGATCTCTTTTAGGATGGACTGGCTGGATCTCCTTGCAGTCCAAGGGACTCTCAAGAATCTTCTCCAACACCACAGTTCAAAAGCATCAATTCTTCGGTGCTCAGCTTTCTTTATAGTCCAACTCTCACATCCAAACATGACTACTGGAAAAACCATAGCCTTGACTAGATGGACCTTTGTTGGCAGATTACTGTCTCTGCTTTTTAATATACTGTTTAGGTTGGTCATAACTTTCCTTCCAAGGAGTAAGTGTCTTTTAATTTCATGGCTGTAGTCACCATCTGCAGTGATTTTGGAGCCCCCAAAAATAAAATCAGCCACTCTTTCCCCATCTATTTCCCATGAAGTGATGGGACTGGATGATATAATCTTAGTTTTCTGAATGTTGAGCTTTAAGCCAACTTTTTCACTCTCCTCTTTCACATCCATCAAGAGGCTCTTTAGTTCTTCACATTCTGCCATAAGGGTGGTGTCATCTGCATATCTGAAGTTATGGATATTTTTCCCAGCAATCTTAATTCCAGCTTGTGCTTTATCCAGCCGAGTGTTTCTCATGATGCACTCTGCATACAAGTTAAATAAGCAGGGTGACAATAAACAGCCTTGATGTACTCTTTTCCTATTTGGAACCAGTCTGTTGTTCCACATCCAATTCTAACTGTTGCTTCCTGACCTGCATACAGATTTCTCAAGAGGCAAGTCAGGTGGTCTGGTATTCCCATCTCTTTCAGAATTTTCCACAGTTTATTGTGATCCACACAGTTAAAGGCTTTGGCATAGTCAATAAAGCAGAAATAGATGTTTTTCTGGAACTCTCTTGCTTTTTCCATGATCCAGCGGATGTTGGCAATTTGATCTCTGGTTCCTCTGCCTTTTCTAAATCCAGCTTGAACATCTGGAATTTCACAGTTCATGTATTGTTGAAGCCTGGCTTGGAGAATTTTGAACATTACTTTACTAGCAGGTGAGATGAGTCCAATTGTATGGTAGTTTGAGCTTTCTTTGGCTTTGCCTTTCTTTGGGATTGGAATGAACACTGACCTTTTCCAGCCCTGTGGCCACTGCTGAGTTTTCCAAATTTGCTAGCATATTGAGTGCAGCACTTTTACAGTACCATCTTTTAGGATTTGAAATAGCTCAACTGGAATTCCATCACCTCTACTAGCTTTTTTCATAGTGATGCTTTCTAAGGTCCACTTAACTTCACATTCTAGGATGTCTGGATCTAGGTGAGTGATCACACTATCGTGATTATCTGGGTTGTGAAGATCTTTCGTGTACAGTTCTTCTGTGTGTTCTTGCCACCTCTTCTTAATATCTTCAGCTTCTGTTGGATCCATACCATTTCTGTCCTTTATTGAGCCCATCTTTGCATGAAATGTTCCCTGGGTATCTCTAATTTTCTTGAAGAGATCTAGTCTTCCTCATTCTATTGTTTTCCTCTATTTCTTTGCACTGATCACTGGGCAAGGCTTTCTTATCTCTCCTTGCTATTCTTTGGAACTCTGCATTCAAATGGGTATATCTTTACTTTTCTCCTTTGCTTTTCACTTCTCTTCTTTTCACAGCTATTTGTAAGGCCTCCCCAGACAGCCATTTTGCTTTTTTGCATTTCTTTTTCTTGGGGATGGTCTTGATCCCTGTCTCCTATACAATGTCATGAACCTCTGTCCATAGTTCATCAAGCACTCTATCTATCAGATCTAGTCCTTTAAATCTATTTCTCACTTTCACTGTATAATCAAAAGGGGTTTGATTTAGGTGGGGACAAGAATACGTGGAAATTGTGAAATATTTAATAAAGTAGCGAATAGGAAGATTCCTGCTAAGCATTACAATTGAACACAGAGCCAAGGAGCCCATGCTTACTGATCTGGAAGGGACAGGGGACAGAAAATGTTGGTATCCACATACCCCCCAGAAGTCTGGATGGTGGCAAACTGCACCAAGCAAGGGGCAGAACCACAGGAACATACACTCACAACACTTGAGTAACGATGTTCACCCTCAGAGAATACCTTGAAAGATGCTTATAGATGTCGACCGCACTGAGCCTGTAGTCTATCCTGGGTCTTGGACCTGAACTTCTAACCTTTGATGCAGCATGCTGGTGTACCCCTGGTGGGTAATACAAATGAGTAGTCAGGTGAGTGTGTTGTTGTTCAGTCACTAAGTCGTGTCTGACTCCTTGTGACTCCATGGACTGCAGCATGCCAGACTTCCCTGCCCTTCATTATCTCCCAGAGTTTGCTCACATTCATGTCCACTGAGTTGGTGATGCTATCTAACCATCTTATCCTTTGCCATCCCCTCCTTTTGCCTTTACTCTTTCCCAGCATCAGGATCTTTGGATCTTTTCTAATGAGTCTGCTCTTTACATTAGGTGGCCAAAGTAGTGGAGTTTCAGTTTTAGCATCAGTCCTTCCAATGAATATTCAGGGTTGATTTCATTTAGGTTTGACTGGTTTGATCTTCCAGTCCAAGGGACTCTCAAGAGTCTTCTCCAACACCACAATTCGAAAGCATCAGTTCTTCTGTGTTTAGCCTTCTTTATGGTCCAACTCTCACATCTATACATGACTACTGGGAAAACCATAACTGTGACTATACAGAACTTTGCCAGCAAAGTGATGTCGCTCCTTTTCAATACACTGTCTACACTGGTCATAGCTTTCCTTCCAAGCAGCAAGCATCTTTTAATTTCATGGCTGCAGTCACTATCTATGGTGATTTTGGAGCCCAAGAAAAGAAAATCTGTTAAAGCTTCCACATTTTCCCCTTCTACTTGCCATGAAGTGATGAGAAGAGATGCCATGACCTTTATTTTTTGAATGTGAGTTTCAAGCCAGTTTTCTCACTCTCTTCTTTGAGTTTCGTCTAGAGGCTCTTTAGTTCCTCTTTACTTTCTGGCATTAGACTATATTATCTGCACATCTGAGGTTGCTGATATTTCTTCCAGAAATCTTAAACCCAGCTTATGATTCAGCCAGCTTGACAGGTCACACGAGGTACCCTGCATAGAAGTTAAATAAGCAGAGTGACAATATACCACCCTGTGGTACTCCTTCCCCAACTTGGGACCAGGCCACTCTTCCATGTCCAATTCTAATTGTTGCTTCTTGACCTGCATACAGGTTTTCACAAGAGACAGGTAAGGTGATATGGTACTCTTACCTCTTTAAGAATTTTCTACAGTTTGTCATGATCCACACAGTCAAAGGCTTTCATAAAGTCAATGAGGCAGAAGTAGATGTTTTTCTGGAATTCTCCTGCTTTCTCTATAATCCAATAAATGTTGGTAATTTGATCTCTGGTTCCTGTGCCTTTTCTAAACACAGCTTGTAGATCTAGAAGTTCTCTGTTCCCATACAGTTGAAGTCAAGCTTGAAGGATTTTGAGTATCACCTTAGTAGCATATGAAATGAGGGAATAAAACCTATGAAGCCAGACTGTCCCTGGCCTGATGCCTAAGAGTGAGACCTCTCATCTACATGGTATCATGTTCTATGTATATTGTGACATGAGAAATATTGAGAAGCACTGAGTTAGACTATGAGAGATAGATGAACAGCACTGGAGACTTAGGATGCATAAAAAATATTTCGCTTTGATGGACAAGGAGGTAAAGGGTAGAAGATATAACAGTAGCTATGACAAGAACTATGAACTCTCAAACCAAAGTCATTCTATTTGTGTGAGTGTTTCTGTGAGTTCAGATGGAAGATGTAACAGTTCAGTTCAGTTGCTCAGTCATGTCCGACTCTTTGCAGCTCCATGGACTGCAGCACACCGGGATTCCCTGTCCATCAATAACTTCCAGAGCTTACTCAAATTCATGTCCATAGAGTTAGTGATACCATTCAGCCATCTCATCCTCTGTCGTCCCCTTCTCCTTCTACCCCCAATCCCTCCCAGCATCAGGGTCTTTACAAATGAGTCAGTTCTTCACATCAGGTGGCCAAAATATTTGAGTTTCAGCTTCAGCATAAGTCCTTTCAATAAATATTCAGGACTGATTGCCTTTAGAATTGACTGGTTGGGTCTCCTTGCCAGTCCAAAGGACTTCCAAGAACACCACAGTTCAGAAGCATCAATTCTTCAGTGCTCAGCTTTCTTTATTAGTCCAACTCTCACATTCATACATGACTACTGGAAAAACCATACCTTTGACTAGACGGACCTTTGTTGGCAAAGTAATGTCTCTGCTTTTTAATATGCTGTCTAGGCTGGTCATAGCTTTTCTTCCAAGGAGCAAGCATTTTTTAATTTCATGGCTGCACTCACCATCTGCAGTGATTTTGGAGCCCCAAAAATCAAGTCTCTCACTGTTTCTATTGTTTTCCCATCTATTTGCCATGAAGTGATGGGACTGGATGTCATGATCTTAATTTTCTGAAAGTTGACTTTTAAGCCAACTTTTTCACTTTCATCAAGAGGCTCTTTAGTTCTAGGCATTCTGCCATGAGGGTGGTGTCATCTGGGTATCTGAGATTATTGTTATTTCTCCCAGAAATCTTGATTGCAGTTTGTGCTTCATCCAGCCCAGCATTTCACATGATGTACTCTGCATATAAGTTAAATAAACAGGGTGACAATATACAGCCTTGATGTATTCCTTTCCCAATTTTGTACCAGTCCATTTTTCCATGTCTGGTTCTAACTGTTGCTTCTTGACCTGCATAGAGCTTTCTCAGGAGGCAGGTAAATTCCAAGCTCTTTAAGAATTTTCCATACTTTGTTGTGATCCACAGTCAAAGGTTTGGGCATAGTCAATAAAGCAGAAGTAGATATTTTACCAGAACTCTCTTGCTTTTTCGATGATCCAACAGATGTTGGCAATTTGATCTCTTGTTCCTCTGCCTTTTCTAAATCCAGCTTGTACATCTGGAAGTTCACAGTTCACGTACTTTGAAGCCTGGCATGGAGAATTTTAAGCATTACTTTGCTAGTGTGTGAGATGAGTGCAATTGTGCAGTAGCTTGCGCATGCTTTGGCATTGCCTTTCTTTGGGATTGGAATGAAAATGGACCTTTTCCAGTCCTGTGGCCACTGCTGAGTCTTCCAAATTTGCTGTCATATTGACTGCAGCACTTTAGCACTGATAGATGTTAGGACACTGAAAGATGAATTCCCCAGGGCAGTAGGTGCCCAATATACTACTGGAAAACAGTGGAGAAATAACTCCAGAAAGAATGAAGAAACAGAGCCAAAGCAACAAGAACACCAGCTGTGGATGTGACTGGTGATGGAAGTAAACTCCAATGCTGTAAATAACGGAACCTGGAATGTTAGGTCCATGAATCAAGATAAATTGGAAGTCGTTAAACAGAAGATGGCAAGAGTGAACATTGACATTTTAGGAATCAGTGAACTAAAATGGACTGGAATGGGTGAATTTAACTCAGATGACCATTACATACTGTGGGCAAGAATCCCTTGGAAGAAATGGGGTAGCATAGTCAACAAAAAATCTGAACTACAGTACTTGGATGCAATGTCAAAAACGACAGAATAATCTCTGTTCATTTCCAAGGCAAACCATTCAATATCACAATAACCCAAGTCTATGTCCCAACCACTCATGTTGAAGAAGCTGAAGTTGAATGGTTCTATGAAGACCTACAAAATCTTTTAGAACTAACACCCCAAAAAGATGTCCTTTTCATTATGGGGGACTGGAATGCAAAAGTAGTAAATCAAGAGATACCGGGAATAACAGGCAAATTTGGCCTTGGAGTACAAAATGAAGCAGGGCAAAGGCTAACAGACTTTTGCAAAGAGAACACACCAGTCATAGCAAACACCCTCTTCCAACAACACAAGAGAAGACTCTACACATGGACATCACCAGATGGTCAATACTGAAATCAGATGGATTATATTCTTTGCAGCCAAAGATGGAGAAACTGTATACAGTCAGCAAAAGAAGACAGGGAGTTGACTGTGGTTCAGACCATAGACTCCTTAATGCCAAATTCAGACTTAAATTGAAGAAAGTAGGGAAAACCACTGGACATTCAGATAGGATCTAAATCAAATCCCTTACAATTATACAGTGGAGGTGACAAATAGATTCAAGGGATTAGATCTGATTGACAGAGTGCCTGAAGAACTATGGACGGAGGTTTGTGACATTGTACAGGAAGCAGTGATCAAGACCATCCCCAAGAAAAGAAATCCAAAAAGGTAAAATGGTTGTTTGAGGAGGCCTTACAAATAGCTGAGAAAAGAAGAGAAACTAAAGGCAAAGGAGAAAAGGAAAGCTATACCTATATGAATGCAGAGTTCCAAAGAACAGCAAAGAGAAATAAGAAAGCCTTCCTCTGTGCTCAATGCAAAGAAATAGAAGAAAACAATAAAATGGGAAAGACTAGAGATCACTTCAAGAAAATTAGAGATACCAAGGAAACATTTCATGCAAAGATGAGCAAACTGAAAGACAGAAATGGTATGGATGTAACAGAAGCAGAAGATATTAAGAAGAGGTAGCAACAATACACAGAACAACTATATAAAAAAGATCTTCATGACCCAGATAACCACAATGGTGTAATCACTCACCTAGAACCAGACATCCTGGAATGCTGTCAAGTGGGCCTTAGGAAGCATCACTAGGAACAAAGCTAGTGGTTGTGATGGAATTCCAGTTGAGCTATTTCAAATCCAAAAAGATGATGCTGTGAAAGTGTTGCACTCAATATGCCAGAAAATTTGGAAGATGGAACACTAGGGTATTACACTATTAAAAAGAACCAAACAACAATACTGCACAAGAGTAAGCCCCATGTTTTCAGTAAAGGCACATTCCTGAAAAGCAAATAAATCAAGACGAATGACATGTCATCCCCCAAATAGCCCAATTTGCCTCATCCCGAGAAGCAGGTCAGGGTCCAGGGCAGCCTACAACCACTGCCTGGCACTCATCCCCTTGCCTCCAGCATAGAGAAATTAGTCTTAGGAATCAGAAACTTTCATGAAATTTCACATGCAAACTATCGTTATAACATCATGGACCAGCCAGGAAGTGAGGGGGAAGAGGGCTTGCTTATCAGGAAGCTGGTGGCTCAGTGGTAACGAATCCGCCTGCCAGTGCAGGAGACGTGTGTTCAATCCCTGTGTCAGGAAGATCCCTAGAGAAGGGATTGGCTACCCACTCCAGTATTCTTGCCTGGAAAATTCCAGGCACAGAGAAGCCTGGTGGACTACAGTCCATGGGGACACAAAGAGTTGGACATGACTGAGCAACTGAGCACACACACAGGTCATTACCCTATGCCCCACACTTACTCACCAGGCACTGTTTGCCTTTTCCTCTTTTTCTTGCTTTGCTTGTGGAATCTCAATTTCCAGATTAGGGATGAATGCAGGCCACTGCAGTGAAAGCACAGAGTCCTAACCACTAGGCTACCAGGGAACTTCCTGCCTTGGTCTCCTTGTGGGCAGATCTGAACCCAGGATTTGACACTTCTGGGCAGTTATCTAACCAGAGAAACACAGTGTTCCCTGAGAGAGGACTAGAGGTGTTAGGAAAGCATGGTTTCTAATGGACTCTGAACCAGAAACAATAAATAATCGACGACAAACACCTCCCCCCTCATTACTAGGCTGATCAGAAATACTCTTTATAGTCATGGTAAACTGGCTTGGAGGTATCCTGGAGCCAGGGTGCAGGAGCCAAATGTGGCAAGGAGGCTCTGGTCACTCCCCACAGGTGCCAGAAGAGTCCCAGTCAGAGTGGTTCTGACTGCCATCACTCTGTTGTGGCCCGAGTGGGCAGAAGGCCAGATCCAGCTGGTACAAAGAGATACAGAGTCAATAGCCCCATGGGTCTATGTGTATGTGCTGAAGTGAGCATGGCACTATAAAAGCCCTAGCCAAGAAGTAGCTAAGTAAATAAATATATAACATAGAGGTTCATTAAAAAAAAACAAAAAACAAACAGAGAAACAGAAGCAGCAGCTGACATCTAAGATCCAAATGAACCCTGCCAAGGTGGGGGTGATGTCAAATAAATTCAGTTCAGTTCAGTTCAGTCACCCAGTCATGTACGACTCTTTGCGACCCCATGAATCACAGCACGCCAGGCTTCCCTGTCCATCACCAACTCCTGGAGTTCACTCAAATTCACGTCCATCGAGTCAGTGATGCCATCCAGCCATCTTATCCTGTCGTCCCTTTTTCCTTCTGCCCCCAATCCCTCCCAGCATTAGGGTCTTTTCCAATGAGTCAACTCTTCGCATCAGGTGGCCAAAGTATTGGAGTTCCAGCTTCAGCATCAGTCCCTCCAATGAACACCCAGGACTGATCTCCTTTAGGATGGACTGGTTGGATCTCCTGGCAGTCCAAGAGACTCTCAAGAGTCTTCTCCAACACCACAGTTCAAAAGCATCAATTCTTCGACACTCAGCTTTCTTTAGTCCAACTCTCACATCCATACATGACCACAGGAAAAACCATAGCCTTCACTAGATGGACCTTTGTTGGCAGAATAATATCTCTGCTTTTCAATATGCTGTATAGTTTGGTCATAACTTTTCTTCCAAGGAGTAAGTGTCTTTTAATTTCATGGCTGCAATCACCATCTGCAGTGATTTTGGAGCCCCAAAAATAAAGTCTGACACTATTTCCACTGTTTCCCCATCTATTTCCCATGAAGTGATGGGACCAGATGCCATGATCTTAGTTTTCTGAATGCTGAGCTTTAAGACAACTTTTTCACTCTCCTCTTTCACTTTCGTCAAGAGGCTTTTTAGCTCCTCTTCAATTTCTGCCATAAGGGTGGTGTCATCTGCATATCTGAGGTTATTGATATTTCTCCCAGCAATCTTGATTCCAGCTTCTGCTTCTTCCAGCCCAGCGTTTCTCATGATTACTCTGCATATAAGTTAAATAACCAGGATGACAATATACAGCCTTGACATACTCCTTTTCCTATTTGGAACCAGTCTGTTGTTCCATGTCCAGTTCTAACTGTTGCTTCCTGACCTGCATACAGATTTCTCAAGAGGCAGGTCAGGTGGTCTGGTATTCCCATCTCTTTCAGAATTTTCCAGTTTATTGTGATCCACACAGTCAAAGGCTTTGGCATAGTCAATAAAGCAGAAATAGATGTTTTTCTGGAACTCTCTTGCTTTTTCCATGATCCAGAGGATGTTGGCAATTTGATCTCTGGTTCCTCTGCCTTTTCTAAATCCAGCTTGTACATCTGGAAGTTGTACAGTTCATGTGTTGCTGAAGCCTGGCTTGGAGAATTTTGAGCATTACTTTACTAGCATGTGAGATGAGTACAATTGTGTGGTAGTGAGCATTCTTTGGCATTGTCTTTCTTTGGGATTGGAATGAAAACTGACCTTTTCCAGTCCTGTGGCCACTGCTGAGTTTTCCACATTTGCTGGCATATTGAGTGCAGCATTTTTACAGCATTATCTTTCAGGATTTGAAATAGCTCAACTGGAATTCCATCACCTCCACTAGCTTTGTTTGTAGTGATACTTTCTAAGGCCCACTTGACTTCACTTTCAGATGTCTGGCTCTAGGTGAGTGATCACACCATTGTCATTATCTTGGTTGTGAAGCTCTTTAGGAAGCTAAAGCTAATCCTCACCCCATCTGTTTTCAACAAGATGGGTGGACTTTGATGGCATTATACTAACTCAGAGAGACAAAGATCAATACTGTATGATTTCAGTAAAATCAGTGCAATATAAAAAACCACAAACCCATAGATAATGGGGAACAGATTGGTGATTGCCACAGGCTGGCAGGAGAGGAGAGTTAAAATGAATAAAAGTGTTCAAAAGGTAGAAATTTCCAGCTACAAGATAAATAAAGTGATGTATTATTCTGCATGGTGACTGTAGTTAACAATACAATAGTATCTATTTGAAAGTTAAATAGAGAGTGGGTCTTAAAAGTTCTCATCCTACCCCCAAAAGTATGTAACTGTGTGTGATGATGGATCTGTTAACTAATCTTTTTGTGGTAATCATTTCTTAATATATCTGGATTGGCCAAAAAGTTTGCTCAGAATAGATGATGGAGAAAACTGAACAAACTTTTTGGTCAGTCCAATACGTATATCAAATCATTATCTTCTACACCTAAAATGAATACTGTGGTTGTTATTGTAGTTGCTATTTAGTTGCTAAGTCATGTCTGACTCTTACAACTCATAGACTGTAGCCTGCCAGACTTCTCTGTCCATGGGATTTCCCAGGCAAGAATACTGGAGCAGGTTGCCATTTCCTTCTCCAGGGGATCTTCCTGACCCAGGGAACAAACCCCTGTCACCTACATTGCAGGAGGATTCTTTACCACTGAGCCACTGGAGAAGCCCCAAACTAATACAATGTTATGTGTCAATTTTATCTTGATAAAAAAGAAAGGAAAACAAAACAAACAAGCAAATTTAAAAGTGGGCAAAACGGCTTCTCTGGTGGCTCAGTGGTAAAGAATCTGCCTGTCAAGACAGGACACATGGATTCAATCCCTGGCCCAGGAATATCCCATATGCTGCAGAGTAACTAAGCCCATGCAACACAACTATTAAGTCAAGGATTTGGAGCCCAGAAGCCACAACTACTGAGCCCATGTGTGCTGCAACTGGTGAAGCCTGGACAAACTAGGAGCCATGCTCCCAACAAGAGAAGCCACCAAAATGAGAAGCCTGCACACCACAGCTAGAGAAAGCTGGTGCAACAATGAAGACCCAGCATAGTCAAAAATAAATAAATAAGATTATGGTTTTTAAAAAGTGAGCAAAAGACCTGAACAGACACTTCAACAAAGAAGATATATAGATGGCACGTAAGCATATGAAAAGGAGCTCAATACCATGCCATTGCTGCTGCTGCTGCTGCTGCCATTAGGGAATTACAAACTAAAACAACAGTGAGGTGTCACTACACATCCATTAGTGTGGCCAGTCTCTGTGACATGACATCAAAGGCTGGTGATGACATGGAGTAACAGGAACTCCTGATCATTGCTGATGGAAAAGCAATATGGTACAGATACTTTGGAAGACAATCTGGCAGCTTTTTAAAAAATTAGTCATACTCTTACCATATGATCCAGCATCAGGCTCCATGGTATTTACCCAAACACGCTGAAAGCATGTCCACACAAAAATCTGCACATGGATATTTAGAACAGCTTTATTCATAATCGTCAAAACTTGAAAATAAAGATGTCCTTCAGTAGGTAAATGGATAATTAAGTGTAACACATCCATACACTGGGGCTTCCCAAGTGACTCACAGCGTAAAGAATTTGCCTGCAATGCAGGAGACGCAAGAGACAGACGTGGGCTTGATCCCTCGGTCAGTAAAATGCCCTGGAGGAAGGCATGGCAACCCAAATCCAGTATTCTTGCCTGGAGAATCCCATGGAGACAGGAGCCTGGTGGGCTACAGTCCAATAGGGTCTCAAGGAGCAGAGACGACTGAAGCGACTGAGCGTGCACAGATGCATCCGTACAATGGAAAACTATTCAGTGATAAAAAGAATGAACTGCTAAGCCGCAAAAAGTCATGGAAGAAACTTAAATGCGTGAAATAAGCCAACCTAAAAAGGTTGCTTACTACATGATTACAATTATGTGACATTCTAGAAAACCATAGAGAGAGTAATAAGATCAGTGGTTATTAGGGGTAAGAAAGGTGGGAAGACTGAACAGGCAGAGCACCAAAGATGTTTAGGGCAATGAAATTATTACATATGATTCTATAATGGTAGACACCTGTCAGCATACATTTGCCAAAAGGCATAGAACGTATACCACCAAAAGTGAACTGCAGTGCAAACTAGGGACTTTGAGTAACAATAACATGTTAATGTAGGTTTGTCAGAATGTACCTCTCTAGAGTGAGATGTCAATAGTGGAGAGGGCTGTGCATGTTTTGAGGAGAGGATGTATGGGAACCCATTGTACTTTCTGTTCAATTTTGCTGTGAACCTAAAACTTCTCTAAAAAATAAAATCTGTTATTCAAAAAGGCACTGCAGGTAGATGCCCAAGATAAGCAGCCATGCTACTCAGTCATGTCCTACTCTTTGTAATCACATGGACTGTAGCCCACCAGGCTCCTCTGTACACAGGATTCTCCAGGCAAGAATAGTGGAGTATGCTATTGTGCCCTCCTCCTGACCCAGGGGATCTTCCCGACCCAGGGGTTGAACCTGGGTCTCCTGCATTGTAGGTAGATTCTTTACCATCTGAGCCACCAGGGAAGCCAGATTCTCAAGGTATTTGCTTAGTCATTCAGTCATGTGCAACTGTTTGTGACCCTATGCACTTTAGCCCACCAGGCTCCTCTGTCCATGGGGATTCTTCAGGCAGGAATCCTGGAGTGGGTTGCTATGCCCTCCTCCAGGCAATCTTCCCAGCCAAACCAAGGGATTAAACCCAGGTCACCCGCATTGCAGGTGGATTCTTTACTGTCTGAGCCACCAGGAAAGCCCAAGGTACAACAGCACATAAACAACAGAGCAGACAGGATAACTTTCCAGAACCCAGCAGGGACAGCTAAGAGGGGGCTCCACCAATCTGTCCTGTGTGTGGCATCTACTAGCATCCTAACAGGGTCCTAAAGAAAAACCAAAAACTCATATTCTGTGCTCCCAAATCACTCTTGATTTCATGAGCCAAAAGTCATGAAGACTCACTGAAGCAACAGGAAGGAAGTGGAGGAATCAGGAGATACTCTTGTTTACTGGAAATTGAGTCCAGTACCCTGCATGGGAGCACTCCTGATACCTCAACAAAAGCCAACTATATCCAAGCCAGATCAGTCATCCTGTGGCCCTAGCCAGGAAAGGAGTTTCCCTCACACACGCCAAATTTCACAGTCACTTTTGAAATGCAGGTTAGCCTCTTCAGGCTGAGAGGAATCTTCATATCCCTAAAGGGCAAGAGCCACAGCTGACAAGCTACCAATATGTACTGTTTTGTTTTTTTTTTTCTCCTTTCAACATCATGTCCTTCACTCTTGTGCTCTCCTCTGAAATCCCTTTAGTTTATCCCAAATGTAAGAATTTTACTTGCCCTTCTCTGCAACTATAACAAGACAGATTCTAAAACAGTTATTCTGTGGCTTCACCAAGAAGCAATGAGAGCAACCTGCACCCCCTCAAAAATCATGACCCAGATGCATCCTCCTCAAAGGGCCTGTATCATGCAGTGTGCACAGTTGTGCCTGCCCCCACCCCCGCCCTCTCACCACCCTCAGGACCAGGCAAGTGGCCACATTTCTACCACCAGACATGAAGGGAAGTAACAAGAAGCTCTGTACTCCAACAGAGGTTCCCTATTGTGGGAGCATCCCATCTTGCTGGCTTGTCAGCCCATTCCAAAAGAATTGAAGGTTGCTTACAAAGATTAATAGAGTTGGCAAAATAAAATAAAGAAAATCATAAAAATGGGAAGTTGAGGGGCTTGCTTCTTCTGGATTGGGAGTGAGGAAGACTGGTAGCAATCTAATGGTCTCTAACTTCATTTCTCCCTACTTCAATCTGTCCCTTCTTTACTGATCTTACCTGATTCTAGCTCTCTTGTCAAAGTCACCAAAGATCCCAACTTGCTGCATTTAATAGCCAATTCTGTCCTCAGCTCACTTGAGCCACTAGCAGAAATTCACAGAGTGGATCAGGGCCTTCTGCTGGAAAATATTTTGCCCCTGTTTTTCCTCCTCTCTGGTTCCTCCTTCTTTTCTGCTTTCTTTTATCTCACAGGTCCTTAAAATTAGCAAGTCCTCAGGCTCAGTTTTTAGAACTCTTTTCTACCTGCCCTCAGTACTGGGGGTCTCATTCTGTTTCACAGCATGAAGTCCTAGATTTCTATCTTTAGCCCTGCCTTCACTGCTTAACTCTAGACTCCCAAATCCAGCTTCCCACTCAGCATCTCCACTCAGATATCTGAAGTGAAAAAGTGAAGTCGCTCACTTCAAAAAAAAAGTGAGTCACTTGTCCGACTCTTTGCGACCCCACGGACTCTAGCCCTAAGAGGTTCCTCCATCCATGGAATTTTCCAGGCAAGAGTAGTGGAGTGGATTGCCATTTCCTTATGCAGGGGATCTTCATGACCCAAGGATCGAACCCAGGTCACCCACATTGCAAGCAGATGCTTTTACCATCTGAGCCACCAGGGAAGCTCAGATGTCTGACATACACCTCAAATCCCAAATCACCCAAAACAGATCTCCTAACATCCCGGACCAGACCTGCTCTAGTTTTCCCCACTCAATGACAACTTCATCTTTCTGGTTACTCACCCCCACCATAGTTAAGGATGATGTAGAGTCATCCTTAACTCCTCTCTTTCTCTCACTTCTTACATCTAACCCACTAGAAAATTCTGCTGGCTCTATCTCCAAAATATTCCCCAGGGCTGTCCACTCTTTACTGCACCCCTGTTACCACTTTCATATAGGTCTGGGTTATTACAGTGGTCTAACTGGACTCTGCTTCCACCTCTTCCCTTCACATTTTTCTCAACATAGGAGCCAGTGTTACTCTATTGAAGTATAAGTTGGGCCCAAGTTTTCACAAGAAACTTCATCAATTCAATTCAGTTCAGTCGCTCAGTCATGTCCGACTCTTTGCGACCCCACGAACCACAGCACGCCAGGCCTCCCCGTCCATCACCAACTCCCAGAGTCCGCCCAAACCCATGTTCATCAAGGCAGTGATGCCATCCAGCCATCTCATCCTCTGTTGTCCCCTTCTCTTCAGAGCCCCAAGTGATTTAGCCCTTGCTACTCCTCCAGCCTCTTATCCTCTCCTCCACCAGCTGCACTGGCCTCCCTGTTTCTCCTTGCACACCAGGCTTGCCTCCAGCCTACAGCCTTTGCACTTGCTGCTTCTCCTTCTTGAAATGCTCTTCCTCTTATCTCCTCTAAGTCTTTGCTCAAAAATTTTCTCAAGGAGTCCTTCGTGATCATCTTATTGAAAACTACTAAGTGCCTCAAACCCCATACCCTTTTCTTGCTTTACTTTCCCATAATAATTCCCATCTAAACTACTACAGAATTCCCTGGCTATTTCATTGGTTGTATTGCCCCTCACTCGAACAAAAGCTTCATGGATGTAGGATTATTTTTTCTATTTTTCTTTTCTTCTTAATCGCTGGCTCCAGAACTGTGCTTGGCATATAATAATTTGGTACATAAGTGTTAGAAGTCAATGCAAATGAAAAGTTCTTGCTCTTTTACACTAAAGATTACTATAGAAATGGTGAACTAATTTTTGACTGTGTCAAACCAATTCTCCCTTCATAGTCATTCATCCTTGGTCTGAGTAGCACCTTGGACTTGAGGCAGAAGGGTTAAGGATTAAGAAACAAAACAAAGCCTAGTTTTAAAGCCTTAAAACAAAGCCTTCATGTCTTAGTCAAGGCTGGAAATTTGCCAACAGAATAAAAAAAATCAATAGACCATAACCTGACAAGTTTCTGTCAGTTTTACACACATACACACATCCAGTTGCACACCAAAAGCAACTAGTAAGAAAACACGATATTAAAATTTACTACACTTTTACCTTTACCCACACTCCCCACAGCTCATGAGTGTTGAAGATGTGCTGTTCAGTAGCTGACAATCCCGGCAGATGCTGCTTTAATGCTTGAGAAAGACAAGTACCTTTTACCAGCATCAACCTTGGAACAGCTCCAAAGAAATCCTTTTTCTTCCTCCCACTCACAGATTTCTCCCTGGGCATGCATGGTATACATTGCCAGTGGCCTCCGCCTCCACCCAACCTACTGAAACCTGGCCCATAACACCCTGTAATTAATGTCATCAGACAAGCAAGACTGAGTGTCACTCCACTATGCATGCTCTCTGCTTAGCAGAAGACACTGTCCTTTGCAATCAGGGAGGCACTCCCCAGCCACTGTCAGCAGGTGTTTCTCCAGGTCCTGAGAAGGACTTACAGCCTTTATGCCCACTCTCACCAAGTCTGCCTCCTGACTAACCATTTCTATGAAACTGCTCAGTCATCCAGCTTAGGTACCCAATGTGTAAGCACAAGAATAATGGAGGCTTCCACAGGGATAAGGCCCACCCATGATCCTGCTTTTCTCTCCTGGGCCAGTCCACCAAGCCAGGCTACTCACACCCATTCCCACCCAAGGGAAATAGATAAAAGCTGCAGGGTACAGCCCTCACCTGTGCACATCCTATGAAGATTAAGAAAACTCAGGAAAGAATATTCACAATCATTGCTGCTGGTTTCAGTATTTGGACCCAGTAGCCAATAAGAATATTTCTTAGATCTTGCTTAAAAAATAAATTTTACACATGCATGTGTAAAATGCACCCATGAAACTGAGGTTGTGCTATCTAAGAACCATAACACAAAGTAAACCAAGGAGATGTAGAAAATCCTTCTTTTCCAAGTACGGAAGTACCACATGTTGCCCAGACCTGAATCATTCTTTTAATTAGAGGTTCTAAGTCAGTATGGAAATGCTTTTAGAAAGGGAAAGGAGATCTCTGAGACTCTCTTCTTAAAGGAGGTTAAATATGCCATCAATTAAGATCAAAGAATGGGTAGCAGTTTCATTAGGTGTTTATCTGGATACATAAACTTGGAGGAAGATGATCAAACAGGTTCTTGATTTTATTTTCTCCCTCTTGTGACACCTGAGTGACCCTGGAAGAATGAGGCAGAAACAGCTAATAGATTTGTATGGCCAAGAACAAAATGAAAATGTTTATAAATTGTTGGGATGTTCACAACAGTGACAGTAGAGCATTAAACCAAGAATGAAGCTCTCTTATCTAAAACTGGACCCTGTACAACTGTACACATTGCACAACCATGAAGCTGGCTCTGAAGATAAAGAATTTCTCTTCTGGTTGTTGAGCAACCTGCATGTAAACTACAGTGGAAAGAGATGCTCTGGGCATCATTCAGCCTAGGCAGAGTGTCTGGAAAGCTCCATGTCCCTATGAAGCATCACTCCATGCTGGTATCACTTGGAGAGAAATTTCTGCCATCTGATAAAATCCTGAATTGTACTGACAAACATGGCTGCTTCCTTAGAGACGCAAAAGCTTTCTTCTCCTGGGACTAAATAGACATTTCTCCAAAGAAGACATACAATGGCCAATAGGCACAGGAAACCATACTCAACTATTAGATACTCAATTATCAGAGAAATACCAATCAAAACTACAATGAAGTACCACCTCACACTGGTCAGACTATCCATCATTTAAAAGTCTATAAAATAACAAATGCTAGAGAGGATGTGAAGAAAAGGGAACTCTCCTACATTGTTGATGGGAAAGTAAATTGGTGCAGCCACTATGGATAATAGTATGGAGGTTACTTAAAAATCTAAAAACAAGTTACCATATGATCCTGAAATCCCACTCATAGGCCATATCCAGAGAAAACTATAATTCAAAAAGACACATGCACCCCAGTGTTCACAGCAGCATCATTTATAATAGCTAAGACATGGAAACAACCTAAATGTCCATCAACAAATGAATGGATAAAGATGTATTATATATACACACCATGGAATACTAGTGTAGTGTTAGTCATTCAATCATATCCAACTCTTTGCAACCCAGGGATATTCCCAACCCAGGGATCAAACCTGGGTCTCCTGCGTTGCAAGAAGATTCTTTACCACCTGAACCACCAGGGAAGCCCTAGGTGGAATACTACTGCTGCTGCTGCTGCTAAGTCGCTTCAGTCATGTCCGACTCTGTGCGACCCCAGAGACAGCAGCCCACCAGGCTCCCCTGTCCCTGGGATTCTCGAGGCAAGAACACTGGAGTGGGTTGCCATTTCCTTCTCCAGTACATGAAAGTGAAAAGTGAAAGGGAAGTCGCTCAGTCATGTCCTACTCCTAGTGACCCCATGGACTGCAGCCTACCAGGCTCCTCCATCCATTGGATTTTCCAGGCAAGAGTACTGGAGTGCGGTGCCATTGCCTTCTCAGCCATAAAAAAGAATGAACGCCATCTGCAGCAACATGGGTGGACACAGAGACTATCATACTAAATGATATAAGTCAGAAAGAGGAAGACAAGTACCATATGATATTATTTATTGTAGAATCTAAAATATGACACAAATGAACTTCTTTACAAAACATAAATAGACTCACAGACATAGAAAACAAACTTATGATTACCAAAAGGGAAAGGGAAGGGAGAGATAAACTAGGAATTTGGGATTAGCAGACACAAAGTATTATATATTAATATAAAACAATGTCTTACTGTATAGGTGTATATATATATATATATATATACACACACACACATAACTGAATCATTTTGCTGTACACTAGAAAGTAACACAACATTGTAAATCAACTATACTTCAATTTGTAAAAAAGCTTTCTCCCCCAGTAACTGGTATTTACTTATTTAAGATTGACTGGGCCCCAATTAACCTAATCAACTGGATTGATCTGAAAAGAGCAATCTTTCAGGGTGGGCCCAGTAAGAGATTTGAGTGCCTTATAGAAGATTTCCTATAATTTTGGTTAAAGAAGATATCTCTTTACCCTAACAAGTTGGAAGAGACTTCTTTGTTCATCAGCCATTGGAAATGGTTAGATTTTATAAGAATTAGTTACAAAAAATATGACACAACCGTATGGCTGTTGTTGTTGTTTAGTTGCTAAATCACATCCAACTCTTTTGCGACCCCAAGAACTGTAGCCTGATGGGCTCCTCTGTCAATGGGATTTCCCAGGCAAGAATTCTGGAGTGGGTTGCCATTTCCTTCTCCAGGAAGACCTTCCTGACCCAGGGATTGAACTACATTGCAGGTGAATTCTTTACTACTGAGCCACCTGGGAAGCCCAACCATAGGGCTAAAGAAAGTAAATTAGTCTTCAAGAAGATTTCCGACAAATGTTTTAGGTTGGCTCCGTTGTTTCTTTTTTCCCTTTCTGTGTTTTTGCTAACTCTCCCTCTTCATGTTGTTCAGGCTCTCAGTTGGAATAACCAGCAGGCCCTCCCTTTTCCATCCACCATCACCACCCTCAATCAATATTCACTCATCCTGTGACCAAACGGCCCCTCTAATACATTAATTTCAGGAACGTGGTTAATGATGAGATGGACTAGAGGTGGAGGTGAGCTTAACAGAAGGCCGGTGGAGAAACCTCAATTAAACTAGTCTTTCTGCAAAGGATACCACTGCTTTCTCCAATACTAGTCTAATGGCTCTTTCTATAAGAGTAAGATGCTCAGTTATGTAAACTAACTTGCTAATCATTTCTTCAATGACTTAAAACACCAAAAAATATTCATTCACCTTTATTCTTGCTTTCTTATTCAACACAGACTCAGAATTGCCCGTGATGAATTGCTTCTCAAATCATACCCACAGGAAAAAGAGAAAAGGATGAGTTTCGGTTTGAGGATGATAAAGAAGAAGATACTTCTCAATATCATTTGTTAACTAAAACATGGAAAAATAAAGGGATGATGTGACAAAAAATGAAGGAGAGATGATATTCTTGCAGATTTTCCTGAAATTGTACTTTTCAGGCCTAAGTTTCCTCATTAACAATACTCCATCCCAACTCGTCATGTGCTTTATGATTCAGCAGTATCACTGAAGGGTGTGCACCAAAAGGAAAAGTCAGAGGCTTCACTGTGCTCAGTGTGAGAGTCAATACTGTTTTCCATGAAACACAGAACCACTGTGCTCTAAGTACAGGAGCAGGTGTTTAACACAACAACCCAAATCTTTTCTTTTCAGAAGAACTAACTTCATTCCAGTGTCAGGATACCCCAAAATCCAAACATCCACTCAGTTGACCTTTCTCTGTTTTTAACTTTTCAAAAATATCTTTCAAGACAGGAAAACAATTCGGTTTCTTAATTTATATATATATATAATTCAGACCTAGAGACACATACAGACAGAAAGTGAGAGGATGAAAACAGATATTCCATACAAATGGAAATCAAAAGAAAGTCAGAGTGACAATTTTCATATCAGACAAGATAGACCTTAAAATAAAGAATATTATAAGAGATAAAGACACTACATAATGATCAAGGGATCAATCCAAGAAGATGACATAACAGTTGTCAATATTTATGCACCCAACATAGGCATCAATACATAAGGCAAACAGTAATAGGGCATAAAAAGGGAAATTGATAGTAACACAATTATAGTAGGGAACTTTAACACCCCACTTACACCAAAAGACAGATCATCAAACAGAAAATTAATAAGGAAACACAAGCCTTAAATAACACATTAGATCATATGGACCTAATTGATATCTTCAGGACATTCCAACCAGATGCAGAAGAATACACTTCCTTCTCAAGTGCACACAGGACATTTTTCAGGATAGGCCACATCTTGGGTCACAAATCAAGCCTCAGTAAATTTAAGAAAAATTGAAATCATATCAAGCATCTTTTCTAACCACGACACTATGAGACTAGATATGAATTACAAGTGATTAAACAATACATTTCTAAATAACAGATTACTGAAGAAATAAAAAGGGAAATCAACAAATTTCTAGAACTGACAACAAAAATGTGATGACCCAAAACCTATAGGATGCAGCAAAAGCAGTTCCAAGAGGGAGGTTTAGAGCAATACATTCCTACCTTGAAAAGCAAGAAAAACAACAGACAACCTAAACTTACACTTAAAATAACTGGGAAAAGAAGAACAAAAATAACCCAAAGTGGCAGAAGGAAAGATAGCTCAAAGATCAGAGCAGAAAGAAATGAAAAAGAAATAAAGGAATCAATAGTAAAGATTAACAAAACTAAAAGCTGGTTCTTTGAGAATATAAACAAAATTGACAAACCATTAGCCAGACTTATCAAGAAAAAAAGGGAAAAGAATTAAATCAACAAAATTAGGCATGAAAAAGGAAAGGTTACAATAGACAACACAAAAATACAAAAGATCATAAGAGACCATTATGAGCAACTATATGCCAATAAAATGCACCGCCTGGAAGAAATGGACAGATTCTTAGAAAAGTTTAACCTTCTGAGACTGAACCAGAAAGAAACAGAAACTATGAACAAACCAATTGCAAGCACTGAAATCAAAACTGCTATCAAAAATCTCCCCAAAACACAAAAGCCCAGGGCCAGGTGGCTTCACAGGTGAATTCTACCAAACATTTCAGTTCAGTTCAGTTCAGTTCAGTCGCTCAGTCATGTCTGACTCTTTGCAGCCCCATTAATTGCAGCACGCCAGGCCTCCCTGTCCATCACCAACTTCCGGAGTTCACTCAGACTCACGTTCATCGAGTCGGTGATGCCATCTCATCCTATGTCGTCCCCTTTCCCTCCTGCCCCCAATCCCTCCCAGCATCAGAGTCTTTTCCAATGAGTCAACTCTTCGCATGAGGTGGCCAAAGTACTGGAGTTTCAGCTTTAGCATCATTCCTTCCAAAGAACACCCAGGGCTGATCTCCTTTAGAATGGACTAGATGGATCTCCAAAAATTTAGAGAAGAACTAATCCCTATCCTTCTGAAACTGTTTCCAAAAATTCCAGAGGGAGTAACACTTCCAAATTCATTCTACAAAGCCACTATCATCCTGATACCAAAACCATGACATCACAAAAAAAGAAAATTGCAGGCCAATATCACTGATGAACACAGATGTAAAAATCCTCAACAAAATTCTAGCAAAGAAAATTCAACAATATATTAAAAAGATGTACACCATGGCTGATTCATGTCAATGTATGGCAAAACCAATACAGTATTGTAAAGCAAAATAAAGTAAAAACAAAAATTTTTTAAAAAGATAATGCACCATGATCAAGTCAGGTTTATCCCCAGGGATGCAAGGATTTTTCAGTATACACAAATCAATCAATGTGATACTCTATATTAACAAATTAAAAGATGAAAACTATGTGATAATCTCAAGAGATGCAGAAAAAGCTTTCATCATAATTTAGCACCCATTTTTGATAAAAAGCTCTTCCAAAAATGGGCATAGAAGGAACCTACCTGTACATAATAAAAGTATTATACAACAAGCCCACAGCAAACATTATTCTCAACAGTGAAAAACTGAAAACATTCCTTCTAAGATCAGGAACTAGACAAGAGTGCCCACTCTCACCACTATTATTCAACACAGTTTTGGAAGTCCTAGCTATGGGAATCAGAGAAGAAAAAGAAATAAAAAAGGAATCCAGATTAGAAAAGAAGAAGTAAAATCCTCACTGTTTGCAGGTGACATGATACTATACATAGAAAACCCTAAAGATATTATCAAGATATTATAAAGTACTAGAGCTAATCAGTGAATTTGCAGGATATAAAATCAATACATAAAAATCATTTGCATTACTATACACTAGAAAGAGAAATTAAGTAATTAATCCCATTTACCACTGCAACAAAAACAATAAAATACCAAGGAATAAACCTATCTAAGGAGACAAAAGAGCTGTATACAGAAAACTGTAAGACACTGATGAAAGAAATCAAGGATGACATAAACAGATGGGGAGATATTCTATGCTCCTAGATTGGAAGAGTCAATACTGTGAAAATAACTATATTACCAACTGTAATCTACAGATTCAATGTAATCCCTATCAAGTTAACAATGGCATTTTTCAAAGAACTAGAACAAAAATTTTCACAATTGGTATAGAAACAAAAAAGACCCCAAATAGCAAAGCAATCTTGAGAAAAAGGAATGCAGCTGGAGGAATCAACCTCCCTGGCTCCAGACTATACTACAAAGCTACAGTCATCAAGACAGTATGGTACTGGCACAAAATCAGAAATATAGACCAATGGAACAAGATAAAAAGCCCAGAGATAAACCCACACACCTATGGGCACCTTATCTTTGACAAAGGAGGCAAGCTTTTGAATGGGGAAAAGAGTTGTTTCAATAAATGGTGCTTGGAGAATTGGAGAGCTATGTATAAAAGAATGAAACTAGAATACTTCCTAACACCATACACAAAGATAAACTCAAAATGGATTAAAGACCTAAATGTAAGACCAGAAACTATAAAAGTCTTAGAGGAAAACAGACAGAACACTGTATGACATAAATCACAGCAAGATTCTCTATGACCCACCTCCCAGAGTAATGGAAATAAAAACAAAAATAAACAAGTGGGACCTAATTAAACTTAAATACTTTTGCACAGCAAAGGAAACTATAAACAGGTGGAAAGACAACCCTCATAATGGGAGAAAATAATAGTAAATGAACCAACTGACAAAGGGTTAATTTTCAAAATATACAAGCAGCTCATAAAACTCAATCCCAGAAAAACAAATAACCCAATCAGAAAGTGGGCTAAAAAACCTAAACAGACATTTCCCCAAAGAAGACATACAGATGGCTAAAAAACATATGAAAAGATGCTCAACATCACTTATTATTAGAGAAATCCAAATCAAAACTACAATGAGATATCACCTCATACTGGTCAGAATGACCATCATCAAAAAATCCACAAACAATAAATGCTGGAGAGAGTGCAGAGGAAAGGAAACCCTCTTGCACTATTGGTGCGAATGTAAGTTGATTACAGCTACTCTGGAAGACAGTATGGAGATTCCTCAAAAAACTGCAAGTAGAACTACAATATGACCCAATAATTCCACTATCAGAATACTGGAGTGTGTTGCCATTTCCTCCTCCGGGGGATCTTTCCAACCCAGGGATCCAACCTGTGTCTCCAGCAGATCCTACATCGCAGGCAGATTCTTTACCACTGAGGCACCTGGGAAGCCCTAGGCATATACCCTGAGAAAACCAAAATTGAAAAAGGCACATGTACTCCAGTGTTCACTGCAGCACTATATACAACAGTTAGGACATGGAAGCAACCTAGATGTCCATCAACAGATGCATGGATAAAGAAACTGTGGTGTATATATATATATATACACACAATGGAGTATTAGCCAACTATGAAAAGGAACACATCTGAGTCAGTTCTAATGAGGTGGATGAACCTAGAGCCTATTATACAGAGTGAAGTAAGTCAGAAAGAGAAAAACAAATATTATATATTAAAGCATATATATGGGATCTAGAGAGATGGTAGCAAAGAACCTATTTGCAGGGCAGCAGTGGAGATGCATACATAGAGAAGAGACTTATGAACGCAGGCGGAGAGTAGAGAGGAAGGGGAAAGTGAGAGGAATGGAGAGAGTAACATGGAAGCATATACACTACCATATGTAAAATAGATATCTAATGGGAATTTGCTGTATGACTCAGGGAACTCAAACTGGGGCTTTGTAACAACCTAGAGTGTTCTTGCCTGGAGAATCCCAGGGACAGGGAACCCTGGTGGGCTGCCGTCTCTGGGGTCGCACAGAGTCGGACACGACTGAAGCGACTTAGCAGCAACACCAGCAGCAGCAGCAGCAGAGGGGTGGAAAGGGGTTGGAGGTGGGAGGGAGGTTCAAGAGGAAGCGGACATATGATACCTATGGCTGACTCATCTTGATATACAGCAGAGGCCAACACAATATTGTGAAGCAACTATCCTTCAATTAAAAATAAATTTATTTTTAAAAAATCTTGAAGAAGGACTTCTAGAGTGGCATGAAAATTTGATTTCCAATCCCCAAAATAATATACACAGAAAACAGGAGGAGAAGAATCCCAACTTAGCCTCTACTGAATCCTGTGCAGTTCCTGGGTAAATGAGATCCTGGAGAAAGCTGCCAACAGAAGGACAATTACGGGTTTTGGCAGAAGAGCATGAGAGTAGAGGGCAGAGACCAAGTGGGAGATGGAAGCAGAACTGAGACTGAAGCACTCAAAGGCTCCTGCCTGCTTCAAGGGTTTCCCATTGTCAAGCAGACTCTCATCTCAGGGAAAAGTAAGCTCCCATCTGAGAGGCAATCAGAATGTAACTGCTTATCAGGGCACAGTACTTTGACCCACTCACTCTACCCTTTCTTACTCATTATCACTCAAGCAGAAACAAATTAAAATAATACCAAAAGCAGAAAGAGTAAGGACCTAACAGAAGCAGAAGAGATTAAGAAGAGGTGGCAAGAATACACAGAAGAATTGTACAAAAAAATGTCTTTATGACCCAGATAACCATGATGGTGTAGTCACTCACCTAGAGCCGGATATCCTGGACTGGAAGTTAAGAGGGCCTTAGGAAGAATTGTTACTAAGAAAGCTAGTAGAGGTGACTGAATTCCAGCTAAGTTATTTCAAATCCTAAAAGGATGCTGTTAAAGTGCTGCACTCAATATGTCAGCAAATTTGGAAAACTCAGAAATGGCCACAAGACTGTAAAATGTCCGTTTTCATTCCAATCCCAAAGAAGGGCAATGCCAAAGAAACTCAAATACCATACAATTGCGCTCATTTCACATGCTATCAAGCTTATTCTCAAAATCCTTCAAGCCAAGCTTCAGCAGTACCTGAATGGAGAGCTTCCAGATGTACAAGCTGGGTTTCAAAGAGGCAGAGGAATCAGATATCAAACAGCCAACATTCACTGGATCATGCAGAAAGCAAGGGAATTCCAGAAAAACATCTAACTTCTGCTTCACTGAGTACACTAAAGCCTTTGACTGTGTGGACAACAACAAACTGAAGAAAATTCTTCAAGAGATGGGAGTAAAAGACCAGCTTTCCTGTCTCCTGGAGAAACCTGTATGCAGGTCAAGAAGCAACAGTTAGAACTAGACATGGAACAACAGACAGGTTCAAAACTGGGAAAGGAGTATGTCGAGGCTGTATATTGTCACCCTGCATGTTTAACTTAAATGCAGAGTACATCATGTGAAATGCTGAGCTGGATAAATCACAAGCTGGAATCAGGATTGCTGGGAGAAATATCAACAGTCTCAAAGATGCAGATGATATCAGTCTAATGGCAGCAAGTGAAGAGGAATTAAAGAGCTCCTTGATGAGAGTGAAAGAGGAAAGTAAAAAAGCTGGCTTCAAACTCAACATTAGAAAAACTAAGTAGCTTCTAATGTGAAAGGTTACATATTATGCAAATTAAGAACAACAGAGCACTTCCAATTGTGTGGCTTTCCTGGGCATCTTTCCTTCAAGCAATGCTCTAGAAATTCAGATCACATTCCTGTTGGAGGCCATCTTTAACACATGGACTCTATGTTCACCATAGAGGCAACAGAGAGGTGGTAGAGAAGGCTTAACTGGTTTAAACCAATCAGATGGCCCTACCTATACACAAGACAAATAGAAAATACAGTTGTGTGATCTGAAAGAAAAAAAACTAAGATCATGGCATCTGGTCCCATCACTTGGTGGCAAATAGAAGTGGGGAAAGTGGAAGTACTGGCAGATTTTCTTTTCTTGGTCTCCAAAATCATCACTGATGGTGACTACAGCCATGCAATTAAAAGGCACTTGCTCCTTGGAAGGAAAGTTATAACAAACCTAGACATCATATTAAAAAGCAGAGACATCACTTTGCTGACAAAGGTCTTTACAGTCAAATTTATGGTTTTTCTAGTAGTCATGAATGGATGTTGGTCCATAAAGAAGGCTGAGCACCGAAGAATTGATGCTTTCAAATTGCGGGCTGGAGAAGACTCTTCGGAGTCCCATAGACTGCAAGGAGATCATACCAGTAAAACCTAAAGAAAATCAACCCTGAATACTCTTTGGAAGGTCTGATGCTGAAGCTGAAGCTCCAATATGTCGGCCACCTAAGGTGAAGAGTCGACTCATTGGAAAAGACTGTGATGCTGGGAAAGACTGAAGGCAGGAGAAGGGGGACCACAGGGGATGAGATGGTAAGATAGCATCACCGACTCAATGGACATGAACCAAACTCAGTGGACAGCAAACTCCAGGGCGTAGTGGAAGACAGAGGAGCCTGGTGTGTTGCAGTTCGTGGAGTCACAAAGAGTCTGAACAACAACAACAACAATATGCCAAGAAGCAAAACCAGTTACACCTACCACAATTAACAACTGTTAGACTGTATCAAGTTCTTCTGTGCATTTCTCTCCAGAAACCACAATCTTTGTCCTTGACTACATCTTCCAAATAGGCTGAAGGTCCCAGACATGTGAAGGAAGACAGGAAATGGTCCTAAGCTCAAGTGAAGACAGAAAGCCTCACCCATGCTCTCCTCACCTCTCTCACTGGAATACACCAGAGAGAAACGAATCCGCCTCCAATCAATGCTGATTGAAAGGAAATGAAAGTGATAGACTTTTTCCATCTACCATCTAATGCTGTGGCTGCTGTTATTATTATATTATTATTATTAAACACTGCAAGTAAACAGTTTCTACCACAAGAACCATCATAGAGATCATGAGAATACTGACCAATATGCATCCCTGTATTCCTGCTGTAGTAACCCAACCCACAGTCCAGCCAACACTGGGAATAAAATTAAGGTTTTGGAAGACTTCTGATCAAGAGCCTCCTTTTCAGGTGAAAACGTGATCTTAAGACCTCTGCTTTAAAAGACAAACTGACTTCCCAATTTTTTCTAAGACTGACCCTTTAGCCCCAATCCTTCAAAGAAAGTAACATTTTCATCAAATGACAGTAGTGATATCTTGTCATTATCTTCAAGTAAGAGTGTTCTTACTTTCTTACAAATTGATCTGGGACACAGCGTTTTAAGAAACATATACTTTTCCACCATCCAAGAGACTTATAAGAAGAAAAGCCACCCATCTGCTCAGGCAGAATGGGAAAGGGTGGCAAGGTGCTTGGCACCAGCCAAACTGAAGAACACTTGTTTCTTCAAGTAGCAAAGCATTAAAGAAGAGATATCCAGAAGACAGGGTGTCAGACTGAACTTCTAGGCAGCAATGAATCAGCAAAACACACTTGGTGCTTGGTGACCAAATTAAAAATTACCTAATCTCGGAGGAGAAGAGACAGCCCAGGCTCGACGTCTAGAGGTCAGTTATGGACTCCCGGAGCATTAAGCTCATGCATGACCCCAGAGTAATCTCACTAACCCAACCTCAAACTGTGAGTAGCAAATTCAAGGTCTGACTCTTCAGCTTCAGTTCTAACACAACACTGGTACACTTCTGTTTAATTTCAGAGGCTTCTGGTTCTAGACCCTGGCTGAACTCACCCCTTACACCTGTCAGCAGATCTGGGACTCCCTGGTTTGGCCCTTACTGCTGCTCTCTAAGGTGTTTGGTTCCAAGTCACCCATCAGCCTTAGAGAATCAGCCCCACTTCACCAGCCATTGCTCCCAGCTCCAATGCTTGGGGCAGATACATGATGTACTGACTGAGCTTACCTTCCCACAAGCCAGTGCAGAAGTTGGAGTTACCAAACACAGGAAACATATTTAAAAAACAATAATAGAAATGAAAGAGGAACTGCTGTCTCAGAAGCCAAGATAAATATCAACCCAGACCATGGTTTGGCAGAGTAGGGCACGTTATGTACAAAATGTTACACTGAAGGATTCAACTGTTTGACTTCGTAATGGTACAAAAATGTGTGTGGAAATACACCTCTAGGTCAGTCAAGGATGGTGTATTTCATTTTAAACACAACTGCTTTACTATTTTGGGGTGCCAGATATTGTGAATTTTGTCTTTTTGGGCACTGGATATTTTTTTCATATTTCTAAATATTCTTGAGGTCAGTTCTGGGATGAGTAGGTGACCTGGGAGCAGTCTGATCCTCTCAGGTATCACTTTTTAATGATCTGTTAGGCATGTCGGGAGCAGTGATCAGTGTAGGACTAACTATTCCCCATTACTGAGGCCAGACCTTCCTGACTGTCCAGTACTCGTGAATTATACGTTTTCCAATCCGATTGGAGGGAATAAGCAGTATGCCCAGCCTTCTGTGACTGCAGGGCACTGCTCTCCACCCTCTCCCTCATCTTTGCACCCCTCCCGCCACTCTCCAGACTCCCGTAGTTGACTCACTTACTTTACGAACACGTGAGGGGCCTTCCCGCATGTCTCCAGCGACCCCTCTCTGTGCAGGTCTCTTGGTTCTGGAGCTCAGTCCTGTGAACTCTGGCTACCTTGGTTTCCTGGGCTCTCAGCTCCACCTCTCAGCTCAAGGAGTACGAGTTCCACGTGGGGCTCAGCCTGGGCCCTCTCCCAGGGATCAGCTGGAGCAGCTGGAGTGTTCACCTCTTTGTAATTCCCTGGATATCATTTCCCTCCCATTGCCTGATGACCAGTGTTTCACAACCCATATATTGCTTCATATATTTTATCTGATATTTTTTATTATTTCAGGATAAGAATAAATCTGGCCCTGTTACTCTATCTTGGGCAAAAACAGAAATTCTTTCAAATTCAGTCAACTTAGCACTCAACACCAATATTATTACACAGAAAAGATACAGCTTTAACCTGAGTTTTTCAGAATGAGAGTCTTGAGCCACCAGCCCAAGAATCTCCTAGAAAGCTTGATAAAAGACACATTCCTACTTCACATCCTCAGACTATTGAATATACTTTTTCTTTTTTTTGGCCACTAAAGGGATTCCCCAGAGAAGGCAATGGCAACCCACTCCAGTGTTCTTGCCTGGAGAATCCCAGGGACAGAGGAGCCTGGTGGGCTGCCGTCTATGGGGTCGCACAAGTCGGACACGACTGAAGTGACTTAGCAGCAGCGGCAGCAGCAAAGGGATTCCCAGGTGGCTCAGTGATAAAGAATCCACCTGCAAATGCAGAAGATGCAAGAGACACAGGTTCAATCCATGGGTTGGGAACATCCCCTGGAGTAGGAAATGGCAACCCATTCCAATATCTTTACCTGGAAAATTCCATAGACAGAGGAGCCTGGCAGGCTATAGTCCATGGGGTCACAAAGAGTTGGACATGACTGAGCATCAGCAGGCACACACACACCAAAAAAATTGAGAATTGTTTTCATTACCATGCCAGTTCATTAACAAAAGACAATAAAATCCTCTTCTGAAAGCTGGAAATCATTAGAATAGGTAATGGGTTTAAAAGGCCTGGAGAATACTGGAAGTCCAGCCTGAAATCATGTTGACCCTCCAATACCTCTTCCAGCTATATAAGCATGCTTTGTATAACCCATGTCTCTCCATGGCCACATGAGCAATTTTCAAGCAGCTGCCTTCTCACTCACTGCAACAGCAGTGCTCCATTTGGAAACTGGAAAGCAACGGTGAGATGGGGAAAGACTCATGACTGTCTCCACACAGATAGCCTCTGGATGGTAAGCGCCCAGGCCAAAGCCAAAGCTTTTTCCCAGAAAGTGTGTTTCTTCTCAACTCATTGAGTAACTGTCATGCTCTCCACCAATGAATTCTCATCAAAAACATCAACAATCACACTATCAATCTTTTATTTTCTAATCTCAAAAGCAATTGGAATGTCCCCTGTACCATCCTGACTCACACCAGCCCCATTTCTGGGGAAGGAAACAAACAGCCTAAAAGGCTTGTATAAGGTGTAAATACAATCTGGACATCATGAGGCCAAGTTTATCAGAGGAGAAGTAGGTTGCATTATTCGAGCAGTGTGTGAGAGTCACTCAGTCATGTCTGACTCTTTGAGACCCCACAGACTCCTCTGTCCATGGAATTCTCCAGGCAAAAATACTGGAGTGGGTTGCCATTCCCTTCTCCAAGGGATCTTCCCAACTCAAGGATTGAACCTTAGTCTCCTAAATTGCAGGCAGATTCTTTACCATCTGAGCTACCAGGGAAGCCCTATTTTAGCAGAGTTGCTCACAGATCTTCTCTGAGACTTGGTATTGGCCATCTCACTCATTTTGAAACTAGTGGCAAAGTTATTGCTACTGGAGAACATGAGAGAAGCACCATCCCAAGCCTGAGCTTGTAGATGAAAGAGCAAAACAAGTATCTCACACCTCAAATCATTATGTGGCCTCTACCTGAACCTACTTTTTTTATCCAAAGTCTGACTACATTTCATTAGCATTGGGAAAAGAGGAGGCAAGGAGGAGATGGGTGGATGAAGGCAGAGCCAGATTACCTTTCAGGCCATGGTGAATATCAAAAAGTGGCAACCAACAACAGGTGCTTCACTCCTGAGGATAATATTACACATGGCATAAAGCATACAGACACTGCAAGGAGGTTATCCTGTGTTTAAATCCTGATTTCATCACTGTGTGACCTTGGAAGAGTTACTTAACCTCTCTGGGCCTCAGTTATCTCATCTCTAAAATAATAATAGCTTCTACCCCATAAGGCATCCATGACGGTACCACAAGAAGAACCCTGAGAAGAGCTGACACCTAATAAACTGTCTCTCACTTAGCCATTAGTTGTTTGTGCCTCTTTCTGTGAAGAAAGAGCTTTAAAGTGTGATCACGGTCACATAAACTCTCTCCTCCATAAAACACAATACGGTTCACAAAGCCCCATTACATACAAGACTTCATGAATACTCTCTTAGAAGTAGAAGGAGAAAGGCCTGCTTTTCTGATGAGGAAAAGGAGGCTTAGTGTCTGTATGGGGTTTTCCCATTTGCCATAGGAGGATGATCTCATTCATCCTCATTGATTCATTCTTCTGCTGCCCGCAGTGGAAACAACAGTGGAAAAGTCACACAAGCAATAAGGAAAAAACCAGATCACCCTGTTCTCCCACAGTTTGTCTTCATGCCCTTGGTACACACAAACTGAGGGCAGAGAAGGAGGAGGAGAAGCGACCCCAGAGATGGAGACGCTGGGCTGTCAGTTCTCCTTCCTGCTGGCTTAAAGGTAAGAGCTTCTAGGCCCCTGACGCCAACACCGCCCATTCTTTCTCAACAAAACCTTCTCTCTCCTCCTTATTACTCCCTCTTCCTCAGGCCTTTGTCCTCAAGGTTCAGCTACCACATGATTTTGGTATGAGCATTTTTCATGACTTTTCCTTCTACATTAACATTTTTTAATGTTATTAAATTTTCATTATTTATTTAATACAAAGTGTCCCTAAATCTGTCCTAAATGTGTTCCTTACTACATGCGTCTCTCTATGCTGGCTTTTTCCCTCTTCCTGTAACAGATGTTGACAATTATTAGTCTGAATTATTTCTGGCTTATAGAGAGAGGAAGCGAGATTCAAATAACTGGAGAACAACTCTCTGATCTAAAGGAAGACTTTACATTTGAGTCTTCAAGTATAAAGGACACATCAAAAGAAAACAAGCTGTTAAAAAAATTTTTTTAAGTCCATACCTAGACATATCAAAGTGAAATTCAGAACTTTATACTTTGTTCATTTAAAGTGTGAGGATAGTAATTTAATACAGGGCTACCTGGAAATGAGGGATGTCATTTGAATTTTATGCAAGTAGTTGCTGTTTAGTTGCTATGCCATGTCCCACTCTTTTGGGACCCCATGAACTATAGCCCATCAGGCTTCTCTGTCCATGAGATTTTCAGGTGAGAACACTGGAGTGGGTTGCCATTTCCTTCTCCAGGGGATCTTTCCCACCCAGGGATCAAACCCACATCTCCTGTGGCTTCTGCACTGGCAGGCGGATTCTTTACCACTGAGCCACAAGGGAAGCCCTCATGGGGTTAAAGCCTCAAGAATAAAAATACCTTCACTAAATATCTAGAATAATGTTTGACTAGATGCCTGGATACTGTAGCCTGGACAAATTGACACAAAAAAGTAACTTTGCAGATGGAAATAACCCAAATGTCCATCAGCATTTGTTTTGGCTAAACAAACTGTGATATATACGTACAAAGAAAAATTATTAAGCTTTAAAAATAAATCAAATTATGACACTATAATCTGGGTGAACCTTGGAGACATATGCTAAGTGAAATAAGCCAGTCATAAAAAGACAAATATTGTAGAGTGTCACTTATATGAGATACCTAGAGTAGTCAGATGCATGAGAAAGAACGTAGAATGGTTGCTGCCACAGGCTGAGAGGACAGGGGAAGGTAATAGAGAGTTAAGGTTTAATGAGGACAGAGTTTCGATTTGATGAAAAAGTTCTGGAGACGCACAGTGGTGATGGTTGCACAAAAATGTGAATGCACTTGATGTCACTGAACTATACACTTAGAAATGGTTACAAAGCCAAATTTTATGTTATGTTTTTTACCACAGTAAAAAATGAACTGCTTACATGTATAGGCTTTAGTATGATGCAGACACCATGCTAAATGTTTTCTACTGATTTTCTCTTTTAGTGGCTTTGATATCCCCATTTTATAGGTAATAAAACCTCCAAGACAAAGTGTCTTACACTAGTAAGAAGCAAGTATCAGGTTGAAACCCTCAGTCTGACTCCAAAGTCCATGTGCTCAGTCAGTGTGCTAGACTGAAAAGAGTGACTACATTAAGTTAATAAGATAAAAAGAAAATTAAACTGTTTTTCAAGAAATATTTTAAAGTTGATTCACTATATTAAAAAATTTAAGATTGAATTCCCAAAATTCAAATCCAGACTGGGTATGACTAATAACAGGACTCCTCAAATAGTCCTACGTTGACCTTCACCATGAGAAGTTCTTATCCCAAAACCACAGTGTCTCTAGAAATAAGAAAAAAACAAACAAATAAACAAGGATTCACAAGTAACAGGAATAGAAAGTGTACCTGGCATCTGCCCCATTCTTCCACAAGCCTTGGGACATTTCATTGTTTCTCTGTATTTTCAAATAAAACTACTGTGGTTCTATTTATATTTTTAAATTATATTCATGTTTAGATCTACACCCATGAGTAGACTCTTGGAGAAGGACTGGAAGGATACAGACCAAACTACTAACAAAATTACTTCTGGAAAAACTAGTAGAAAGGGAAGAAGGCAGGTACTGCTACTGCTAAATCACTTCAGTCATGTCCGACTCTGTGCGACCCCATAGACGGCAGCCCATCAGGCTGCCCCGTCCCTGAGATTCTCCAGGCAAGAACACTGGAGTGGGTTGCCACTTCCTTCTCCAATGCATGACAGTGAAAGGTGAAAGTGAAGTCGCTCAGTCGTGTCCGACTCTTAGCAACCCCATGGACTGAAGCCTACCAGGCTCCTCCATCCATGGGATTTTCCAGGCAAGAGTACTGGAGTGGGGTGCCATTGCCTTCTCCAAAGGGGAAATCATTACTTTTGATGCTTGTGTACTCTGTTTCAGCTTTTTAAAGGCAACAGTGATTCACCTGATATTACTGAAAGTCTACCATAAGTCCAAGGTCTATGGTAGTTCTGTTCAATCAAGATGAAAAGACAGATGGTTATGTGTAATGAGCTCCATCTAAAAAACAAGTAAAACATCTCCAGGTGAGATGGCTGAATGGCATCTGGTGCAGTCCATGGGGCAGCAAGGAGTTGGACACAACTTAGCAACTGAACAACAACAATAAAACATGACCTGTCTGCATATGCAACACATCCATACACAAGACTCATGTCGATATTCTGGCCACTCCTGGGAAATTGTACCAACTGCACTTCTCCAAATGGTTTCCTCACTTCCAGTGATCCTCCTTGCATGGACTTCTTGACTACTTCTTCACATACCGCTCTGATGTATTATACCCAAGGCAGCACAGACTAATGGTTAAGGCTTGGGCTCTAGGGGATGCAAGAAGAATAAAAGAATCATCCAGGGGAAGAAGGACCTTAAAGATCTTTTTGCAGTTGATGGCACAGAGAAGGCCATAATGGCTCAAAGTCTTGCCCAAGGTGACACAGGTGGTCCACAGCAGCATCAGGGCCAGACCTGGGTTCCCTCTGACACAGCTCAATGCTTCTCAAGGAAGAGACAGCAGAGATCTCCAAACTGACTTTCCACTGAGGTGAATACTACAGGTCTTATCTTCTTCAACAATTGTACATCATAAGGTTATAAATATTACCATGTGAATGCTCGACTCTCTTAGCAACATAAAAAGGGCTTTCCAGCACACACTGTGTGTGTAGAGGGTTGGGGATGGGTGCAACAATCACAACCATGTCAAAGACTTTAGAGTGCAGCCTGCATCTGAAACGTAGCCTAAGTAATAATCCAGGATGCCAAACCACTTCAGCAGAGCTCCAAGACAGCCACCGCAAGAGTGATTCCAAGAGTGGGACCCAGACTCACTGGGCAGTCCTTCAAGGCCCTGAAGGGGGTGGGTTGGAGGTCACAGAAGCAGTGGAACAGATGGGGAGGGTGTGCTGGGCAAGGGGCAGAAACTGGACTCCAGAGATGGATCATTCCAGAGACACCTCCAACTATGCAACTGCCACCAGTTCAGCTTGCCACTTCTTACCAATCTTACCTCCCAAGCCTCTCCTCCACAGGCTTTCCCCACCACCCTATCCTACCTCCCCCTCTCCCACTTTCTATCTTTCCGTCTACTAACTTCTCATGAATTATCCCTATCACAATACAATGTCCTGAGGATAGATTCACACTTTCTAGCCTCAATGCTTTTGTCCATGCTTTCCCTTCCTCCTAGAATGCCTGCCACCTTCTGTTCTAGGATTCCTTTCCCCTCAACCAAAGCTGTTTGTCAAAATCTTTCCCAGAAATGCCAACCTTCCTATAAAACCATCCTATAAGTTCTCTTTCCCAGAACCTTCTGGATCTTTCTAAGGTGCTTGATAAATTCTACCTCACTCTCCTCTCCAAACTTTCTCTCCCTTACAGCCATACACAAGGCCCCATTAACAACTGGTCTGCACTCAGTAAACCCTAGGTGCTAGTGTAGAGGTCAGAACGGTGGCTGGGAAAACAAGTGCAGCAGGAGAAGCCGAGAAGGGAGCCGGTGATAAGTAATATTATCTCCATATACAGAGGATGGAACTGAGGTAAGATGGGCTGAGTAACTTGCTCAAGATCAAACAAGAGGGTTTTGAATTGAACCAGACCAACTTGCTCTGCAACACTGCTCCTTCTAAACTTCCAGCCCTGAAAACCACTTCAACTCTTCTAATCACAGTGTGGAATGCTTTTCTGAATCAAAAACGCACTTGCAATTAAGACACCTACTGCTTTCTAAGTCAGAAATTAAAGATTAATTCTGGCCACAAATGCCACAATAGTAAATAATATCTGATAAAGCCTCAAATCTAAAACATTACTTAAACAGAGACAATTGTAGATGTCTAAGATAGAATGAGCCTCAGGCCATTCACCTAGCTCAATATTTGCCAACATTTCCATTTCTAAATCCTGAAATAAATATCAGAATTATGTGGAAGCACAAAGACCTAACAACCACTCTGAATATTATTTTGATGTAATTATGGGATTAATACATAACATTGATGTTATTTACTGATGTACATAGGGATGTACATAGTGGTCTGTACATAGTGGTCATAATATAACATTATTGATGTAGAGAGTGGTACATAGTGCGATTAGTATATAACATTATTGGTGTACACAGTGGATGCACAGCATCTCTAAACACACATGGTTAATGTGTTTTTTAATGATCAAGGAAGAATTTGTGCCTACCACTATGAGCAGGAGAATACAGAAAAGACATTGAGTTTCATTCACATGTAAGTGAAACAGTAACTACCTATAATAATTCAGGGTTTAAATAATTTAATATTAAACATCTTATTAAAAGAAAGTAAAAGTTTCGTTAGTTGTGAATAACCCAGATAACTTTTCAATCCTCTACCAAAACAGAGTGTAGGGGATGGATAAAAATACGGGCTCTACAAATGTATACACTGTTCTCACAGAGAGAAAACAGAAAAATAAAGTTATCGGTCGTTCAACTTTGAAGTTAGAAGCGGCTTTTAACAGGAAAGCAGTTAAATTTCTGTTCCCAGGAAATTTTTAAAAAATAGCATACAGATGCCCCAAAACTAAAGTGTTACCAAGGAAGTAAAGGAAACGAAGTCTGTTCATTTTGTGGCAGCTAGCGGCATTCTCTCCCTGATGAAGAGAGGGCTAGTGAGAATAGGAAAAGACGCAGGGTAGAGATCACAGAGCGATAAACAGGATATCCAACACATATCCAAAACTTACCCAACTCAGTCTTAATACTAGTTTTCCCACTTTGCCAGTTTTAAATCAGACAGCTGCTGGGCTTTCGTTGTTGCTGTTTCTGTCCTTTGGATCCCAGAGCCCCAAGAACGTTTAACAAGTAGGATGGGATCTGGCCCCCTCTCGCATTAGAGGGGAAAAGTTTTAAACTTGGATTCCAGGTTGCTTCATTGGGAAAATGAATAATAATAAGTGGCTGCAAGGAGAGAACGTGGGAGACGTGCTCAGCTGACGTCGGCCCGAGAAGGGGCAGCACAATTCCCCAGCGCAGCTGTCCAGATGTGTCTCATCTGATTCCCTCGCGGGGCATGAGTCTAGGCGGCCGCCGCTAGCAGAAGCTCCAGCTCATTGGTCTCTGGGACTCCTCGCTTGCCCCCTATTGGCGGGTCAGCCCGCCACTCCCGCGGGCCTCAAGCCCCGTCCCCCGCCCCCCGGGCTCTCTCGCTGCATCCTTGGGAAGAACCTGGAAGTGGAGCGCGGGTGCTGATGTGGCACTCGGCGGCCACTGCGGGGCCGGGAGGGGCCCGGGCCGAGAGGGGTCTTTCCGCACCAGGGCTAGTCCCGGCCCTGTTTCCTTTTACTCCCACCCTTTCAGGTGGTTAGGCTGGTTTCTTTAAACAGTGTGATTGCAACCCGTCCTTGGGATGAAATTATAGGCGCGCCACGCGCTGACTTAAATCCCCAACATTTCCGAGTGGAAGGGACTGGGGCTCCGAGATGCCCACGCCCCCAAAGGGCCTCAAACCACGTCTCAGAACTTCACTCTCCCCTCTTGATCCTGGGAGCAAAAAATGAAATTCAAAAGCCTTTTTCATGGGGACAGTATTCTTTTGTTGGAGGAAAACAACTTAATGAACCCTTCACTGAAGTCCTCATTAACTAGAGAAGTTGTTCTTTCTGCAGAAAGGCCCAGGGTTGATTATGCGAGAGATTTGGAAGACTTGGTTAGTTTCAGCTGGGTGATGGTAGTTGTAGGAAAATGAAAAAACTTTGTTTTGTTCTGTGAGAATGTAAACAGGACAGCAAAACGATGCTTTGATCCTGGGGAAACTGTTGAAAGATTGATTAGTTGGGGGGAGTGTCTGCAAACCAATCACCTTTACAATTTGAGGATGTTGACAGAAATGTGACCTCATTGAAACATTAAGATGGCAAGAGCTACAGCACTGAGCCACACACCATGAACTGTGCCAAGTCTTCACTAAGTTGCTTTACCTGCATTATCATGTGTAATTCTTACAGCCACCCTATGAAGTAGATATTAAAATTATCTCCACTTTCAGATGAGGCTACCAAGACACAGACAAGGCAGTCTATCGTAGCACACCACCAAGTTTTCCAATATGTGTTCACATCATGCGTACATAAATTTTCAGGCCATTTGCCAGGAGAAGGTGGGTCAGAGTTTATTATTATGAGTGCCTCTGCCTTCTGATGTCCAAAGCTTTCACTTTGTAGATGATGTATTCTTGGTTGGTCTATTTGTTAACTATTGCTGTTTAACAGATTACCACAAATTTTGGTAGCTTGAAACACCACACATTTACTCTTGCAGTTTTTAAAGGTCAGAAGTTGGGGCATGGCTTAAGTGGATTCTGTGCTCAGCATCTCACAAGGCTGCCCTCACCATATCTGTCAGATACATTCTCATCTGGAGGCTCGAGGAGGGAAGAATCTGCTTCCAGGCTCTCTTGGGTTGTTGGCAGGCTTCATTTCTTTGCGGCTGTAGCTCTGCATCCCCTGCTTCTTTGTAGATGTCAGCTAGCAGCTGCCCTTGCCTCCTAGAGACTAGTCTCAACCTCCTGAAGTTCCTGGATGCCAGGAGGTGGAGCGCCTGGGGTCCTCCTTAGGGTCTGTCTGCCACAGTGGACTAGTCAGACACCTCAAGTCTTTATAGCCCTGATTTCCATGTTATCTCTCCTCGGCAAGCCCTCCAAAAATTCAGGGTCCCATTTACCAAGGAAAAGAAATACATGAGTAGATTCACAATACTCAGTCACTCTAGCAGTCAAGAAAACTCACGAAGGAAGCTTGGCCCTTGAAATTCATCATGAGTTTGGCTTTCTGGAACATTTGTAATCTGATAATGGTACACCTTTAATTCAAAAGTTATTCAACAATGGCCTGACAGTCAAGGTATATGATCAACCTTCTACACTCATTACCATCAACAGGTATCTTACATTGTTGACCACTGACATGGCTTCCTCAAAAATCTACTAAAAAAAAAAAAAAGAGAGAGAGAGACTTCTGGGGAGGAAGATGGAGTAGATACAATTTTCCCTGTTTCTCCTGCTAGTATAACCACAAACCCTGACTTTACATATAAACAAATATAAGATGATTTTGAAGGGTTGAAAGAAGAAGGCAGAGAGGCTTAGAATCTAGGGACCAAAGGAATGTCATGATCATGAGTTCCTTGATCCAGACTTGGACCCCAGCAAGAGCTCTGCAAAATGTTTAAGGAAGAATTAACACCAAATCTACATAATGTCTTTCAGAAAATAGGAGAGAACCCTTTCCAACTGACTTTGGCAAGACAGAATTTCTCTGAAGCAAAACCAAAGAAACAAAGCATAAAAAAGAAAACAACAGACCAATAAATACCCCTAATGAATATAGATGCAAAAATATTAGCAAATAGAACTAAGCAATATATAAAAATTATTATACACCATTAGCAAGTTGGGTTTTTTCCCCAGGGATGCAGGGCTTATCTAATTAAAAAACTAACCAATATGATCCATGACATTCATAGACTAAATAAAAATTACACAAATGTATCAGTTGATGCATGGATCATGACAAACTGTGAAAAATTCTTCAAGAGATGGAAATACCAGACCACCTGATCTGCCTCTTGAGAAATCTATATGCAGGTCAGGAAGCAACAGTTAGAACTAGACATGGAACAACAGACTGGTTCCAAACCAGGAAAGGAGTACATCAGGGCTGTATATTGTCACCCTTCTTATTTAACTTATATTCAGAGTACATCACAAGAAATGCCATGCTGCATGAAGCACAAGCTGGAATCAAGATTGTGGGAGAAATATCAATAACCTAAGATATGCAGATGATGCCACACTTATGGCAGGAAGTGAAGAGGAACTAAATAGCCTCTTGATGAAAGTGAAAGAGGAGAGTGAAAAGCTGGCTTAAAACTCAACATTCGGAAAACTGAGATCATGGCAGTTAGCCCCATCACTTCATGGCAAATAGATGGGGAAACAGTGACAGATTTGATTTTGGGGGGCTCCAAAATCAGGTGACTGCAGCCATGAAATTAAAAGACACTTGCTCCTTGGAAGAAAAGTTATGACCAAACTAGACAGCATGTTAAAAAGCAGAGACATTACTTTGCCAGCAAAAGTCCATGTAGTCAAAGCTTTGGTTTCTCCAGTAGTCATGTACGGATGTGAGAGTTGGATTATAAAGAAAGCTAAGCACTGAAGAACTGATACTTCTGAGCTGTGGTGTTGGAGAATACTCTTGAGAGTCCCTTGGACTGCAAGAAGATCCAACCAATCCATCCTAAAGGAGATCAGTCCTGCATATTCATTGGAAGGACTGATGCTGAAGCTGAAACTCCAATACTTTGGCCACCTGACGTGAAGAGCTGACTCATTGGAAAAGACTCTGATGCTGGGAAAGATTGAGGGTGGGAGGAAAAGGGAACAACAGCGGATGAGATAGTTGGATGGCATCATCAACTCAATGGGCATGAGTTTGAGTAAACTCAGGGAGTTGGTGATGGACAGGGAGGCCTAGCATGCTGCAGTCCATGGGGATGCAAAGAGTCGGACATGACTGAGTAACTGAACTGAACTGTTCCGTCGATGTAGAATAAGCACTTTCAACAAAATTCAGCGTCAGAAAAATAGAAAAGGAGAGGAGAACGTGCACAAGAACACATACAAAAAACCCACAGCTAACATTATACTTGGCTTCCCAGGTGACTCTGTGGTAAAGAATCTGCCTGTAATGCAGGAAATGTGAGTTCAATCCCTGGGTTGGGAAGATCCCCTGGAGAAGGAAATGGCAACCCACTCCAGTATTCTTTCTTGCCTGGAAAAATCCGATGGACAGAAGAGCATGGTGGACTACAGTCCATGTAGTCTCAAAGGGTCAGCCACAACTGAGCACACACAACATTATATTTAATGTGGAAAACTAGATGCTTTTCTTACATACTTTGTGATTCTATTTATATAACATCCTTGAAATGACAAAATTATGGAAATGGAAAACAGAATAATGATTGCCTGGGGTTAAGGAGGTGATGGGGTAGAAGGGAAATGAGTGTGACTATAAATGAGCAAAGTAGTGTGGTGTTGGAAGAATTTTGTAGTTTGACTATATGCATGGGATGTTGTTGGGATACTGTACTATAATTGTGCAAAATGTTACAATTGGAGGAAACTGAGTAAAGAGTACATGAAATCTTGGGTCTTCCCTGGTGGTCCAGTAGCTAAGCTTCTGCACTTTCAATGCAGGGGACCTGGGTTTGACCCTTGGTCAGGAAACTGGATCCCATATGCTGAAACTAAAGATCCCACAGGCTGGAAAAAACAAACAAACAAACAAAAAAAGATCCCACATGTTATAACTAAGACCAAGAGCAGCCAAATGAATAAACTTTTTAAAAAAAAGTTTAAAATAGTTGAGGTCTCTCTGTATTATTTCTTTCAGCAGTATATGCATCTATAATTATCTCAAAATAAAAATTTTAACAAAAAGAAAAGATTTCTGACTATCTCCCTCACCTCCTCCTGGTTTACACAACTTATTAAGCAGTCTGGTCACTGAATACAGCTCTGTCCAGAAAGAGAGGATCTCCTATCAGCCACTTACTTTCTGGGTAATGTTCTAGATGAAATAAGTGGAGAGTTACACAGAAGTATTCTGAAAATTTGGAATTCTGGGTTGACTATTCTGGGGCATGATGTTGCATCCTCTCTCTTCACAGCACCACTAGGCCAGTTAGACTGGTATACCTTCAAGGTGACAGCCTGGCCCAAAGGGGACCTAGAGGATTCAAAACTAATTCTAGTTCAGCCACCTGGATTCTCATACTGGATGACATGGTCCTAGGTCATAAGAATAACGGATGCTTGATTGTGTACACTGCCCATTGAGTTCTCCTCTAATAGCCCATGCATGCCCAGGTGAGGGACGTAAGAATCTCCATAAGTTTTAGAAAAACTGGGCTTGTCCCTCTTGCACCCTACTCACTAGATAAAAGATGTGGTGTGAATAGGGTATGATTAGTAAAGAGGTGAGGTTATAGCTACTAAAACAGACACACTGGTGCCAGAAGAAAGAACATCAGAAACCCTGGGGCAGATGGAGAAGGGGGGAACATTAATCATTCATCTTTCACAATTGCCCTGGAGACTTTTGAGTCTGTCATTCCCTGCCAGACAGTTCTGACCACAATTTGATACCCATTCTCCTTAACCTTACCAAAAAGTCTCCTGAAAACAGAGATGACTCCAATTCCAGTATTTCCCCCACAGAACACCTGTCAATACCTCTGAATGTTCCCTTCACTCTTACTCTCAGTCATTCATGGGATGGAAAAGCTGCCACTCAGCAAGTGGCATGAATAGGACAGATTGGACTGACTACTCTCAGGTAGTCTTCTCAAAAAAGGATTAGCCTGAACCCTAAGGCTTACCAATTAGCCAAGAAGCCACACTGGAAGCACTGTCGACCTCTACTCCCCCACCCGCCTCTGGACAGTTCCAACAGTTGGCAGCAACCATGGTCCAAGGACATTGCGCACATCCCCAATATCGTATTTCTTGAAGTGGAAGCCAGGCATTAACTTGCCTCCATTTCCAAAACACAGTGACTTGCATCTTAAAAACGTAAATAAGAGATCTACAAGTGCTTAACCAAACATCACCATGTTCCTCATAGACCGAGTACATCTCTCAAAAACAAGACTACCTTTGTTACTTGGAGAAATTTCCTCTAGGGATAAGTGACTCATTACTTTTTCCCCTACAATGGGAGCTACCCAATTTAAAAAGATGGTGCAGGGGATGATCCAGAGAGATGATATGGGGTGGGAGGTGGGAGGGGGGTTCAGGATTGGGAACTCATGTACACCCGTGGTGGATTCATGTCAATGTATGGCAATACAGAGTGAAGTAAGCCAGAAAGAAAAATACCAATACAGTATACTGACACATATATACGGAATTTAGAAAGATGGTAATGATGACCCTGTATGCGAGACAGCAAAAGAGACACAGATGTGTAGAGCGGACTTTTGGACTCTGAGGGAGAGGGAGAGGGTGGGATGATTTGGGAGAATGGCATTGAAACATGTATACTATCATGTAAGAAACGAAGTGCCAGTCTATGTTCGATACAGGATACAGGATGCTTGGGGCTGGTGCATGGGGATGATCCAGAGAGATGATATGGGGTGGGAGGTGGGAGGGGGATTCAGAATTGGGAGCTTGTGTACACCCGCCGTGGATTCATGTCAATGTATGGCAAAACCAATACAGTATTGTAAAGTAAAATAAAGTAAAAATTAAAATTAAAAAAAAAAGATGGTGCAAAATTTACCCTTTTACTTTAGATGAAATGATGAATGACCCCACCTTGATCCTCAGTCGTTCAAGTAAGCTTCAAATCAGTGGTCAGGAATACAAATGGCCAAAAGACACATGAAAAGATGCTCAACATCACTTATTATTAGAGAAAGATAAATCAACTAGAAAGAGATAACACCTTGTATAGGTCAAAATGTTCATAGAAAACAGTATCAGTTCAGTTCAGTCGCTCAGTCGTGTCCAACTTTTTTCATCCCCATGGACAGAAGCATGCTAGGCTTCCCTGTCCATCACCGACTCCCAGAGCTTGCTAAAACACACATTCATCAAGTCAGTGATGGCTCCAATCTTCTCATCCTCTGTCATCCCCTTTTCCGCCTACCTTCAATCTTGCCCAACATCGGGGTCTTTTCCAATGAGACAGTTCTTTGCATCAGGTGACCAAACTTTGGAGCTTCAGCTTCAGCTTCAGTCCTTCCAATGAATATTCAGGCCTGATTTCCTTGAGGACTGACTGGTTTGATCTCCTTGCAGTCCAAGGGACTCTCAAGAGTCTTCTCCAACACCACAGCTCAGAAGCATCAATTCTTCAGCACTGTTTTCTTTATGGTCCAACTCTCACATCCATACATGACCACTGGAAAAACAAAAGCTTTGACTAGATGGACCGTTGTTGACAAAGTAATGTCTCTCTATTTTAATATGATGTCTAGGTTGGTCATAGCTTTTCTTCCAAGGAGCAAGTGTCTTTTAATTTCATGGTGGCAGTCACCATCTGCAGTGATTTGGGAGCCCCCCAAAATAAAATCAGCCATTGATTCCCCATCTATTTCCCATGAAGTGATGGGACCAGATGCCATGATCTTAGTTTTCTGAATGTTGAGCTTTAAGCCAACTTTTTCACTCTCCTTGTTCACTTTCATCAAGAGGCTCTTTAGTTCTTGTTCACTTCTGCCATAAGGGTGATGTCACCTGCATAACTGAGGTTATTGATATTTCTCCCACACTCTTTACCCAGCTTGTGCTTCATCCAGCCTGGCATTTCACATGATGTACTCTGCATATAGGTTAAATAAGCAGGGTGACAACATACACCCTTGCTGTACTCCTTTCTCAATATGGAGCCAGTCCATTGTTCCATGTCCAGTTCTAACTGTTGCTTCTTGACCTACGTACAAGTTTCTCAGGAGGCAGGTAAGAGGTCTGGTAGTTTCATCTCTTGAAAAAATTTCCAGTTTGTTGTAATCCACACAATCAAGACTTTAGCATAGTCAATTTGAAGTGATGAAAGTGGCTCAGTCGTGTCTGACTGTTTGCAACACCGTGGATTATGCAGTCCCTGGAATTCTCCAGTCAATAATAATGACGTAGGTAACTATTCCTTTCTCCAGGGGACCTTCCCAACCCAGGGATTGAACCCAGGTCTCCCACATTGCAGGTGGATTCTCTACCATCTGAGCCACCAGGGAAGCAATGAAGCAGAAGTTTTTCTGGAATTCTCTTGCTTTTTCTATGATACAACAGATGTTGGCAGTTTTATCTCAGTTTCCTCAGCCTTCTCTAAATCCAGCTTGAACATCTGGAAGTTCTTGGTTCTCGAAATGTTGAAGCCTGGCTTGGAGAATTTTGAGCATTACTTTCCTAAGTGTGTTCCATGAGTGCATTTGTGTGGTAGTTTGAACATTCTTTGACATTACCTTTCTTTGGGATTGGAATGAAAACTGACCTTTTCCAGTCTGTGGCCACTGCTCAGTTTTCCAAATTTGCTGGCTTATTGAGTGCAGCACGTTCACAGCATCATCTTTTAGTATTTGAAATAGCTCAGCTGGAATTCCATCACCTCCATTAGCTTTGTTTGTAGTAAAACTTCCTAAGGCCCACTTGACTTCACATTCCAGGATGTCTGGCTGTAGGTAAGTGATCACACCATAGGGGTTATCTGGGTCATTACGATCTTTCTTGTATCATTCTACTGTGTGTTCTTACCACTTTTTCTTAATATCTTCTGTTTCTGTTAGGTCCATACCATTTCTGTCCTTAATTTTGCCCATCTTTGCATGAAATTTCCCTTGGTATCTCTAATTTTCTTGAAAATATCTCTAGTCTTTCCCATTCTATTGTTTTCCTCTATTTCTCAGCATTGATCACTGAGGAAGGCTTTCTTAAGTCTCCTTGCTATTCTTTGGAACTCTGCATCCAAATGGGTATTTCTTTCCTTTTCTCCTTTGCCTTTTGCTTCTCTTCTTTTCCCATTTGTAAGGCCTCCTCAGACAACCATTTTTCCTTTTCACATTTTGTTTTCTTGAGGATGGTCTTCACAACTGCCTCCTGTACAATGCTATGAACCTCCATCCATAGTTCTTCAGGCACTCTATCAGATCTATTTCTTTGAATCTATTTGTCACTTCCACTTTGTAGTCATAAAGCATTTAATTTAAGTCATATAGTTCCAAAGAATAGCAAGGAGAGGTAAGAAAGCCTTGCCCAGTGATCAGTGCAAAGAAATAGAAGAAAACAATAGAATGGGAAAGACTAGAGATCTCTTCAAGAAAATTAGACATACTATGGGAACATTTCATGCAAATATGGGCTCAATAAAGGACATAAATGGTATGGACCTAACAGAAGCAGAAGATATTAAGAAGAGGTGGCAAGAATACACAGAAGAACTGTACAAGAAAGATCTTCACGACCCAGATAATCACGATGGTGTGATCACTCACCTAGAGCCAGACATCCTGGAATGTGAAGTCAAGTGGGCCTTAGGAAAAATCACTACAAACGAAGCTAGTGGCGGTGATGGAATTCCAGCTGAGTTATTTCAAATCCTAAAAGATGATGCTGTGAAAGTGCTGCACTCAATATGCCAGCAAATGTGGAAAACTCAGCAGTGGCCACAGGACTGGAAAAAGGTCAGTTTTCATTTCAATTCCAAAGAAAGGCAATGCCAAAGAATGCTCAAACTACCGCACAACTGCACTCATCTCACATGCTAGTAAAGTAATGCTCAAAATTCTCCAAGCCAGGCTTCAGCAACACATGAACCATGAACTTCCAGACATTCAAGCTGATTTTAGAAAAGGCAGAGGAACCAGAGATCAAATTGCCAACATCCGCTGAATGATCGAAAAAGCAAGAGAGTTCCAGAAAAACATCTATTTCTGCTTTATTGACTATGCCAAAGCCTTCAACTGTGTGAATCACAATAAACTGTGGAAAATTCTGAAAGAGATAGGAATACCAGACCACCTGACCTGTCTCTTGAGAAACCTATATGCAGGTCAGGAAGCAACAGTTAAAACTGGACATGGAACAACAGACTGGTTCCAAATAGGAAAAAGAATACATCAAGGCTGTATGTTGTCACTCTGCTTATTTAACTTCTATGCAGAGTACATCATGAGAAACTCTGGGCTGGAGAAAGCACAAGCTGGAATTAAGATTGCTGAGAGAAATATCAGCAATCTCAGATATGCAGATGACACCACCCTTATGGCAGAAAGTGAAGAGGAACTAAAAAGCCTCTTGATGAAAGTGAAAGAGTAGAGTCAAAAAGTTGGCTTAAAGCTCAACATTCAGAAAACGAAGATCATGGCATCTGGCTCCATCACTTCAGGGCAAATAGATGGGGAAACAGTGGTAGACTTTATTTTTCTGGGCTCCCAAATCACTGCAGATGGTGATTGCAGCCATGAAATTAAAAGACGCCTACTCCTTGGAAGGAAAGTTATGACCAACCTAGACAGCATATTGAAAAGCAGAGACATCACTGTCAACAGAGGGACGTCTTGTCAAGGCTATGGTTTTTCCAGTAGTCATGTGTGATGTCAGAGTTGGACTATAAAGAAAGCTGAGCACTGAAGAATTGATGCTTCTGAACTGTGGTGTTGGAGAAGACTCTTGAGAGTCCCTTGGACTGCAAGGAGATCCAACCAGTCCATCCTAAAGGAGATGGGTCCTGGGTGTTCATTGGAAGGACGGATGTTGAAGCTGAAACTCCAATACTTTGGCCACTTGATGCAAAGAGCTGACTCATTTGAGAAGACCCTGACGCTGGGAAATATTGAGAGCAGGAGGAGAAGGGGATGACAGAGGATGAGATGGCTGGATGGCATCACCGACTCAATAGACATGCGTTTGGGTGAGCCCCAGGAGTTGGTGATGGACAGGGAGGCCTGGTGTGCTGCAGTTCATGGGGTCGCAAAGAGTCAGACACAACTAAGCCACTGAACTGAACTGAACTATACTGTATAGTCTAGTGGTTTTCCCTTCTTTTTAAGTCTGAATTTTTCAGTACGGATCTTATGATCCGAGATACAGTCAGCTCCTGGTCTTGTTTTTGCTGACTGTATAGCACTTCTCCATCTTCAGCTGCAAAGAATGTAATCCATGTGATTTCAGCATTTGCTATGACCAGTGTGTTCTCTTGGCAAAACTCTGTTATCCTTTGCTCTGTTTCATTTTGTACTCTAAGATCAAACTTTCCTGTTACTCCAGGTATTTTTGACTTCCTACTTTGCATTCCCGTCCCCTATGATGAAAAGGATATCTTTTTCTGATATTGGTTCTAGAATGCCTTATAGGTCTTCATAGAACTGTTCAATGAGGACGCATCACAGCCATAAATAAATAAATAATGATAGTAATAGTATTAGTTTCTCATCATGTCCAACTCTTTGTGATCCCATGGACTATAGCCCTCCAGGCTCTTCTGTCCATGGAATTCTGCAGGCAAAATTACTGGACTGGGTAGCCATGCTCTTCTCCAGGGGATTTTCCAGACCCAGGAATTGTACCTGGGTCTCCTGCATCACAGACAGTTGGACACAACTGAGCGACTGAACTGAACTGAAGCAATCTTGACTGGCAGAGATCTGTGGTGATTGCTTATAGACCACGGTGCGCTTGTCAAGAACTGTACATGTTCTGAGATGTCACCCCACATGTAAGTTTACAAGTTAGTTGGCCACAGTGTCATGAATAATGACAAAGTACATAAGACTCCTGGGTCAAAGGCAAAGGACAGTTTATTACTCACAGTAATAATGGTAGCCACATATTATTAATAGCATTTGAGCTGGTTCCCAGAACCCCAAATTCTGCAGGATGACAGCTAGTTGACGTCTGAACATGCAGTGCGTTCTTGAGCTTAGAAAATCCCAATATTTCATCAAGAGTTATAAGAAAACTTTTCCCATCTGTGCCCCCAGAAGAATATATAATCTTTATTATTGAACAGAATGCACTCTACTCTGGAAGGAGACATTATATATATTTCCTGAAGTTGTTTCCTCTATGAATATTCAGACTGTCTAGGACAATGGCACCCCACTCCAGTACTCTTGCCTGGAAAATCCCATGGACAGAGGAGCCTGGTAGGCTGTAGTCCATGGGGTCGTGAAGAGTCAGACACGACTAAGCAACTTCACTTTCACTTTTCACTTTCATGCATTGGAGAAGGAAATGGCAACCCACTCCAGTGTTCTTGCCTGGAGAATCCCAGGGACGGCAGAGCCTGGTGGGCTGCCATCTATGTGGTCCCACAGAGTCAGACACGACTGAAGCAACTTAGCAGCAGGACAATTGCTCAAAAACTGCCTGGGACATCTGCTCATAAAACATGCAGAAACCTGAGACATACCTGGAGAATTGCCTCCCCAAAGAATCTGTTCTTTACTTCATTGCCATCTTCACCTGGAGCATATTTTCCCAAGAGTGTGCCACTCTATCAACTAGCCTATAATATGACCAATAGGGACTTGGACGAAATCCATTCAATTTATCTTGGCATCTCACTAAGGCTGACAGGACTCCAAGCAGCAAGACAAGCTAACCTGCAGTACTGACCTCAGATTCTCCAACCTCCCACACAGTGTCCTGGGTTCAACCAGCTAAACAAGTCCCTTAAACTATCAAGGTCTGTCTTCAAAAATCAAGTGACTTTCTCTAAGTTTCTGTGTTGAACTTTCCACTGGGTATAAGGCATCACTCTACATTCTGCAGGAACTATGATTGATTGTACAGATTCTGCCTTGGCCTGTAAAGAGACAGTCTTTCATCCCTAACAATCCTGATCACTGACTTTTTTTAATTCATATTTCTCCATTTTTAAAAATTTTATTGAAGCATAGTTGATTTTCAATGAATATATTTTTTCCATTCCATTTCCACAGGATATTAAATAGGACCTTGTTTTTTTCATCCTGTGTATAATAGTTTGCAACTCCTAATCCCAAACTCCCTATCCTTCTCTCTCCCAGCTCTCCTCCCCATGTCAGAAACCACAAAGTCTGTTCTCTATGTCTGTGAATCTCTTTTTTGTTTCATAGCTATGTTCATTTGTATCATATTTTACATTCCACATATAAGTGACATCACATGGTATTTGTCTCTCCCCTTCTGACTTACTTCACTTGGTGTGATAATCTCTAGGTCCATCTGTGCATGTGTGCGTGTGTGCACGTGTGCTAAGTCACTTCAGTCGTGTCTGACTCTGTGAGACCCTATGGACTGTAGCCCATCAGGCTCCTCTGTCCATGGGATTATCTAGGCAAGGATACTGGAGTGGGTTGCCATGTCCTCCTTCAGGGGATCTTTCGGACCCAGGGATCCATCCCACATCTCTTAGATCTCCTGCACTTGGCAGGCAGGTTCTTTACCACTAGCGCCACCTATGTAGCTGCAAATGACATTGTTATTTTTAATGATTGAGTAATATTCCATTGTAAATATGTACCACATCTTTATCCATTCATCTGTTGATGGGCATTTAAGTTGTTTCCATGTCTTAGACATTGTAAATAGTGCTGCTCTGAACATAGGGAGGCCTGTACCTTTTCAAATTATAGTTTTGTCTGGATATATGTTTAGGAGTGCAATGGTTGGATCATGTAGCAGCTCTGTTTTTGTTTTTTTGAGGATGTCCATACTGTTTTCTTTTCATATTATTCATGGGGTTCTCAAGGCAAGTATACCAAAGTGGTTTGCCATTCCCTTCTCCAGTGGACCACGTTTTGTCAGAACTCTCCATCATGACCCATCTGTCTTGGGTGGCCCTTCATGGTATAGCTCATGGTTTCATTGACTTAGACAAGGTTGTGATCCATGTGATCAGTGTGGTTACTTTTCTGTGACTGCGGTTTCCATTATGTCTGCCCTCTGATGCTTAAGGATAAGAGGCTTATGGAAGTTTCCTAATGAAAGGGACTGGCTGTGGGGAATCCGGGTCTTACTCTGATGTGTGGGGCTGTGCTCAGTAAACCTTTAATCCAATTTTCTGTTTATGGGGGTGGCTGTGTTCCATCCCTGTAGTTTAGCCTCAGGTGGTAATGGTGACCTCTTTCAAAGGACTTATCCCAGCATGCCCCGCAACTCCCAGGACTGTTGAAGTCAGTGCTTCTGACCCCATGGCAGGCCACTGTCAACCCACGCCTCCAGCAGAAGCTCCTGGAGACTCACAGGCAAATCTGGCTCAGTCTTTTGTGGTGTCACTGCTCCTTTCTCCTGGGTCCTGGTGTACACAAGGTTTTGTCTGTGCCCTCCAAGAGTCTGTTTCTCCAGTCCTGTGGAAGTTCTGTGATCAAATCCCACTGGCCTTCAAAGTAAAATTCCCTGGGAGTTCTCAGTCCTTTTGCTGGACCCCCAGGTTGAGGAATCTGTTGTCGGCCTTAGAACTTTGCAACAGTGTGAGAACTTCTTTGATGAAAGTGCTGCACTCAATATGCCAGTAAATTTGGAAAACTCAGCAGTGGCCACAGGACTGGAAATCCCAGTCCAATCCACTCCAATCCCAAAGAAAGGTAATGCCAAAGAATGTTCAAACTACTGCACAATTGCACTCATCTCACACACTAGCAAAGTAATGCTCAAAATTCTCCAAGCTAGGCTTCAACAGTCCATGACTGAGAACTTACAGATGTTCAAGCTGGATTTAGAAAAGGCAGAGAAACCAGAGATAAAACTACCAACATCTGTTGGATCATAGAAAAAGCAAGAGAATTCCAGAAAAACATCTACTTCTGCTTCATTGACTACACTAAAGCCTTTAACTGTGTGTATCACAACAAACTGTGAACTAACTGAACTGGGTCTTCATTGCTACACATGGGCTTTCTCTAGTTGTAGCAAGCAGGGGCCACTCTTTAGTTGTGGTGTGCAGGCTTCTCATTGTGGTGGCTTCTCTCTTGCTGTGGAGCACAGGCTCCAGGGTGTGCAGTTTCAGTAATTGTGGCACACGGGCTTAGCTGTCCCTTGTCATGTGGAATCTTCCCAAACCAGGGATTAAACCCATGTCCTCTGCTTTTTAACCACTGGACCATGAAGGAAGTCTTGCTCTCTCATATACTTGAAGTTTATCATTGCTTTTCAGGAGTCCAGCATTAAAGTAGCATCTCCTACTATCAACTCCAGCGGCCTGCAGTAGATGACCACCATTTCTCAAAGACCCACCCCCTTACTAGTGCATTTCATATTACCTTAGTGAATAGAATATCCTCTGGCTCCACTTGGATAACATGGTCAAGGGTTGTGTTCTCTGATCTCATTTAATAAATCCACTTTAATATCTCTAATCCTTTCTGCAGTGGTCTGCCAAAGCAGTTCTGCTATTCCCATCTATTTTGTTATAAATCTTTATCATGTCCTGGTTTTAAGGAGTCATTCCAGCGGCTACTAAGACAGACTCCAGGTATCCTTTCCAGGTCATTCAATTTTGAGTCACAGGAGTTCCCATGTAAATAAACTTTCCTTATCTAGTACCCCATGTACTCCAAAGTTCACACATATTCTCCTGTTTCCTGGTGGTTAATATTAACTGGGTCCTGCAATTCTTTGGGGAGGCAAGGTATTTCATCTTGGTGACAGAAGCATATTTCTCTCCTAAGCTGTTTGTGTATAAGCAGTGAGGTATAGTTGTGCAAATCCTGAGAAGGCTGAACATCGCTCTATGAAGCAGCTACCTTGGGGAGTCTTTCATGGTTTTTGGCAAACAGAGATGATTTTACTCTAACAAAAAAAAAAAAAAAGGCAACTGCTTCTCCCAACGCCAAGAGTTTAGTGAAATCTGGGAGGTCCAGGGCTGGGAAATATCTACCCAAATTCCTCCTCTGGAGGTCTGAGTCCCATTTCTTGGTCAAGACTCTGACTTTAGCATAGGAGACACATCAAGACTACTTTCCAATTCTGCAGTTTTCAATTAAATGTTGGATTTGATTTTTATCACCATCTCCTGACCCCTGCAAGTGATGAAGGTCTCTAAAAAGGTCTCTCTGCCCTTGAGGCCCCCTAGATTTCATAGGTTGGACTGAATTTCTCCTTGGCTGAACTGAGCCTGTCATTCCTTATAAGGTTTTTGAGGCAATTAACAAAAGTCATCTTTTCTCCTAATACTGTTCAAGTCCTGGCCCTATTGCATATTCTACTGCTTCTTCTTCCACTTATACCTCATGCTAATGCATGAAAGAGGAGACTCAAAGTATCATGATGTGAGACATGGCCAGAGAACCTGCCCTTTTCCCACAGCAATAGAACCCTTGTTGTCATCTCACCAGTAAGTGATCTGATTCTAGAGCTTCATCCCAATAATTGGTTTTTCACTGTTTCCAGTAACATGTCTTTAGTTTGTGTCCCTCTCCACCTAACCAAGACCAAAAAAAAAAAAATTGAGCTTGGGTAAGAACTCAAATCAATTCTTTGGTGCTCAGCTTTCTTTATAGTCCAACTCTCACATCCATACATGATTACTGGAAAAACCATAGCCTTGACTAGACGGACCTTTGTTGGCAAAGTAATGTCTCTGCTTTTTAATATGCTGTCTAGGTTGGTCATAACTTTCCTTCCAAGGAGTAAGCGTCTTTTCATTTCATGGCTGCAATCACCATCTGCAGTGATTTTGGACCCCCCCCCGCCCCCGCCAAATAAAGTCAGCCACTGTTTCCACTGTTTCCCCATCTATTTGCCATGAAGTGATGGGACCGGATGCCATGATCTTAGTCTTCTGAATGTGGAGGTTTAAGCCAACTTTTTCACTCTCCTCTTTCACTTTCATCAAGAGGCTCTTTAGTTCTTCTTCACTTTCCGCCATAAAGATGGTGTCATCTGCATAACTGAGGTTATTGATATTTCTCCCGGCAATCTTGATTCCAGCTTGTGCTTCAGCCAGCCCAGCATTTCTCAGAATGTACTCTGCATATAAGTTAAATAAGCAGGGTGACAATAGACAGCCTTGATGTGCTCTTTTTCCTATTTCGAACCAGTCTGTTGTTCCATGTCCAGTTCTAACTGTTGCTTCCTGACCTGAATACAGGTTTCTCAAGAGGCAGGTCAAGTGGTCTGGTATTCCCATCTCCTTCAGAATTTTCCACCGTTTATTGTGATCCACATAGTCAAAGGCTTTGGCATAGTCAATAAAGCAGAAATAGATGTTTTTCTGGAACTCTCTTGTTTTTTCCATGATCCAGCGGATGTTGGCAATTTGATCTCTGGTTCCTCTACTGTTCATTGGAAGGACTGATGTTGAAGTTGAAACTCCAATACTTTGGCCACCTGATGAGAACAGCTGACTCATCTGAAAAGACCCTGATGCTGGGAAAGATTGAGGGCAGGATGACAGAGGATGAGATGGTTGGATGGCATCATAGACTCAATGAACATGAATCTGTGTATGCTCTGGGAGTTGGTGATGCACAGGGAGACCTGGCGTGCTGTGGTTTATGGGGTCGCAAAGAGTCAGACACAACTGAGCGACTGAACTGAACTGAACTGAACCGAAGAACTCAAACGTAGGTAGTTCACTCAGTGGACAGAATGTGTGTGTACAGGTGTGTAAAATATCACTATTATATGTGGCAATATTTTATAATATATGGTAATATTTAATCAATGTTCATTTCCTAATGTTGATGATTATACCATGACTATATAGAGGTATGTCATAATTTTTATATACACACTGAATTACTGAAGGGTAATAGGGCATCATGTCTCCAACTTACCCTCAAATGGATTCAAAATAATGCCAATATGTAAATTACCTAAAGATTTAGAGAGAAATTTATGCCTATATACACAAACATATCTATTTACATATATTTAGAGTCTCCAGTTTCAACCCAACAAAACAGGGTTTATTCAATGGCCCTCCTCCATTTTTCTATATTTATACCTATTTTCTCAACAGTGGAAATTTGACTCCCATTAACCTCAATATATTTACTGCTGACACAATTCCCCTGAATGTAACCAATCTTCCAGTTGCACCAAGCTGAATTCTTAGCTCAAAGACATGCTTACCAGTATACACACACACACATGCACACACACACACACACAAACATCACTACACATCCTTATACATATATATGAAACAACTACAATGGGTCTAACCTTCAGCCCCAAAGAAGGGAAAAAGGAAGGAGAGAGAGGAAGAGAAAAGAAAATAAAGCAAGAGAAGAGGGCTTCCTTGGTGGTCCAGTGGTTGAAACTTCACCTTCCAACTCAGAGGCTACAGATTCAACTCCTGGTTGAGGAGCTAAGATCCTACATACTTTGTGGCCTAAAAACCAAAACACAAAGTAGAAGCAATACTGTAACAAATTCAATAAAGACTTTTTAAATGGTTCACATAAAAAAAAACTTAAAAAAAAACAAAAAGGACAGAGGACAGAGAAAAAGGAAGAAAAAAGGCTAGCTAGTGGTTTTTTGGCTAAATTATTTATCCATAATGGAACATGGGATAGAAGGATGAAAGAAAGAGAAGGAGAAAGGGAACAAGGAAGGAAAGAAGATTATGACGTACTATATATATTCTTGAAGGATTTAAGGCATCTTCCAAAAATATTTAAAAAAAATGCATAGAAAGACTGGGAAATAAATTACCAAAATATTAATCACATTTATGTCTAGGTAGCTGTGTTTGGGGTGATTTTTTATCTGCTTATAATCACTATGGTGTGATCACTCATCTAGAGCCAGACATCCTGGAATGTGAAGTCAAGTGGGCCTTAGAAAGCAACACTACAAACAAAGCTAGTGGAAGTGATGGAATTCCAGTGGAGCTATTTCAAATCCTGAAAGATGATGCTGTGAAAGTGCTGCACTCAATATGCCAACAAATTTGGAAAACTCAGCAGTGACCGCAGGACTGGAAAAGGTCAGTTTTCATTCCAGTCTCAAAGAAAGGCAGTGCCAAGGAATCTTCAGACTACCACACAATGGCATTCATCTCACACATTAGGAAAGTGATGTTCAGAATTCTCCAGGCCAGGCTTCAACAGTACATGAACCGTGAACTTCCAGATGTTCAAGCTGGATTTAGAAAAGGCAGAGGAACAAGAGATCAAATTGCCAACATCCGCTGGATCATGGAAAAAGCAAGAGAGTTCCAGAAAAACATTTATTTCTGCTTTATTGACTATGCCAAAGCCTTTGACTGTGTGGATCACAATAAACTGTGGAAAATTCTGAAAGAGATGGGAATAACAGACCACCTGACCTGTCTCTTGAGAAATCTGTATGCAGGTCAGGAAGCAACAGTTAGAACTGGACATGGAACAACAGACTGGTTCCAAATAGGAAAAGGAGTACGTCAAGGCTATATATTGTCACCCTGCTTATTTAGCTTATATGCAGAGTACATCATGAGAAATGCTGGACTGGAAAAAAACACAAACTGGAATCAAGATTGCCGGGAGAAATATCAATAACCTGCAGATGACACCACTCTTATGGCAGAAAGTGAAGAGGAACTAAAAAGTCTCTTGATGAAAGTGAAAGAGGAGAGTGAAAAAGTTGGCTTAAAGCTCAACATTCAGAAAACGAAGATCATGGCATCAGGTCCCATCACTTCATGGGAAATAGATGGGGAAACAGTGGAAACAGTGTCAGATTTTATTTTGAGGGCCTCCAAAATCACTACAGATGGTGATTGCAGCCATGAAATTAAAAGACGCTTACTCCTTGGAAGAAAAGTTATGACCAACCTAGATAGTATATTCAAAAGCAGAGACATTACTTTGCCAACTAAGGTCCATCTAGTCAAGGCTATGGTTTTTCCAGTAGTCATGTATGAATGTGAGAGTTGGACTGTGAAGAAGGCTGAGCGCTGAAGAATTGATGCTTTTGAACTGTGGTGTTGGAGAAGACTCTTGAGAGTCCCTTGGACTGCAAGGAGATCCAACCAGTCCATTCTGAACGAGATCAGCCTCGGGATTTCTTTGGAAGGAATGATGCTAAAGCTGAAACTCCAGTACTTTGGCCACCTCATGCGAAGAGTTGACTCTTTGGAAAAGACTCTGTTGCTGGGAGGGATTGGGGGCAGGAGGAGAAGGGGACGACCGAGGATGAGATGGCTGGATGACATCACCGACTCGATGGACATGAGTCTGAGTGAACTCTGGGAGATGGTGATGGACAGGGAGGCCTGGCGTGCTGCGATTCATGGGGTCGCAAAGAGTCGGACACGACTGAGCAACTGAACTGAACTGAACTAAACTGTCTTTCAGTGTTTCTACAATCAACATGTTATATATTACACTTAAAATAATTGTATTTTAAAATAAAATAGTAGAATAGGGTAATGAAACAGAACAGAAATTAGAGAAATAGATTCACATATATGTTTAACTGATGTTTGGTAAAGGTGCAAGAAAATTCAATGGAAAGATGAAGGGTAGAGTTTTCAACAAAGTGTTGGAACAATTGTTTGCTCCGACATAAATGTGTGTCAAAATTTTTTTAACTCATCTCTGTCTATACTTCACAACAACAAATGTTAACTCAAAATTGATCTAAATCTAAATGTAAAACCTAAAATTATAAAATGTCTAGAATACAGGATAAAATCTTTTGTGACACTTGGTTAGGTAAAAATTTAAATCACAATCTAGAAAATAAAAACAGATTTTAAAGTTGGACTTCAAAATTAAGAACTTCTACTCTTTGAAAAACATATTAACAGAATGAAAAGACAATATACTGCGAAAGAACACATGCCAATCACATATATGATAAGGACATTTGTCTGGAATATATATGGAGACCATATATATAAAATTTTTTTAACTATCTAGATTTTTTTTTAACTTTTAGTTTCTATTTTTCACCCGATGGGTATACCCTCTACTACCCAGAGACCAGGGATTGGAGCTGTGTCCCCTGCAGTGGATGTACTGAGTCTTAATCACTGGACAAGTGGTTAAGTCTTAACCACCAGGCAAGTCCCCCTAACTTTTTAAACTATATATATAATTTTATTTATTTATTTTTGGCTGTGCTGGGTTTTTGTTGCTGTACAGGCTTTCCTCTAGTTGTGGAAAGTGGGGGTACTCTCTAGTTGTGGTACATGGGCTTCTTACTGCAGTGGCCTCTTTTGTTATGGAGCATGGGATCCAGAGCACAGGCCCAGTAGTTGTGGTGCTGAGGCATAGTAGCTCTGCAGCATGTGAGATCTTCCTGGGTCAAAGATCAAACTCTTACCTCCTGCATTGGCAGATGAACTCTTTACCACTGAGCCATCATAGAAGCCCTCTCCCTAGCGTTATTAATTGGGCAAAACATTTGAATAGAATTCATTAAAAAAAATATACAGATGACATAAACACCTGAAAAAATATTTAATATCACTAGTCATTTGGGAAATGGAAAATTTACGCCACAGTGAGATACCACTACAAACCTATTAGAACAGCTATAATTAGAAAAATTATCACGTGTTGATAAGAATGTGGAGTAACCAGAATTCTCATAAACTGCAGGGGGTATGTAAAATAGTACAATCACTTTGGAAAAATGTTTTGGAAAAGAGTTTCATTAAAAGTTAAACATACACTTATCTGTGGGCCAACCACTCCATCTATTTAAAAACAGAAAGCATATGCGAGAAAGACAAATATCATATATCATCTATATGTGGAATTTAAAATTATATATACAAATGAACTTCTTTATAAAACAGTAATAGACTCACAGACATAGAAAAGGTTACCAAAAAGGAAAGGGGAAAAGGGATAAATTGGGAATTTGAGATTAACAGATACATGCTACTGTATATAAAATAGATAAAAAACAAGAACCTACTATAGCACAAGAAACTATATTCAACATCCTATAATAATCTATAATGGGAAAGGCTCTGAAAAAATATATAAATATGCATAATTGAATCACTTTGCTGAACATCTGAAACGCTGTAAACCAAGTATATTCCAAAAGAAAAGTTTTTTCAAACCTCAGAAAAGACTACCCCCCAAAGAGAAAGCATATGTCCAAATAAAGGTTAATGATGTACATAGAAACTTTATTTATACAGTGGAAGTGACAAATAGATTCAAGGGATTAGGTTTGATAGACAGAGTGCCTGAAGAACTATGGACAGAGGTTTGTTACATTGTACAAGAGGCAGTGATCAGGATCATCCCCAAGAAAAAGAAATGCAAAAAAGCAAAATGGTTCCCTGAGGAGGCCTTACAAATAACTGAGAAAAGAAAAGAAGCTAAAGGCAAAGAAAAAAAGCAAAGACGTACCCATTAAATGCAGAGTTCCAAGGAACAGCAAGGAGAGATAAGAAAGCCTTCCTCAGTGATCAATGCAAAGAAATAGAGGAAAATAATAGAATAGCGAAGACTAGAGATCTCTTCAAGAAAATTAGAGATACCAAGGGAATATTTCATGCAAAGATGGGCACAATAAAGGACAGAAATGCTATGGACCTAACAGAAGCAGAAGATATTAAGAAGAGGTGGTATAGAAAAACTATACACAAAAGATCTTCATGAGCCAGATAATCACGATGATGTGATCACTCACCTAGAGCCATTCACCCTGGAATGTGAAGTCAAGTGGGCCTTAAGAAGCACCACACGAACAAAGCTAGTGAAGGTGATGGAATTCCAGTTGAGCTCTTTCAAATCCTAAAAGATGATGCTGCAAAAGTGCTGCACAAATTATGCCAGCAAATGTGGAAAACTCAGCAGTGGCCACAGGACTGGAAAAGGTCAGTTTTCATTCCAGTCTCAAAGAAAGGCAGTGCCAAGGAATCTTCAAACTACCACACAATGGCATTCATCTCACACATTAGGAAAGTGATGTTCAGAATTCGCCAGGCCAGGCTTCAGCAGTACATGAACCGTGAGCTTCCAGATGTTCAAGCTGGATTTAGAAAAGGCAGAGGAACCAGAGATCAAATTGCCAACATCCACTGGATCATGGAAAAAGCAAGAGAGTTCCAGAAAAATATCTACTTCTGCTTTATTGACTACACCAAAGCCTTAGACTGTGTAGATCACAAAAAGTGTGTGGAAAATTCTGAAAGAGATGAGAATACCAGACCACCTGACCTGCCTCCTGGGAAATCTATATGAAAGTCAAGAAAAACAGAAATGGACATAGAACAGACTGGTTCCAAATTGGGAAAGGAGTACATTAAGGCTGTATAATGTCACCCTGTTTATTTAACTTATAAGAAGAGTACATCATGCAAAATGCCAGGTTGGAATAAGCACAATCTGGCATCAAGATTTCTGGGAGAAATATCAATAACCTCAGATACACAGATGACACCACCCTTATGGCAGAAAGTGAAGAGGAACTAAAGAGCCTCTTGATGAAAGTGAAAGAGGAGAGCCAAAAAGTTGGTTTAAAACTCAACATTCAGAAAACTAAGATATTGGCATCTGGTCCTTTCAATTCATGGCAAATGGAAACAGTGGAAACAGTGAGAGACTTTATTTTCTTGGGCTCCAAAATCACTGCAGATGGTGACTGCAGCCATGAAATTAAAAGACGCTTACTCCTTGGAAGAAAAGCTGTGATCAACCAAGACAGCATATTAAAAAGCAGAGATATTACTTTGCCAACAAAAGTCCATCTAGTCAAAACTATGGCTTTTCCAATAGCCATGTATGGATGTGAGAGTTGGATTATAAAGAAAACTGAGTGCTGAAGAATTGATGCTTTTGAACCGTGGTGTTGGAGAAGACTCTTGAGAGTCCCTTGGATTGCAAGAAGATTCAACCAGGCCATCCTAAAGGAAATCAATCTTGTATGTTCATCAGTTCAGAAGGACTGATGCTGAAGCTGAAATTTCAATACTTTGGCCACCTAATGTGAAGAACTGATTCATTGGAAAAGACCTTGATGCTGGGAAAGATTGAAGGCAGGAGGAGAAAGGGACGACAAAGGATGATATGGTTGGATGGCATCACTGACTCAATGGACATGAGCTTTTGTATGCTCCGGGAGTTGGTGATGGACAGGGAGGCCTGGCATGCTGCAGTCCATAGGGTCTCAAAGAGTTGTACACGACTGAGCAACTGAACTGAACTGAAAACTGGAAATAACCCAAATGCCCATCAAGGTGAACGATTTAACAGACTGTGGTAAATCTAAATAATTAACACAGATGAATTCAAAATAATTGCACAGAGTGTAAGAAGTCAGACCAAAAGAAATTGTTCTGTATGATTTCATTAGTATGCATGTTTAGAAAACATGAGTTAATCTATAGTGATGGAAAGTAGAACAGAGATTGTCTAGGACGGGGTGAGGTTATGGGAAGGAGAAAAGTAGGGTTCTTACAAAGGGGCATGAATGTATACATATGTCAAAATTTATATAACTGGTAAATTTATGTTATGAATACTTAACAGTAACAAAATGAAAAACATATCAAATTCTACACTTTAAATATGAGCACTTTATGGGCAACTGTATGCTTTAAATAGTTTCAGTTCAGTTCAGTCACTCAGCCGTGTCTGACTCTTTGCGACCCCATGAATCGCAGCATGCCAGGCCTCCCTGTCCATCACCAACTCCCGGAGTTCACTCAGACTCATGTCCATCGAATCTGTGATGCCATCCAGCCATCTCATCCTATGTCGTCCCCTTCTCATCCTGCCCCCAATCCCTCCCAGCATCAGGGTCTTTTCCAGTGAGTCAGCTCTTCACATGAGGTGGCCAAAGTATTGGCGTTTCAGCCTCAGCATCAGTCCTTCCAATGAACACCCAAGACTGGTCTTCTTTAGGATGGACTGGCTGGATCTCTTTGCAGTCCAAGGGACTCTCAAGAGTCTTCTCCAACACCACAGTTCAAAAGCATCAATTCTTCAGTGCTCAGCTTTCTTCACAGTCCAACTCTCACATTCATACATGACCATTGGAAAAACCACAGCCTTGATTAGACGGATCTTTGTTGGCAAAGTAATATCTCTGTTTTTTAATATGCTGTCTAGGTTGGTCATAACTTTCCTTCCAAGGAGTAAGCGTCTTTTAATTTCCTGGCTGCAGTCACCATCTGCAGTGATTTTGGAGCCCCCAAAATAGTATGACACTATTTCCATGTTTCCCCATCGATTTCCCATGAAGTGATGGGACCAGATGCCATGATCTAGGTTTTCTGAATGTTGAGCTTTAAGCCAGCTTTTTCACTCTCCTCTTTCACTTTCATCAAGAGGCTTTTTAGTTCACCCTTCAACCATAAGGGTGGTGTCATCTGCATATCTTTACTAAATACCAATTATACCTTAATTAAGCTGTTTTAATATGGTGTTTTTAAATGAAACAAAGCTGTAAGAAAATCATCAAGCAAAAATATTTTATCTCACAATTATTATTTCTTAAGGATAGGTTCCTATAAGGAAATTTACTAGGTCAGACAGTAATAATAGTTTTATCATTCTTGTGACACACTTTCAGGAAAAATTGAACAATTTTTACTTTTAATATGATATCTCACTCTCCCCAAACTCTGATAATTGTGTGTTTTTTTTAATATTTGAAACTCTGAGTTTTAAATGGCTTCTTTTCATTTACATGTTGACTACTATGGATGCCAAAGTTTAGACAGAGAATTTGCACCCTAGAGAGGTTTAAGTGAAGACATTTAAGGTGTCTCAGTCTCTGAGGTTTGACAGATGACACAGAAAGTTCACCTGAGGAACCACAGGGGTTGGACCATGGGGCAGAGAAAGACATGAGTGCTCTCTTCAAGGAACTGTAGCTATGTCCTTCAGGAGAGGGATGAGACCGATGCTGCAAGGGAACAGAAGGGAAGAAAAAGACCAAGTTCCTTGTGGATGGAACTCTTCCAAGTTGGAAGACTGCAGCTCAGGATGAGAAATGACCTGTTTTGCAGGAGAGAGGTGGCAGACTAAAAAGAACATCAACCATGAGAACTTTAACACAGTGAAACTGGCTGCCTTTCCAGCCTTGACAAACATCAAGAAAAGACCAGCTTAAGAAGATGTGGTAAGTGCATATACAATGGAATATTAGTCATAAAAAAGAAATATTGCCGCTTGCAGCAATATGAACAGACCTAGAGAATATAATGCTTAGTGAAACATCAGACAGAAAATGACAAAAGCCTGGCATGCTGCAGTCCATGGGGTCGCAGAGTCAGACACGACTGAGTGACTGAACTGAACTGATATTATATCACTGATGTGTGGAATCAAACACAAAAGAATATATATACAAAACAGAAACAGACTCATAGACACAGAAAATAAACTTATGGTTACCAAAGAAGGGGGTGGAGGAACAAAGTAGGGGTATGGGGTTAATAGATACAAACTATTGTGCATCAAATAGATAAGCAACAGGGATTTACTGCATAGCACCAGGAACTGCATTCACTATCTTGTAATAACATATAATGGAAAATAATTTGAAAAAAAATACTGATCATTATGCTGTATATCTGAAATTAACACAACATTGTGTATCAACTATACATGAAAGGAAAGAAGAAAGAAAGATAAAGGAAAGTAAGGAGGAGGCAGGTAGAAGGAAGGAGGCGGGGAGGGGGAAGGGAGGCTGGAAGGCACCTTGCAGACTCATTGCAGAGGGAATTCTTGCTTCAAGTAGGAATTTGGATGAGACAGTCTGGAATTAGATGCCCTTCACCCCGCCCCCTGTTTTACTGAGATACATTTACATACATCACTGTTTGAGTTTCAGGCATACAGCATAAAGTGAAGTCACTCAGTCATGTCTGACTCTTTGAGACCCCATGGACTGTAGCCTACCAGGCTCCTCCATCCATGGGATTTTCCAGGCAAGACTACTGGAGTGGGTTGCCATTTCCTTCTCCAGGAGATCTTTTCAACCCAGGATCTGAACCCATGTCTCCCACATTGTAGGCAGACACTTTACCATCTGAGCCACCAGGGAAGTCCAGCATAAAGTTTGACTTAAATATATTGTGAAATGATTACCACAATAAGATTAGTTAACATCCATCATCTCAAATAGATCCAATAAAAAGAAATGGGGAAAAAACAGTGGGTGGGGGGCAGTTCTCCTTATGATGAAAGCTTTAGGATTTACCTTTACTAGCTATCATATATAACATACAGCAGTGGTCCTTATAGTTGTATGTTATGTTTTATATTACATCCCTAGAAATTATTTATCAGATGAGCTTTCAGTTCAGTTCAGTTCAGTCACTCATTTGTGTACGACTCATTGCAACACCATGGATTGCAGCATTCCAGTCCTCCCTGTCCATCACCAATTCCCAGAGTTTACTCTAACTCATGTCCATTCAGTCAGTGACGTCATCCAACCATCTCATCCTCTGTCGTCCCCTTCTCCAGCCCTCAATTTTCCCACCATGAAATTCTTTTCCAGTGAGTCAGTTCTTCTCATCAGGTGGCCAAAGCATTGGAGTTTCAGCTTCAGCATCAGTCCTTCCAATGAATATTCAGGATTGATTTCCTTTAGGATGAACTGGTTAGGTCACCTTGCTGTCCAAGGGACTCGCAAAAGTCTTCTCCAAAACCATAGTTCAAAAGCATCAATTCTTCAGCACTCAGCTTTCTTTATAGTCCAACTCTCACATCCATACATTACTACTGGAAAAGCCATAGCTTTGACTAGATGGACCTTTGTTGGCAAAGTAATCTCTCTGCTTTTTATTATGTTGTCTAGGTTGGTCATAACTTTTCTTCCAAGGAGCAAGTGTCTTTTAATTTCATGGCTGCAATCACTATCTGCAGTGATTTTGGATCCCAAGAAAATAAAGCCTGCAACTGTTTCCACTGTTCCCCCATCTATTTGCCATGAACTGATGGGACTGGATGCCATGATCTTAGTTTTCTGAATGTTGAGCTTGAAGCCAACTTTTTGACTCTCCTCTTTCACTTTCATCAAGAGGCTCTTTAGTTCTTCTTCGCTTTCTGCCATAAAGGTGGTATCATCTGCATATCTGAGGTTATTGATATTTCTCCCAGCAATCTTGATTCCAGCTTGTGCTTCATCCAGCCTGGCATTTAACATGATGTACTCTGCATATAGTCAAATAAGCATGGTGAAAATATACAGCCTTGACGTACCTCTTTCTCTATTTGGAACAAGTCTGTTTTTCCGTGTCCAGTTCTAACTGTTGCTTCTTGACCTGCATACAGATTTCTCAGGAGGCAGGTCACGTGGTCTGGTATTCCCATTTCTTTAAGGGTTTTCCAGAGTTTGTTGTGGTCCACACAGTCAAAGGTTTTTGCATAGTCAATAAAGCAAAAATAGAGGTTTTTCTGGAACTTCCTTGCTTTTTTGATGATCCAACAGATGTTGGCAATTTGATCTCTGGTTCCTCTGCCTTTTCTAAATCCAGCTTGAACATCAGGAAGTTCACAGTTCATGTACTGTTGAAGCCTGGCACAGAGAATTTTGAGCATTACTTTACTAGCATGTGAGATGAGTACAATTGTGCAGTAGTTTGAGCATTCTTTGGCATTGCCTTTCTTTGAGATTGGGATGAAAACTGACCATTTTCAGTCCTGTGGCCTCTGCTGAGTTTTCCAAATTTGCTAGCATATTGAGTGCAGCACTTTCACAGCATCATCTTTCAGGATTTGAAATAGCCCAACTGGAATTCCATCCCCTCCACTAGCTTTGTTCATAGTGATGCTTCCTAAGGCCCATTTGACTTCACATTGCAGGATGTCTGGCTCCAGGTGAGTGATCACACCACTGTGATTATCTGGGTCTTGAAGATATTTTGTGTATAGTTCTTCTGTGTATTCTTGCCACCTCTTCTTAATATCGTCTGCTTCTGTGAGGTCCATACCACTTCTGTCCTTTATTGTGCCCATCTTTGCATCTTCACTTATCTCTAATTTTCTTGAAGAGATCTCTAGTCTTTCCCATTCTATTGTCTTCCTCTATTTCTTTGCATTGATCACCAAGGAAGGCTTTCTTATCTCTCCTTTCTCTTAGAAGTCCTCATATTTTGTTTTTCTCATTCCCCTTTCTTAACATTTTTTTACCTCCTGTTCCTGCACTTGCCTGGAAGTGGTGACACCATTATCATATTACGTTTGCAAATTGAGAGGTGAAAAACAAAATAGTCACTTGTTTATAAGAACGTAATGAAAAACCTTTAAACACACAATAACTAGTCACAGGTGATAGATGTACTTCAGAAATAAGAAAAGGGAGTTTTGGGAAAGTACTTGGTTGGCTCCTTGCTCAGGTTAAAATAGTTCATGACCAGTACCTTATTACTACACTTTAATGAGTGGCTAACTGGGCCCCATTGCAAATGGAAAATCTAAACAAAAAGATATAATAATCATTATGAAGATTTCATTCATTTGCATTTATCCCTCCAACAAACCCTTGAAGGTGATTTACACAATAGCAATAAAATCATCTGCTGTAAAGAAAGATGTATAGGACACAGAGCACTGAGGACAGAGGAGAAGAGAGTGAAGGAGGCAAGAAGAGTTTGAAATAATATCTTTGTCACCAAAGTTTGAAAACCAGCTACATGGGGTATTTGATGCCATGCTGAAAAGTTTTGATTTAATTCTGTATGTAATGAGCTTCCTAAGGTCTTCAAGCTAGAGAGAGACACAATCTTTTTTTTAAATTAGTTATTTCTGAGGAAGTGATGCATAGATTTTTGTTTACTATTTATTTTCCTCACTACAACATGAGCTCCTGGAAGACAGAGGTTTTTATCTGTATTTCTCCTCACTGTAGTACCCCTGGGCTTCCCTTGTGTCTCAGCTGGTAAAGAAACCAGGTTCGATCCCTGGGTTGGGAAGATTCCCCTGGAGAAAGGAAAAGCTACTCACTCCAGTTTTCTAGTAGTACCCCTAACACAGAACAGGAAGTCAAAAATCTCTGTGTTGAATGAACAAGCAAATCCTGGAAATCAGTAAAAAAAAAGGTGGGGGGGAGGGAATGACTCAGAGATCATGAGCCAAGATGAGGTTCTGCTTTGCTCTGGGGTACAAATCACTTAAGAATTGCTGCATACACATCTTTGCACAAGCTAGGGAGAAGAAGCTGGCTAAAATCAAGGCATTTCACAGTTCTCTATCGCTTTTTGTTTGTTTGTTTGCTTTTTTACTGAGATGTAAGTCAAGGCTGTATATTGTTACCCTGCTTATTTAACTTATATGCAGAGTACATCATGAGAAACACTGGGCTGGATGAAGCACAAGCTGGAATCAAGATTGCCAGGAGAAATATCAATAACCTCAGATATGCAAATGACACCACCCTCATGGCAGAAAGTGAAGAAGAACTAAAGAGCCTCTTGATGAAAGTGAAAGAGGAGAGTGAAAAAGTTGGCTTAAACATCAACATTCAGAAAACTAAGATCATGGCATCCGGTCCCATCACTTCACGGCAAATAGATGGGGAAACAGTGGAAACAGTGGCTGACTTTATTTTGGGGGGCTCCAAAATTACTGCAGATGGTGACTGCAGCCATGAAATGAAAAGACGCTTACTCCTTGGAAAGAAAGTTATGACCAACCTAGACAGCATATTAAAAAGCAGAGACATTACTTTGTCAACAAAGGTCCATCTAGTCAAGGCTATGGTTTTTCCAGTGGTCATGTATGGATGTGAGAGTTGGACTGTAAAGAAAGCTGAGCGCCAAAGAATTTGAACTGTGGTGTTGGAGAAGACTCTTGAGAGTCCCTTGGAGTGCAAGGAAATCCAACCAGTCCATCCTAAAGGAGATCAGTCCTGGGTGTTCATTGGAAAGACTGATGTTGAAGCTGAAACTCAATACTTTGGCCACCTGATGCGAAAAGCTGACTAATTTGAGAAGACCTTGATGCTGGGAAAGATTAAGGGCAGGAGTAGGAGACGACAGAGGATGAGATGGTTGGATGGCATCACCAACTCAGTGGACATGGGTTTAGGTGTACTCTGGAAGTTGGTGATGGACAGGGAGGCCTGGCGTGCTATGGTTCATGGGCTTGCAGAGAGTCGGACACGACTGAGCGACTGAACTGAACTGAATTGACCTATAGCATTATATTCATTTCAGATGCACAATATAACAATCCCTGTGTGTTGTGCTTAGTTGCTCAGTCGTGTCCAACTCTTTGCGACCCATGGACTGCAGCCTGTGAGGCTCTTCTGTCCATGGGGATTCTCCAGGCAAGAATATTGGAGTGGGTGGCCAAGCCCTCTTCCAGGGGATCTTCCTGACCAGGGATTGAACCCAGGTCTCCAACATTGCAGGCGAATTCTTTACCATCTGAGCCACCAGGGAAGCCATAGTGATTCCTGTCTGTATGCACTGCAAAACAATCACTACAATGTCTAATTAATATCCACTGTTACAAAATTCTCTCCTTGTGATCACAACTTTTAAGATCTACTCTCTTAGCAACTTTTACTTAAACAACACAGCATTGTTAACTGTAGTCACATGCTGCACATTATATCCCCAGGACTTATTTATTTTATAGCTGGAAGTTGGCAGTTTTGACTCTCTTCACCCATTTCACCCACTGCCTACCCAAACCCTCTCTCCACCTCAGGCAACCACCAGTCTGTTCTCTGTTCGTTTGTTGTTTTCTCTTTTTTTTAATCTTTTGAGGTATAATTGACATATAACATATGTTTCAGTTGTACAACATAATGATTTGATATTTGTATTTATTGTGAAATGATCACCACAATAAGTTATTAACATCCATCACCATTCATGGTTTCAGAATTTTTCTTGTGATGAGAACTTTTAAGATCTATTCTCTTAGCAACTTTCAAATATGCAATAAAATATTGTTTACTATAGTCACCATGCTGTATATTATATCCCTGTGGCTATATTTTTTATAGTTGGAGGTTTGTACCTTTTGACTATCTTCACCCATTTCACACCCCTCATTTTCTCCACACCTCCCACCTCCTACCTCTGGCAGTCACCAGTTTGTTCTCGGTTATCAATGAGCTTGTTTTGGTTTTGATTTTTAAGATTCCACATATAAGTGAGATCATACCATATTTGTCATTCTCTGTTTGACTTATATCACTTAGCATAATGCTCTCAAGGTCCAATTAAGTTGTTGTGAATGACAAGATTTCATATATATATATATATATATATATATACCACATCTTTATCTATTCATCCATCAGTAGAGATTTAGATTATTTCCATGTTTTAACTGTTGTAAATAATGCTGCAATGAACATGGGAGTGTATATGTGTTTTAGAGCTACTGTTTTGTTTTCTTCATATCAATACCCAGAAGTGGAATTGCTGGATTATATGGTAGCTTTATTTTTAATTTTTTGAGGAAACTCCATACCCTTGTCCACTGTGGCTTCACCATTCACCATTGTTTTTCCCTCACATTTCCATAATCAGATGGGGCTGAACTGTGCTCAGACAACTACTATCAGTTCAGTTCAGTTCAGTCGCTCAGTCATGTCCGACTCTGTGATCCCATGAATTGCAGCACACCAGGCCTCCCTGTCCATCACCCACTCCCGGAGTTCACTCAAACTCACGTCCATCGAGTTGATGATGCCATCCAGCCATCTCATCTTCTGTAGTCCCCTTCTCCTCCTGTCCCCAATCCCTCCCAGCATCAGGGTCTTTTCCAATGAGTCAGCTTTTCACATGAGGTAGCCAGAGTACTGGAGTTTCAGCTTTAGCATCATTCCTTCCAAAGAACATCCAGGGCTGATCGCCTTTAGAATGGACTGGTTGGATCTCCTTGTAGTCCAAGGGACTCTCAAGAGTCTTCTCCAACACCACAGTTCAAAAGCATCAATTCTTTGGCGCTCATCTTTCTTCACAGTCCAACTCTCACATCCATACATGACTACTGGAAAAACCGTAGCCTTGCCTAAATGGACCTTTGTTGACAAAGTAATGTCTCTGCTTTCGAATACGCTATCTAGGTTGGTAATAAAGGAGTAAGTGTCTTTTAATTTCATGGCTGCAATCACCATCTGCAGTGATTTTGGAGCCCCCAGAAATAAAGTAAGCCACTGTTTCCACTGTTTCCCCATCTATCTGCCATGAAGTGATGGGACCAGATGCCATGATCTTCGGGTGGTGTCATCTGCATATCTGAGGTTATTGATATTTCTCCCGGAAATCTTGAGTCCAGCTTGTGCCTCTTCCAGCCCAGCATTTCTCACGACGTACTCTACGTATAAGTTAAATAAGCAGGGCGACAATAGACAGCCTTGACATACTCCTTTTCCTGTTTGGAACCAGTCTGTTGTTCCATGTCCAGTTCTAACTGTTGTTTCCTGACCTGCATATAGATTTCTCAAGAGGCAGGTCAGGAGGTCTGGTATTCCCATCTCTTTCAGAATTTTCCACAGTTTATTGTGATCCACACAGTCAAAAGCTTTGGCATAGTCAATAAAGCAGAAAAAGATGTTTTTCTGGAACTCTCTTGCTTTTTCAATTATCCAGCAGATGTTGGCAATTTGATCTCTAGTTCCTCTGCCTTTTCGAAAACTAGCTTGAACATCTGGAAGTTCACAGTTCACATACTTTGAAGCGTGGCTTGGAGAATTTTGAGCATTACTTTACTAGCGTGTGAGATGAGGGCAATTGTGCGGTAGTTTGAGCATTCTTTGGCATTGCCTTTCTTTGACACTGGAATGAAAACTGACCTTTTCCAGTCCTGTGGCCACTGCTGAGTTTTCCAATAAAAACATCTGACACATTTTCAAGTAATGCAGAAACATATAAAATAGAAAGTGGCTGTCCTCTGGAAAAGGCCATTTAAAAAGACATTAAGAAGTGTCTGACATTAATATGACATTAATAAGTCATAAAAATCATCCAGTCAACTACTATAACTGGCTCCAAAGTTAGCAGAGTATCAGTCAAAACAGAGTTATATAATCTCAGGTTACAATAGAATGTTAAAAACTCTAAAGACAAAGAAAATTAGCATTTACAATTCATCCCTTTGCTAGTTTAAAATCTCCCGTTGTGTAAGTGTAAATCATCTGCTCAAGCTATTTTATGCTTTCTTCCTCTTTTTGTGTCCCATGGAGAAAACCAGTACATCATTCCCCTTCATGTGTATATTTCAATACATTAACAAATCATAAAAACCATCCAGTGTTCAATTAGATTAATCCAACCTCCAAAAGTTTTGATAGGAAATGCGCAGTTCTCTCCCTTCTGTCTGAAGTAGTGATTTTGTCACTGCCCAGCAGGGAGGTTTCTTTGTGTCCAGCATTACTGTCCAAATGTCAATTCAGGTCTGCCCCCTAGCGCAGAGTAACCAGTGTGCCTTCACAGTAATGCTCAACTGTATTCATTTCATATGTCTGACACTGGCCTTTTCCAGAGGACGGCCACTTTCTATTTTATATGCTTCTGCATTATTTGAAAATGTGTCAGATGTTTTTATTTCCCTGGTGGCTCAGTCTGTAAAGAATCCATCTGCAATGCGGGAGACCTGGGTTCAATCCCTGGGTTGGAAAGATCTCCAAGGGGAGGGCATGGCAACCCTCTCTAGTATTCTTGCCTGGAGAATCCCCATGGACAGAGAAGCCTGGTGTGAAGCAGTCCATGGGATCACAAAGGGTGGGACACAACTTGAGTGACTAAGCACAGGACAGCACAGATGTTTTTATAAATTAAAATTTTTCCACTGGGGGCAGAATATTATTTACGGACACAATTTTTTTATTTCAAGAGAATAATATATGGCAATGTCTTACCTAAAATAGGCAGAATTAGTTCAAGTTATAGAAACCTGGTTGTTCAAAGTTACATTCTCAGTCTATATATATTTTGCCTCACTGATATGTGATAAGCACCTATGGGGTTCTGGAAATGCAAAGATGATTAAGATATGGTTCCTACTATTAAGAGCTCACTGTCTAGATGAGAAGACAGACATGTAAGTAAATCATTACATGGTAAAACTGGCATGATTTATACTAAAGCATTGAAAAGAATATGAACGGGCAGAGGTATTTTTATTTGGAGAGAGAGGCTAGGAGGGAGGGAGAGAAGAAGGAAAGAAGGGAACAAGGAAGGGAAAAAAGAAAGAATCAGATATAATAAACTTCAAAATATTGTAACTAGTATTAGGCCAGTTAATCCAAAATAACACCATGGATTAGTTATATTCCAATTTTTAATTTACTAATCCTTTCCTTTTAGATTTCTTTGCATTTATTTTTTATGCCTCTTTAGCTGAATGATTACTTTTTTAACAATTCCTTTTATTATCTAATAAATTTATTAAAAGATATACATTTTCCTTTAAATATCTTTGCCCACATTCCATAGGCTGTTCTCACTGCTATTAATTTTCGAGTAGTCTGTAATCTACCCTTTAACTTCCTTTCTAACAATGGTATTTTAAAATTTCTAACTGGACAGAATTTTGGCTCTTCTTTAGTGGTACATTTATAATTTTATTGCATTGTGGTCAGGAACTATGTCCTATGTAACTTTTAGAAAACATGTAAGTTTTTTTATGTGGCCTAACAGTCAGTTTTTGAAGCACTCCATAGATACTTGAAGATAATTTTCTAATATCTATTTTCTGCCTACAAAACTACACATACACACAAATGTATATAAAGTTGAAGTTTATTAGCTTTTTTTGTCTACTTAATCTTTGATTTCTGAGATAGTTGCATTAAATGTCTCCCTATAATACTGGTTGGGTCAATGTGGCCCTGTATTTCCAATAATTTTTGCTTATACATTTCAATGGTGTCTTTTTAGGGAAACAAATAATTAAAATATACATAATCTTGAAGGCTTTTAAAAATTCAGTATAAAAACTTGTCGCTTTCAGTCTAATCTGAGTCTTTGGCTCTAGACTGTTATTTTAGCACATTTGACTGTATTGATAATTTATGTGAATCAAAAATTAGATCCCTATCTTTTACCAAACATAACCACAAATTCTAGGTGCACTGAAGACCTAACTCTAAACACAAACACTAAAACTATTCAGAAGAAAATATAGGAGACTATCATTGTGACTTTGGTAGAGTGACGAATTTTTTTAAGTACCAGTTACAGAAAAACAAACTGATACACTGATTGCACCACTGAAATTTTAGTATGACAAAAGACATGGAAAACTAAGTAAAAGATAACTACAGACTGGAGGGAAGATATTTGCAACTTATATAATCAATAAAGAATTTGTTTCCCAATTAGAATTATATAAGCAATGAGAATTATGAATTTAGTCTTTCTAAAATGGGTACTTCATGGCACTGAATTTTTTTATTTGGGAAGAGAAAGGAAATCTGTGTGTTTGGTTTGCTATTATCGTTGAATTTAATAGTTGATTTTTTTTTTTTTTAGACTTTGAAAAGTACAATCATTTCAAGTTAGACAAGAATTTCTAAAGGGCTGTATGCAAGATGACAAGGAGCTCATGATGAGCACCATACTAGTGGAGATAACTGAACATTGGTACTGCTTGATGATGGCTGTGTCAACTGCATAAAATATCTCAAGGACAGGTCTATCTGGTGAATTTAAGCCTGTGAGTGTCATTCTATTAGTAAATACATGCAAAGTTAGTGACTGAATATTTTTAAATGTATTTTTAAGTATAAAACTGAACCACTACCTACGTTTTTGTTGGAAAACATATTTGTGTCCATGGCTGGGATATTTCAATTTTGCTCCCCTCCAAAGTGTTTTTAAAAGAAAGAGAGGAAAAGAAAGAAAGAAAGAAGGAAATCATCTCTATGGCCTAGAGTAGTCAAGTGAAAGTGAAGTCGCTCAGTCGTGTCTGACTCTTTGCAGACCCATGGACTGTAGCCCACCAAGCTCCTCTGTCCATGGGATTCTCCAGGCAAGAATACTGGAGTGAGTTGTTATTTCAGATTACCATAATTTGTCAGAGCTCAAACACAAATTACTCAATATGAAACTAAGTAAATATTATTTCTTGCTCAATGGATTTTAAGCTATTAGTTCCATGAATTTGAGTATATTTTGTCAAGTAACATGATTTGAAGCCTACTTTTTGAGGTGTTTTAGCCAGATCTGAATTTCATCCTGTTTGTTCAGATTCAGTTTGCCCACGTTCACGCAGATAAAACCAGAAACCAGAGAATCCCTAGTTCCTATGAGAAGGGGAAAAAAGCAGAATTTTATAAAAATCTAGACTTTTATGAGTAAAGCATTGTTGGTAGTAGAATGTTCTCTGCTATTACAAGAACACGAAATAAACAGCTCACCTTTCAGCACGGTAAAAAGGACACCTGTAGACCCACAATATTTTCTGAAGAGAAATTAGCAGACTATATTGCTATTCTAGGTTCTACCACTGACTTGTTGCCCAAAGACAAGGAATATCTCCATTTTCTCAATAAGACTGCATGGAAAAAACATGGCAACATACTATTGTGGAGACTTGTCATAAAATCAGTTGTGTGTGTCCCACATTCCAGAAGAAAGGAATGACCGCTGAACTCAGGCCATCACAACAATATTGACACAATCCCACAACAATTTTTAAATTTTTACCAGAGTCTTTCTTTGTTATATGCACTTTTTTTTTTAAGTTCTGGTGGACTCTCCCCACTGAAGGGTAGGCTAAACATAGATGCCAGAAAGCTGGAATTCAAGAATGACAGATTTACCAATAGAAGCAGTCTTTGTTATGTTGGTATTCTCATAAAAGGATGGTGCTGCCACTCCCCATTGGCCAGGCACATGATTCTTGTCTCTCCAGTACTAAGATTTAATTTTCACCTTTTCAACTCTCTCCTCTCACCCAACCCCCTCAGGTTCCAAACTGTGTTTTTTAAGCGTCGACTCCTGAGGCGACAGTTCATGGGGAATTATGGTGGAGCAGAACTCTGGGCTCATTGCCTTCACTACTAACTAAACACTACAGGTTTTCACAGTTTTCCTTTCTACTTTCTATAAGTTCAAAGATAGATTAGGTGGAAGATGAGAGGGAGTAGGGGGAATCTGTTAATTTGGTGTTCTAAGATAAGTCATAAGACTGTTTCTTTTTCCTGTTTCCAAAAAATATATATTGGTACTCTTTCTGTACTTGACAAAAAAAATGTCTATAACTAAGATAACTGGTTCAATATAGTTTTCCCAGAAATGAAAGAATTTCATTTGAAAGAACAAAACTGTTCTTTATTCTAAATCTTTATTTCCACTTCCAATTCAAGATGGCAGAGTAGAAAGATAAGTGCTCTTCTCCTCCTGCAAGAGCACCAAAATTGCAACTATCTGCTGAACAGCCATTGACAGGAGGACACTGGAACCCACCATAAAAAGATACCACAGGTCCAAAGACAAAGAAGCTGCAGCAAGATGGTAGGAGGGGCTCAATAATGATAAAATCAAATCCCATACCCACCAGATGGGTGACCCACAAACTGGAGAATAGTAATAATCCAAACAAGTTCTCCCATTGTTGTGAATGTTCTGAACTCCACATCAGGCTTCCCAGCCTGGGGATCTGACAAAGGGACTGAGAATCCCCAGGGAATCTGGCCTTGAAGGCCAGTGGGATTTGACCGTAAGACCTCTACAGGACTGGGAGAAACAGAGACTCCAGTCTTGGAGGGCACAAACAAAATCTTGCACAGAGAAAAGGAACAGTGACCCCACAGGAGACTGATCCAAAACTATCTGCCAGTGTTAGAGGGTCTCCTGTAGAGGCATGGGCCAGCACAGGCTCATCACAGGGACAGAGACACTGGCAGCAGCAATCCTGGAAGGTCCCCCTTGGCAAAAATCCCCTTGGAGGTTACCTTTAACCCTATCATAGAGCCAGGAGATCCCAGGGTGGGTCGCCTGAGACCAAACTACCAGGGAGGGAGCACAATCCCACTCATCAGCAGATAACTGTATTAAAGCTTTACTGAGGAAGGCCCTGTCCACCAGAGCAAGAACCAGTTTTTCCCACTCTGGTCCCTCCCTTCGGAAAACTTACACAAGCCTCAGCCTCCTTTATCAGAGGGAAGACAGAAGAAGCAAGAAGAACCATGGTCCCACAGAGGCTAAAACAAAAACCACATTACAGAAAGTTAATGAGGGTGAAAAAGTAGAAAGTCATATTGCAGATGAAGGGAAAAGATAAAACCCCAGAAAATAACTAAATTAAGTGGAGATAGGCAACCTTCCAGAAAAAGAATTCAGAATAATAATAGTGAAGATGATCCAAGATCCTGGGAAAACAATGGAGAAGATGCAAGAAATGTTTACCAAAGACCTAGAAGAACTAAAGAACAAACAGACAGAGATAAAATAATACACTAGATGGAATCAATAGCAGAATAACTGAGGCAGAAGAATGGATAAATGACCTGGAGGAAAGAATGTTAGAAATCACTGCCACCGAATGGAATATAGAAAAAAGAATGGAAAAAAAATGAAGACCATCTAAGAGACCTCTGGGACAACATTAAATGCACCAACATTCGCATTATAGGGGTCCCCTGGGGTTGCTAAGAGTCAGACATGACTGAGCAACTTTGCTTTCACTTTTCACTTTCATGTATTGGAGAAGGAAATGGCAATCCACTCCAGTGTTCTTGCCTGGAGAACCCCAGGGACCGGGGAGCCTGGTGGGCTGCTGTCTATGGGGTCGCACAGAGTCGGCCACGACTGAAGCGAATTAGCAGCAGCAGCAGCAGGAGGAGGAGGAGAGAGAGAAAGGAACTGAGACAATATTTGAAGAGATAGTAGCTGAAAACTTCATGAACACAGGAAAGGAAGTAGTCAATCAAGTCCAGGAAGTACAGAGAGTCCCAAGCAGGATAAACCCAAGGAGGTACACACCAAACCACATAGTAATCAAACTGACAAATATTAAAGACAAAGATAAAATAGTAAAAGCAACAAGTGAAAATGACAACATACAAGGGAACTCCCATCAGGCCATCAGCTGATTTCTCAACAGAAACTCTATAACCCAGAAGGGAATGGCATGATATATTTAAAGTGATGAAAGGCAAGAAACTGCAACCAAGAACACTCTATTAAGCAGACTCTCATTCAGATTTGATGGAGAAAACAAAAGCTTTGCAGACAAACAAAAGTTAAGAGAAATTCAGCACCACCAAACCAGCTTTACAACAAATGCTAAAAGAACTTCTCTAGGCAGGAAACATAAGAGAAGGAAGATAAACCCAAAACAATTAACAAAATGGTAACAGTATCATCAGTTCAGTTCAGTTCAGTTCAGTAGCTCAGTCGTGTCCGACTCTTTGCGACCCCATGAATTGCAGCACGCCAGGCCTCTCTGTCCATCACCATCTCCCAGAGTTCACTCAGACTCACGTCCATTGAGTCCATGATGCCATCCAGCCATCTCATCCTCGGTCGTCCCCTTCTCCTCCTGCCCCCAATCCCTCCCAGCATCAGAGTCTTTTCCAATGAGTCAACTCTTCCCATGAGGTGGCCAAAGTACTGGAGTGTCAGCTTTAGCATCATTCCTTCCAAAGAAATCCCAGGGTTGATCTCCTTCAGAAGGGACTGGTTGGATCTCCTTGCAGTCCAAGGGACTCTCAGGAGTCTTCTCCAACACCACAGTTCAAAAGCATCAATTCTTCGGCGCCCAGCCTTCTTCACAGTCCAACTCTCGCATCCATATATGACTACTGGAAAAACTATAGCCTTGACTAGACGGACCTTAGTCGGCAAAGTAATGTCTCTGCTTTTGAATATACTATCTAGGTTGGTCATAACTTTTCTTCCAAGGAGTAAGCGTTTTTTAATTTCATGGCTGCAGTCACCATCTGCAGTGGTTTTGGAGCCCCAGAAAATAAAGTCTGACACTGTTTCCACTGTTTCCCCATTTATTTCCCATGAAGTGATGGGACCTGATGCCATGATCTTCGTTTTCTGAATGTTGAGCTTTAAGCCAACTTTTTCACTCTCCTCTTTCACTTTCATCAAGAGGCTTTTTAGCTCCTCTTCACTTTCTGCCATAAGGGTGGTGTCATCTGCATATCTGAGGTTATTGATATTTCTCCCGGCAATCTTGAGTCCAGCTTGTGCTTCTTCCAGTCCAGCGTTTCTCATGATGTACTCTGCATAGAAGTTAAATAAGCAGGGTGACAACATACAGCCTTGACGTACTCCTTTTCCTATGTGGAACCAGTCTGTTGTTCCATGTCCAGTTCTAACTGTTGCTTCCTGATCTGCATACAGATTTCTCAAGAGGCAGGTTAGGTGGTCTGGTATTCCCATCTCTCTCAGAATTTTCCACAGTTTATTGTGATCCACACAGTCAATGGCTTTGGAATAGTCAATAAAGCAGAAATAGATGTTTTTCTGGAACTCTCTTCTTTTTTCCATGATTCAGTGGATGTTGGCAATTTGACCTCTGGTTCCTCTGCCTTTTCTAAAACCAACTTGAATATCAGGGAGTTCATATCGATAATTACCTTAAATGTAAATGGATTAAGTGCACCAACCAAAAGACATAGACTGGCTAGGCAGGTGGAAACATGTGCTTGTATGCACTGGTAAGTGGAAACATATCCCATCACTCTGCTTAACCCCCCAGATTGTATGCAATTATTTTTTAGCATTAGGTTAATCACATTCCCATTATGGCTTGCAACTATAATTTTATTTTTTGTCTGGCTACTGATTGTGAAAACTAATAAACATATTTTACTACTGTGATTATGCAACTTTTATTCACTTAATACCATTGTATCATGATTGGTCAACAGAAAAGTAATAGAACTCTGTATCACCAAAATGACGATTTAATAGAAAAACCTGTAATCACTTTTTAAAATCCAGATGCATATCAGAATTATCTTGAAATTTTCTGAAAAATACAAATGTCCAGGTGTTTGTTTTTTTTCTCCAGAGCTCCAGGTACGTTTCTAATGAGCAGCCATGTTTAAAAACAACTGGACTATATGATAATCTTTTACATTTATCTAGTTTGTTTCACTTTTTCTATTTCATATTCAGAGTTCCCATTTCATTTAATTTTATTTTCCAATTTCTCCATCTCTTCTTTTTTTTATGTTCTTTCTCAAAACTTTATCAAGTGTAGTAGAAAAGCTTTTGTGTGTGTATACATATAATATGTATAATATTTATATTTTAGAAAACTTACGAATTTTTGCCTAACTAAAAAGTGTATGACATTTTGATTCCACTTGTTTGACTTAGTATGAATAGAATGCTAGATTCCTCGTTAAAAAAAAAAATAGATATGCAACAAGCAACAAAGATTTACTGTATAGCAGAGGGAACTATAGTCAATATCTTATAATAACCAATAATGGAAAATAATTTCAAAAATAATATATGCATATATGTATAACTGAATTATCTTGCTGTGCACCTGAAACACTCTAAGTCAACTATTCTTCAATAAATCACGTATTTTAAGAAAAAAACTAATCTTTATTCCTACCATTAATATATCTTTCCCCTTCCTCAAGTGAGATTTAAAAAGAAATTTTTAAATAATTAAAGAAACTTCGTAAAGAGAATGTGATAATTATTCATATGGAAACACTCAAGTAAATGTTACTATTTCAAAAATTTTCCTTTCATAATACCATTTTCTGTAATTTTTGGCAGCTCACACTTTGTATTTCTCACTTAATGAGTAATAATCATACTCCAGAGCTATTTTCAACAAGAATACCTGACAAAACTCTGATCTACTAAGAACATAATTCACGCATTCATTCAACCAACGGTATCTGTTAAGCACCCACTAAAAGCTCAGTACCTGTGAAACACTGGGGATAATAAGGGGAGCTCCTTCTGGCATTTGAAGGCTAACAGGAAAAACGGCAACCCACTGGAGTACTCTTGCCTGGCAAATCCCATGGACGGAGGAGCCTGGTAGGCTGCAGTCCATGGGGTCACTAGGAGTCGAGCACGACTGAGTGACTTCACTTTCACTTTTCACTTGAGTGACTTCACTTTCACTTTTCACTTTTATTCATTGGGGAAGGAAATGGCAACCCACTCCAGTGTTCTTGCCTGGAGAATCCCAGGGATGGGGGAGCCTGGTGGGCTGCCGTCTCTGGGGTCGCACAGAGTCGGACACGACTGAAGCGACTTACCAGCAGCAGCAGCAGCAGCATGACCTAGGAATGTCAAGGACCTGGGAACCATTTCTTTGAAATGGAAACACAGAGAGAGCTAGCATCCCATCTCCCAGCTTGTAGGAAACTAGGAGCTTAACTTTGGTGGGTGGGCACCTTGATCCAAGTTGCAAAACCACCTCCTTTTATAAAAGCATGAGAGATTTGTTTTTCTTCTAGATAAAGTCAATTAGCTAACACAAATGGTCACCTCAATTACCTGGTTAACTTAGGACAAACTGTGTATGACAAATAGTGCCATCAAGTTCTCTTAATTGAGGACTATTATTATCTATCTGAAATCATGTATATAATGGGTTGTATCTGCTTAGCTACATAAAGAGGTCAGATTCTCTTCTGCTTCAGTCTTAGGGGTTTGCCTGGAATATTCATCATATTCTGGTTTAATGCCTATGACTTAGTTGAAGTGTTTTCTTTCCCTCCTACTTTTATGGAGAGGACTTCTTAGTTGGCAGAAGATTTTATTATTTCCCCTACATCATGAAAAGGTTAAATTATGAGAGGGCAGAAACTATACAGAGTGAAGTAAGCCAGAAAGAAAAACACCAATACAGTATACTAACGCATATATATGGAATTTAGAAAGATGGTAACGATAACCCTGTATGTGAGACTGCAAAAGAGACACAGATGTATAGAACAGTCTTTTGGACTCTGTGGAAGAGGGAGAGGGTGGGATGATTTGGGAGAATGGCATTGAAACATGTAAAATATCATATAAGAAATGAACCACCAGTCTAGGTTTGATGCAGGGTGCAGGATGCTTGGGGATGGTGCACTGGGATGACCTGGAGGGATGGTGTGGGGGAGGGGAGGAGGGAGGGGCGTTCGGGATTGGCAACATGTGTACACCCATGCCAGATTCATGCTGATATCTGGAAAGACCAATACAACATTGTAAAGTAAAAAAATAATAATAATTTAAAAAAAGATGAGATACACACTCATTTAGTCACATTAATAATAAAGATAATTACCAAGCTTTTTTCCCAAGACTTAGAATGGAAAAGTCAGGTTATTATGCTAGTGACTTACATACATTATCTCATTTGAACCTCACCAGAATCCCACTGAAGTGAGTCCTGAAATCACTCCTATATATTACACTGAAGAATCTAAGGTTCTTTGGAGAGTCATGAAGTAATTTCATATTAAATCATGTAGCTACTAAAAAACAATGATAAGATTTGAATCCAGACCATCTTACTCCAAAGGCCACTCCCACTACATTAAACACCAAGAAAGACCCCAAACTGCTCTGCTGAGAACATCAAAGCTGCATTGAAAACCCTGTCATTCCCTTCCTCCAGGGTCCATACGGCCCAGCTGTATCATTAAGCTGTTCCTAGGTTCCAATGAGATTCAATAAGCCTCTTTTTTTTTTTAATAGGCACAAAAGTATTTTATTTGCATACTTTCCCTCTTAAAAATTTTTTTTTTTAATTTTTACAATGTTGTGTTGGTTTCTGCCAAACAACCACACAAATCAGACATAATGATACATATATCCCCTCCTTCTTGAGTCTCCCTCTCCTCCCCCCATCCCACTCCTTTAGGTCATCACAGAGCACCAGATTGGGATTCCTGTGTTATAAGGCAACTTCTCTCCAGCTATCCATGTTACACATGATAGTATATACATAAGTTGATGCCACTTTCTCCATTTGTCCCACTCTCACCCACCCCCACTGTGTCCCCAAGTCCCATTCTCTACATCTGTGTCTCCATTCCTTCCCTGCAAATAGGTTCATCAGTACCATTTTTCAGATTCCATGTGTATGTATTAATATATATTTATCTTTCGCTTTCTCACTTTAACAAGCTCTAGGTTCATCCACCTCACTAGAACTGACTCAAATTTATTCTTTTTTATGGTTGAGTAATATTCCATTGCATATATGTACCACATCTTCTTTATATATTCCTTTGTTGATGGACATCTAGGTGACTTCCATGTCCTGCCTATTGTAAATCATGCTGCAGGAAACATTAGGACACATGTGTCTTTTAGAATTGTGGTTTTCTCACAGTGTATATCCAGTAGTGGGTCCATAAATCTGTTTACAAGAAATCTCTTTTGGTTAAGATAACTTAAATAGGCATCTTGTAAGTGAAGAAAGCTGAGTAGAACAGAAATGCAAACAGAAATGTGCAATGTATATATACAAGGTGGTCAGTACTTAGGGAAGCAGTTTGACATTCCCAAAAATAGATATACAAGAGCAGTTATGAGTCTGAATGTAACAGCAAAGTTTTAAGGTTATGAATCAGTCTTTACAACGAGTGTTAAAATGGAGAAATGAAATCTTAGATTCACTGGCTGCAGTAGAATGCCTTTGCCATCACAGACCATGCCCTGGTTGGGCTCAGTTCAACACTCTGCCTCCTACCAGGTTACAACAAGAGAATGCATGAGAGGATGCTGGAGAACTCTGTTGCAGCTGGAATGGGTCCTTTCCTCCCTACCAAGCTCCTCTGTTTTATTCTCACCCTGTCCACTTCTCCCCTTAAGTGTAGACGGGGAGCTCAGTAGCTTAGCGAAGGAAACTTGAGAATGAAAGAAGGGAAAAGTCAGAGTAAGATGCACCATGAAGGCTGATATCTATCAGGAGAATTTGCACCCTGGTCTCAATTCAGTGACGGAGAAGGCAATGGCAACCCACTCCAGTACTCTTGCCTGGAAAATCTCATGGATGGGGGAGCCTGGTAGGCTGCAGTCCATGGGGTCACGAAGAGTCGGACAAGACTGAGTGACTTCACTTTCACTTTTCACTTTCATGCATTGGAGAAGGAAATGGCAACCCACTCCAGTGTTCTTGCCTGGAGAATCCCAGGGACGGGGGAGCCTGGTAGGCTGCCGTCTATGGGGTCACACAGAGTCGGACAAGACTGAAGCGACTTAGCAGCAGCAGCTCAGTTCAGTGAAAGAGTTGCCTCAAGTAACAGTCTCCTTCCAAGGGGAGAGGAGACAAGAGAGATCACCTCTGCTGGCAGCTCACTAAGATTTTTATCCTGAGGAAAGCTAAGGGGTTGGTGACCTGATCTTAGGGCTGGAGGCCGAAGATGAAAATCTTATCTACATGTATAAAGACCTGAGCCCACAAAAGTTTCTGCAAAAGATCACCTGGGAGAGGGTAAACTGATAATCCATCATTAGAAAAATAAGTCGACTAGAAATTCAGAGTGGGAGGAAGAGGGACTGAGTGTGGTTATACCATTTCATATTTTAGCGTGCCCTATATTTAAATGTTTTAGAGGATATCTACATACCTTCTTTGATGTCATTTGGACTTACACATAAATCACACAGATTTGGTTTTTTTTCTCCATGCCTTAAGCTGGTAAAACCCCTAACTGTTTATTGTTGGGACAGTGTTTCCATCTGTCTCATGATCTGTGATTTTCTCAGCTGAATCCCGCAGTGGCTTTTTCCTCAGCCTTCTCATCAAAAACACCCACTCTTCCCCTTTGCCTCCAGCAAGACTGCAAACACAGAGCCTCCAGCTCTGAAGGGAGTTCACTGAACATAGACTCTGGATCTCATGGGTGCTGCCTTCTCCAACTTCAAGAAAAATGGAAGGATCCACACACCCAGTGAGAAGGATCCAGACTCCTAGCGAAATCCAAAGTCATGAAATATACCAGTTCAATTGTTTACAACAACTCTACCACCATCTCTCAGATGTATAATGTTGTGAGTGTTCTGTGCCTTTGTGCTTTTTCTACTTTGAGAACTCAACACTAAATACATACTTATAATAAATTAGAGAACTGAGAACTACTTCTAAGAAATAATAGTTCATGTAAACAAGATTATATACAAAAATGTCAACTGCTGAAGACGTTAAAAGACCTGAAACTATCTAAATGTCCAGCACCAGAGAACTGCTTAATAGTTCACTCATATTATGCAGTAATCTATAATTTGTGATATAGATGCATAGGTATTTATATTAAAAAGATGGTTTGAGTAACAAAAACAAGTCCTAAATTTAAAAAATATGTTGGTGGTCCAGTGGTTAAGACTTCACCTTCCAGTGCAGGGGGTATGCGTTCACTTCCTGGTCAGGGAGCTAAGATACCACATGGCTTGTGTTCAAAAAATTAAAACAATACAGAAGCAATACTGTAACCAATTCATTGAAAGACTTCAAAATTAGCCCACATCAGAAAAGAAATCTTAAAAAGAGTATGAGCAGGATGCACACACATAGAGGAAAAAAAATCTTGAAGAATATATATCAACGAGTTAAATAGATGACACAATTCAAAAATTTTTGATCTTCTATACACTTATTTTTCTATAATGAGCATGCATATGCATATTTAGTTAAATTTTGAAAGAGTTAAGAAAACTGTATAGAAAATAAAAACACAATGAATCCTTGTGAGAGACATCCATGAATGAAGTACATGAGTTTTAGTATAAATGCACAACCAGAAGTAATCTGTGACATAGGAATCGAAAAGAGAGAAAGCAGGCAGAGTTGGATCCTCTTTTTTTATTTTTTTTTTCAGTGTAGCCTTGGGAAAGCTTAATCAAACTACACTAGGCTCTCGGGAAGAGCTGAATTCAGGTGGGGTGGAGGTGGAGGGGAGCTAGAAATGTCTCTTGCAAAGCTATGCTGTTATTTGCAGCTCTGTGCACTGAGAAAGGAGCTGGCAGAATTATGCTTGCAGTGGTTCCAGCGACATGCCAAACTAAGGCTGGGAAGTGAAAGTCACCCAGTCGTGTCTGACTCTTTGTGACACCAAAATTCTCTAGGCCAGAATACTGGAGCAGGTAGCCTTTCCCTTCTTCAGGGGATCTTCCCAACCCAGGGATCGAAGCCAGGTCTTCTGCATTGCAGGCAGATCTTTACCAGCTGAGCCACAAGCAAAGGCTGGGAAAACAAGTCTTAATCTAAATCATCCCAGTTATTCTATCTCACAGGCCATGAACACCCCTGGAACCAAGAGTTAACATTTACCACTCTATTAACTGAGATCAGGTGGAAAGCTACGGCTTTAGTCTGCCAGAGGCATCAGTCATTTAGTGCATCCATGAGAGAAATAAAAATACCTCTGTTAATGATTTAATTTAACAGAGATCAAATTGCCAACATCTGCTATATCATCGAAAAAGCAAGAAAGTTCCAGAAAAACATCTATTTTTGCTTTATTGACTATGCCAAAGCCTTTGACTGTGTGGATCACAATAAACTGGAAAATTCTGAAAGAGATGGGAATACCAGACCACCTGACTTGCCTCCTAAGAAATCTGTGTGCAAATCAGGAGGCAACAGTTAGAACTGGACATGGAACAACAGACTCCAAAGAGGAAAAGGAGTACGTCAAGGCTGTATATTGTCACCTGTTTATTTAACTTATATGCAGAGTTTATCCCGAGAGATGCTGGGCTGGATGAAGCACAAGCTGGAATCAAGATTGCAGAAGAAATATCAATAACGTCAGATATGCAGATGACACCACCCTTATGGCAGAAAATGAAGAAGGACTTAAGAGCCTCTCGATGGAAGTGAAAGAGGAGAGTGAAAACGTTGGCTTAAAGCTCAACATTCAGAAAACGAAGATCTGGCATCCAGTCCCGTCACTTCATGGCAAATAGATGGAGAAACAGTGGAAACAGTGGCAGACTTTATTTTTTGGGCTCCAAAATCACTGCAGATGGTGCTTGCAGCCATGAAATTAAAAGACGCTTACTCCTTGGAAGGAAAGTTATAACCAACCTAGACAGCATATTGAAAAGCAGAGACATTACTTTGTCCAACAAAGGTCCGTCTAGTCAAGGCTATGGTTTTTCCAGTAGTCATGTAGGGATGTGAGAGTTGGACTATAAAGAAAGCTGAGCACTGAAGAATTGATGCTTTTGAACTGTGGTGTTGGAGAAGACTCTTGAGAGTCCCTTGGACAGCAAGGTGATCCAACCAGTCCATCCTAAAGAAAATCAGCCCTGAATGTTCATTGGAAGGACTGATGTTGAAGCTGAAACTCTAATACTTTGGCCACCTGATGCAAAGAGCTGACTCATTTGAAAAGACCCTGATGCTGGGAAAGATTGAAAGAGAGAGGAGAAGGGGATGACAGAGGATGAGATGGTTGGATGGCATCAGCGACAGAATGGACATGATTTAGAGTAAACTCTGGGAGTTGGTGATGGACAGGGAGGCCTGGCGTGCTGCAGCCCATGGGGTCTCAAAGAATCGGACACAACTGAGCAACTGAACTGAACTGAATGCTTTAACCTAGGAAAGTAAGCGGGACCTCACTAGATTTTCCTTCCAAACTGGAATTGTGCTTACACTGTGAAGATATCATTATTAGCAGCAGCAGCTCCTTGTAAAACATCTTCACTAGCATCTAGAAGTTGACTTACTATTGTCACAGCAACATTTTTCACCTGCCAGAAAGAAGACACTGATCGTCACAGAAGACACATTGCACACCACCATCATCACCGTAGTTATCATGAATTATGGTATCAAGTGGCACCATTGTTATGGTAATCTAGAGATGTTCTTCAAAACCAAATGCTTGGTTTTTAATCTACCTAAGAAAGCAGAGGGAATAAAAATAAGGCACAGTGAAAATATAAACTGAGTCAATTAGGAGGCTTAGGTCTCTGAATCTGACCTCATAGCAACCTCAACCCTCACCCCAAGAGCACAAAAGCAGGTGCTTGGATACAGAAGCAGAAACAAAATAAGAAGAGTACAGGACTGTTCAAAACCTTAAAGTCCATAATACTTAGTATAACATTTAGTTTTACTTAGTATAATTGTTAGACTTAATAACTATTAGACTTAGTAGAATTATTTCCAGTTTTCTTTCCATTAAACTCAGGAGTACATCAGAGAAGATGTCTCTGCATCTGATTACATTTTAAATGCCTTCTTCAGGGAAATACCCCTCTGTCTTTATGGGCTAATCCTTCTATAAGTTGTACATTTCGTGGTCATTGTTTTTATTTCAATTCCATCTTTATTAATTTGGGATTTGGATCCCACTTTCTTTCTAAAGGACCTAGGATAACAAAAAAACATTTTTTTTGAAATAAAATATTTAAAGGGAATAGAAGAAAATGAATGTTTTTAGGCCATGCTGATATCCAACTAGCAGACACTGGGTCCTTCCATATCGATGGTTTATAAACCCTGCTAGGCCAGTACCTAAGGGGTGCCAACTGGTAAATGCTGCCTGCAGTTCTCATTTTCAATATGCTATCTAGGTTGGTCATAACTTTCCTTCCAAGGAGTAAGCATCTTTTCATTTCATGGCTGCAATCACCATTGGCAGTGATTTTGGAGCCCCCAAAATTAAAGTCTGACACTGTTTCCCCTTCTATTTCCCATGAAGTGATGGGGCCGAATGCCATGATCTTCGTTTTCTGAGTGTTGAGTTTTAAGCCAACTTTTTCACTCTCCTCTTTCACTTTCATCGATGTTTTTTAGTTCCTCTTCACTTTCTGCCATAAGTGTGGTGTCATCTGCATATCTGAGGTTATTGATGTTTCTCCCGGCAATCTTGATTCCAGCTTGTGCTTCTTCCAGCCCCGCATTTCTCATGATGTACTCTGCATAGCAGTTAAATAAACAGGGTGACAATATACAGCGTTGACGTACTTTTTTTGCTATTTGGAACCAGTCTGTTGTTCCATATCCAGTTCTAACTGTTGCTTCCTGACCTGCATATAGGTTTCTCAAGAGGCAGGTCAGGTGGTCTCTTTCAAAATTTTCCACAGTTTATTGTGATCCACACAGTCAAAGGCTTTGGCATAGTCAATAAAGCAGAAATAGATGTTTTCTTAGTAAAGTGAAATAGACTTGTTCATTCCAGGGCTTTACAGAAGATTTAACTTGATAATCATCATTGTGACTGTTAGGGGAAGCACACTGACTGAAACCACCCACCTTGGCCAGGCACCATAGTAACCATGAGTTGTTTTATGACAGGAGGTCCTGGTAAGGAACACGGAACTAATAAGCCACCACCAATCAGAAGAGTTCAGGAAAGGTCAAAAGGAGACACCACATGTCCGACCACCTCCTGGAATCCTTCTCGCCGGCATCCATCTTGGCTGAACAAGGTGTGCACCACCAGGAAGGACTCTGAGTCAGAATGATTGGCTAAAGACAACCCAGAAACTAATCCCATCACCCTAAAACCTGAGACTGCGAGCCATATGACAGAGCTGTTCTCCTGGTTTCCCTTACCCTACTGCTCTCTTCCCAGGTGCCCTTTCCCAATAGAATCTCTTGCTTTGTCAGCGCATGTGTCTCCTCGGACAATTCTTTTCCAAGTGTTAGACAAGAGCCCAGTTTTGGGCCCTGGAAGGGGCCCCCTTTCCTGAAACATGACTATTCCCAAAGAGAATATTTGGACAGGGAGCCTTTTAATATCGATATTTCTTTGAGCATCTCCTAGAAATAGTGCTCTGCAAACTGATTTTGAGCCCTGCCCAAGTCCATACCTTGGAATTAGGAGTAGAGTGGAGATGTCTTTCTTTCCACCCCTCCCCTTTTCAAAATCCTTGTGAATTTACCTCAGGTAAAGCATTTCTGGATGTGTTAAAAATCTATCTGACCACTCTAGAAGCAGAAATAATGTTCTCAGGACTTAATTTACTGGCATTCAATGTTAAAATCTGGGCTTCATCAGAAATATTTTGAGGCTGCATTGAGATGTTTTGTTTAAAAAACAAAAAGGCCTAATAAAAATGTCTAAACACTTTGCAAGGAACTGCAAGTGAATAAGCCAGAACTGAGCTGATCCTCAACCTACTGAACATTGTATCCACTCCATTTTTCACTTGCATAATGGACACAGTTCATGCAGGCCAGTGGCTTTCTCAGCCCTTACTATTGATACTTGCCAGGATTAATTAACTATGCCAGACCATCTTAGCTAGTAGCGCTCCTCAAGGTATGATCCATGGGCCAATGTTGCTTCAATGATTGTTACAGGGTCCATAGGGAGACAAGAACTGAAAGTGGTCAAAAACGTATAACAATTCTACACTATTGAATCTGATAATTTTTAATGGATTTTTATTTTATATAGTTTTCATTTCATTTTCCTAGTAATTCATTTTGACAATATTTTACAAAATTATGGTCTGCAATGTGTTTTTTAAGCTGGCTTTCAGCACAGAGAGTCTGGGAAGCACGGACCTAGGTAACCCTCTGGATACCCATGAGCCTCAAGGCTCTGGGTTGTGAGACTAAAGCATGTTAATCCATATTGTCTTTAGTGGGACCATGTGTCAATGTGTATGTATGTCTGTGTGGCTTAGTTTTCACTAGATGGCAGCACCAATGCAAAATTAAAAACCAAGGTCACAGGCTATTCACTCCCATGAAAGAATCAGAAACAATGTCCAATCAGTAGGCAGAAACAAGGCTCTCATAAAATGGCCAGGTCTCCGTTATGTGTTAGGCACTTTACTAGACATTTTACTAGACATTTTATCACATTTAATATGCAAAAAACCATTATTAGTTGAGCACCCTCCTTCTTATTTAAAGGCTTGGAGAGGTTATAGAACTCACCCAAAGTTCATGTAGATTACAAATGACAGAAAGCAAGTGTTAGCTGTTCAGTCATGTCCAACTCTTTGCGACCCACTGGACTGTAGCCTGCCAGGCTCCTATGTCCATGGAATTTTCTAAGTAAGCATACTGGAGTGGGTTGCCATTTCCTTCTCCAGGGAATCTTCCTGATTCGGGGACTGAACCCAGGTCCCCCACATTGCAGGCAGATTCTTTACAAATGACAGAAGTGAGAGTCAAAAACTAATTTTTCAGACTTCAGAACATGAAGCCTTTTTCCCAATCTGTGTAGCTGATATAACCTATGTAGTTGGCAGCACATACTCCACCATCAACCCAACTCCTTCCTTTGCCCAGCTGAGATTAGGGAGCCAGGATGCTACAGTGTGGACTTTAAAATCAAGACCAGCTCCATCACTTTTTGACTGTGATTCACTGGGGAAAATATTAAACTCTCAAAGACACAGTTTCTTCATCTGTACAATGGGAACATCAATGCCTGTCTATTTAGCTATTTTTTAAATTAAAATAACACATGTAAAATGTTTAGCACAGTATTTAGCATGCCATAAGTGCTTAATAACTTGTAAGTGTGATTAGGTAGAATTATCTATGAGAATAAAAATCTAACTCACAGAGGTTATATAAGGCCTAAATGAGATAATACATCTAATAGGTCTGTTACCCAGAGAAACACATAAATTTCTTCTTCCTCCCCTTGCTTGACTGCAGGTATTAACAATTCCTTGTATTTACATTTGAGTATATCATTAGTCAAAATAATCTAATTGGCATGAAAGAACAGTCATGCCAAGAAAGTATATTTGCTACTTCACCTGCTCATGGATTATAGCCCTGAGACCAGCATCAGGTTCTGAACTTTCTTGTTTCAAAGGGATTTTTGGTCATAGTTTGTTTCTCTTTATTCTGATCCAGCAGACCATCAAAATACCTTCCTTTTGGTCTTAAATGTTAAGGATCTATTTTCAGTCAAAACTTTGATGGTCAAAAATATAAGGCCATTTAAAATATGCTACAGAATATCATTTGCTGACCTTTGTCAAACCAACATGTCCACCTGTCCCTTTTCACAAATGGATATCAACTTAAAAAAAAAAAAAAGAATGGTTTTAGTTGCTTGTCTTTGTTGTTTCTAATTTGAGAGTTTTAAAAGTGATGATTTGGCATCAAGTATCTAAAGAACAGAGAATATGCACCGTCTGAACCTTTTCCCATTGCCCTTCTCATGGAACATATAGCATATCTGCTTTTCCATGGTTTCCAGATTTTCATTACCATTTCCAATTGTCACATTTTATAATTCTGTCTCTCCATATTTATTAAGACTTCACAGCCAATGTCCCTAAATTGCCCACTTTAATAAAAAGCAGCAGCAGGGAGGGATAAATCATGATTATGGGATTAACAGGTAGATACACACTACCATGTATAAAATAAACAAGAGTTTACTGTATAGCACAAAGAACTAAATTCACTATCTGTAACAGAAAATCAAAAGAAGAATACACATGTATATATGAATTTAAATCACTGTGCTCTACACCTGAAACTAACACAATATTGTAAATCAACTACAATATTTCTTTAAAAAAGAAGAAATAAAGACAATTCTTGCAAAGATGGGAGCAATCATCTGTCCCAGTACACAAAACCCTTTGGCAATGTGATTTTACTGCTCCTCCCATCAAGTGAAGTCTGTTCCTCCATTTCTTGAATCCAGGTTGGCCTTATAACTTTCTTTGACCAACAAAATGTGGTAGAAATGACAGTGTGAGTTCAAAAACCTAGATCCTCAAGAAGACTTGGAGTTTAGGTCTTCGCCCTCCTGAAACGCTGTCCTGAGACCATCATATAAGGAAGCAAGTGTAATCTACTGGAGGGTAAAAGGCCATGTGGAGGAGACCTGAAGCCCTCTAGCCAACAGGCAGCACCAATGCCTCATGTGAGTAAGATCATTTTAAACCTTCCAACACAATCCAGCTGCCACAGTCAACCCACAGGACTATGAGGAGCTTATATCTTTACTGCTGTCAGCTAGTAAGTTTGGGGTAGTTTGATACACAGCAAGGGAAAAGTAAATCAGTCACTGCAAGAATATTTCAGGGAGATACCACTTGTCTTGATTTTTAAATCTGGAATTCAGAAGACCAGTTACCTATTTCCTTCCTTTGAAGTTTGCAAGGAAGGCTTGCCACCCAATAACTAAGGACAAAAGGGCTTTGAATTGGATATGAAGGAGAATACTGACCTGAGAGACCAGAAAAAATATGAAAAAATAATTCAGTATCTAGTGTCCTACTAGATACTGAATTATATGCTGATCTTTCTTTCTTTAATCAAATCTGGGTAAAACATGAAAGGCAAAGAGTTCTACAGTATTGCGGCATCTAGAGAATATGTTATTGGCTCACAATAAGTCACTGCGTTTATTTCCTAGGATTATACCTGAGTCTCTGCATCTCAGTGTCCTCCTCTGGCTAGTACTCAAGAGGCTGTAAATAGATAAAATCACCTCCAGCTGTCATTAGAAGGACAGCTGATCAGTAGGTGAACTCTCCTTAGGACCAGCTTTGGGTAACTGTTTGAGCAACAACTAGAAACACAGAAACTAGACACTGCTCCTACAACACTTAAAGTAGAAGGTTAAAGCCATTCTTACATGATTGTTCCATCTCTACGGCATTATGGAAAATTTAAACATTTATGTAGGATGTTATTTTTTAAGTGGTCATAGTTCAAATGCATCTTTTCCTCTATATTACCTACAAGTATGAACCCATCTACTCAAAATCATTGAAAAGAATTTTGGTCATTCACTATCAGTTCAGTTGCTCAGTTGTGCCCAACTCTTTGCAACACCATGGACTGCAGCACACCAGGCTTTCCTGTCCATCACCAACTCCTGGAGTGTACTCAAAATCATGTCCATCGAGTCAGTAATGCCATCCAACCATCTCAGCCTGTTGTCCCCTTCTCCTCCTGCCTTCAATCTTGCCCAGCATCAGGGTCTTTTCAAATGAGTCAGTTCTTCATATCAAGTGGCCAAAGTATTGGAGTTTCAGCTTCAGCATCAGTCCTTCCAATGAATATTCAGGACTGATCTCCTTTAGGATGCACTGATTGGATCTCCTTGCAGCCCAAGGAACTCTCAATTGAGAGTCTTCTCCAACACTACAGTTCAAAAGCATCAATTCTTCAGCACTCAGCTTTTTTTATATTCCAGCTCTCACATCCATACATGACCACTGGAAAAACCATAGCTTTGACTAGAGGGACATTTGTTGGCAAAGTAATGTCTCTGCTTTTTAATATCCTGCTAGGTTGGTCATAACTTCTCTTTCAAGGAGTAAGCATCTTTTAATTTCATGGCTGCAGTCAACATCTGCAGTGATTTTGGAGCCCCCAAAAATACAGTCTGCCACTGTTTCCCCATCTATTTCCCATGAAGTGATGGGACCAGATGCCATGATCTTAGTTTTCTGAATATTGAATTTTAAGCCAGCTTTTTCACTCTCCTCTTTCACTTTCATCAAGAGGCTCTTTAGTTCCTCTTCACTTTCTGCCATAAGGGTGGTGTCATCTGCATATCTGAGGTTATTGATATTTCTCCCAGCAATCTTGATTCCAGCTTGTGCTTCATCCAGTCCATCATTCACTACATAAAGCCAAAAAATTAGGAGTAATTGTTAATATGTTAGTACTACTACTAAGGTGAAGGTGAAGGTGAATTCGCTCAGTCGTATCCGACTCTTTGCGACCCCGTGGACTGTAGCCTACCAGGCTCCTCCGTCCATGGGATTCTCCAGGCAAGAATACTGGAGTGGGTTGCCATTTCCTTCTCCAGGGGATCTTCCCAACCCAGGGATTGAACCCAGGTCTCCCGCATTGGAGGCAGACGCTTTAACCTCTGAGCCACCAGGGAAGCCCTAATACTACTACTAATGTTACTACTAATAATACGAAAGGCAAATTTGCCAATAGTTGTAATCTATGTGCTTAAATAACTTTATGGGATCAATCTTAAGTTCAAGTATAGTATAGTATGAGTAAACATTTTCATAATAAGTATATTTTGTATACTATAGTATAAGTATAGTAAATATTTTCATAATAGTTACTCAGAGAAGAAAAATATATAGCCAAATGAAAGATGGTGATTCTCTGGTCTCAAAAATGTAATATATTTCAAGCAATTGTGATGTCCCTTGATGGATATACCACTGCAATCACTGTCTTTCAGTGATTTTGGAGTAAAACAACTATATTCCAATAAAAATTAAAGGGAAAAACAGAGTTGGATAATTGACATTACTAGTTTTATGACTTACTATACAGCCATGGCAATCAAAACATGATAACTTCATAAAGACAGTCAAACACACCACTGAAATAAAATAGACAGCTTAGAAATAGATACAACATATATAGTCAGTTTATTCTTCTAAAAGATTCCAGGGCAATTCAGTGGTAAATGGAAAATGGTTTCAACAAATAGTGCTAGACTAACTGGATAATATACCACACTCAAAACGCAATTTAAGATGGACCAGAGATCCAAAAGCAAAAGCTAAAACTACAAAGCTTCTCTAAGAGATACCCCACGTTCAAGGTAAGAGAAACCCAAATAAGATGGTAGGTGTTGCGAGAGGACATCAGAAGGCAGACACACTGAAACCATAATTACAGAAAACTAGTCAATCTAATCACACTAGGACCACAGCCTTGTCTAACTTAATGAAACCAAGCCATGCCCTGTGGGACCACCCAAGACGGGTGGGTCATGGTGGAGAGGTCTGACAGAATGTGGTCCACTGGAGAAGGGAATGGCAAACCACTTCAGTATTCTGGCCTTGAGAACCCCATGAACAGTATGAAAAGGCAAAATGATAGGATACTGAAAGAAGAACTCCCCAGGTCGGTAGGTGCCCAATATGCTACTGGAGATCAGTGGAGAAATAACTCCAGAAAGAATGAAGGGATGGAGCCAAAGCAAAACCAGTACCCAGGTGTGGATGTGACTGGTGATAGAAGCAAGGTCCGATGCTGTAAAGAGCAATATTGCATAGGAACCTGGAATGTCAGGTCCATGAATCGAGGCAAATTGGAAGTGGTCAAACAAGAGTTGGCAAGAGTGAATGTCAACATTCTAGGAATCAGCGAACTAAAATGGACTGGAATGGGTGAATTTAACTCAGATGACCATTATATCTACTACTGTGGGCAGGAATCCCTTAGAAGAAATGGAGTAGCCATCATGGTCAACAAAAGAGTCTGAAATGCAGTACTTGGATGCAATCTCAAAAATGACAGAATGATCTCTGTTCGTTTCCAAGGCAAGCCATTTAATATCACAGTAATCCAAGTCTATGCCCCAACCAGTAGCGCTGAAGAAGCTGAAGTTGAACGGTTCTATGAAGACCTACAAGACCTTTTAGAACTAACACCCATAAAAGATGTCCTTTTCATTATAGGGGACTGGAATGAAAAAGTAGGAAGTCAAGAAACACCTGGAGTAACAGGCAAATTTGGCCTTGAAATGCAGAATGAAGCAGGGCAAAGACTAATAGAGTTTTGCCAAGAGAACACACAGGTCATAGCAAACACCCCCTTCCAACAACACAAGAGGAGACTCTACACATGGACATCACCAGATGGTCAACACCGAAATCAGACTGATTATATTATCTGTAGCAAAAGATGGAGAAGCTCTATACAGTCAACAAAAACAAGACCAGGAGCTGACTGTGGCTCAGATCATGAGCTCCTTATTGCCAAATTCAGACTTAAATTGAAGAAAGTAGGGAAAACCACTAGACCATTCAGGTATGAAGTAGGGAAAACCACTAGACCATTCAGGTATGACCTAAATCAAATCCCTTATGATTACACAGTGGAAGTGAGAAATAGATTTAAGGGACTAGATCCAATAGATAGGGTGCCTGATGAACTATGGACGGAGGTTCGTGACATTGTACAGGAGACAGGGATCAAGACCATCCCCATGGAAAAGAAATGCAAAAAAGCAAAATGGCTGTCTGGGGAGGCCTTACAAATAGCTCTGAAAAGAAAAGAAGTGAAAAGCAAAGGAGAAAAGGAAAGATATACCCATTTGAATGCAGAGTTCCAAAGAATAGCAAGGAGAGATAAGAAAGCCTTGCCCAGTGATCAGTGCAAAGAATGAGGAAAAGAACAGAATGGGAAAGACTAGAGATCTCTTCAAGAAAATTCGAGATACCAAGGGAACATTTCATGCAAAGATGGACTCAATAAAGGACAGAAATGGTAGGGACCTAACAGAAGCAGAAGATATTAAGAAGAGGTGGCAAGAATACACAGAAGAACTATACAAAAAAGATCTTCACAACCAAGATAATCACAATGGTGTGATCACTCATCTAGAGCCAGCTATCCTGGAATGTGAAGTCAAGTGGGCCTTAGAAAGCATCACTATGAACAAAGCTAGTGGAGATGATGGAATTCCAGTTGAGCTCTTTCAAATCCTGAAAGATGATGCTGTGAAAGTGCTGCACTCAATATGCCAGCAAATGTGGAAAACTCAGCAGTGGCCACAGGACTGGAAAAGGTCAGTGTTCATTCCAATCCCAAAGAATGTTTAAACTACCACACAATTGCACTCATCTCACACCCTAGTTAAGTAATGCTCAAAATTCTCCAAGCCAGGCTTCAGCAATACATGAACCGTGAACTTCCAGATGTACAAGCTGGATTAAGAAAAGGCAGAGGAACAAGAGATCAAATTGCCAACATCTGCTGGATCGTGGAAAAAGCAAGAGAGTTCCAGAAAAACATCTATTTCTGCTTTATTGACTATGCCAAAGCCTTGGACCGTGTGGATCACAATAAACTGTGGAAAATTCTGAAAGAGATGGGAATACAAGACCATCTGACCTGCCTCTTGAGAAATCTGTATGCAGGTCAAGAAGCAACAGTAGAACCGGACATGGAACAACAGACTGGTTCCAAATAGGAAAAGGAGTACATCAAGGCTGTATGTTGTCAACCTGCTTATTTAACTTCTATGCAGAGTACATCATGAGAAACGCTGGGCTGGAAGAAGCACAAGCTGGACTCAAGATTGCCGGGAGAAATATCCATAACCTCAGATATGCAGATGACACCACCCTTATGGCAGAAAGTGAAGAGGAACTAAAAAGCCTCTTGATAAAAGTGAAAGTGGAGAGTGAAAAAGTTGGCTTAAAGCTCAACATTCAGAAAACGAAGATCATGGCATCAGGTCCCATCACTTCATGAGAAATAGATGGGGAAATCGTGGAAACAGTGTCAGACTTTATTTTTGGGGGGCTCCAAAATCACTGCAGATGGTGACTGCAGCCATAAAATTAAAAGATGCTTACTCCTTGGAAGGAAAGTTATCATTCACCTAGACAGCATATTGAAAAGCAGAGACATTACTTTGCCAACAAAGGTCCGTCTAGTCAAGGCTATCGTTTTTCCAGTGGTCATGTATGGATGTGATAGTTGGACTGTGAAGAAAGCTGAGCACCGAAGAATTGATGCTTTTGAACTGTGGTGTTGGAGAAGACTCTTGAGAGTCCCTTGGACTACAAGGAGATCCAACCAGTCCATTCTAATGGAGATCAGCCCTGGGGGTTCTTTGGAAGGACTGATGCTAAAGCTGAAACTCCAATACTTTGGCCACCTCATGCGAAGAGTTGACTCATTGGAAAAGATTCTGATGCTGGGAGGGATTGAGGGCAGGAGGAGAAGGGGACGACAAAGGATGAGATGGCTGGATGGCATCACTGACTCAATGGACGTGAGTTTGAGTGAACTCTGGGAGTTGGTAATGGACAGGGAGGCCTGGGATGCTGCGATTCATGCGGTCGCAAAGAGTCGGACACGACTGAGCGATGGAACTGAACTGAACTGAACTGAACTGAAGAATACAGGAGAATACCTTTGCAACTTTGGGACAAAGTTTTTTTTTTTTTAGAGGACACAAAAAGCACTACACATAAAAGAAAAAATATCGATCAACTCTACTTAATCAAAACTAAAAACTGCTCATCAGAAGACACCATTAAAGAAAATAAAAATGGAAACGACAGACTGGGAGAAATGTTTGCAGTACTTCTCTGACAAAGGAAATGTTTCTATAACTTTAAACTAGGATTGTAAAAAGTATACATTATTAATAAGAACACAAACAACCCACTTTTTTAAATGGGCAAAAGGCTTGAATATACACTTCCTAAAAGAAGATATACAGACGGGTACTATGCACACAAAAATGATCAGCATATTAGTCATCAGAGAAATGCAAGTTAAAACTACAATGAAATATCATCCTACATCTGACTAGAACAGCTAAAATTACAAAAGAGACAATGTCAAATGCTGTTAAGGAAGTGAAACAACTGGAACGTCAGCAAATTGCTGAGAATTTCAAATAAAGCAACCACTGTGTTCAGCTGTTTGGTACTGCCATAAAGTTAAAGACATGCCTACCAGAAATTCCACGTCTAGAGGTGTATGCAAAATAAATGGAAATATATGTCCACAAAGGGACTTGAATATTTCCAGTACCTGCAGTAAATGCAATCAATCATATGCCACTTTTAGGACTAAAGCACTCACTGCTCCAACCTTGGGGGATGTTGGCAACTAAGAAAATAGTTGAATCCTTTTCTAGAAATTGCCCTCAACTGAAGAGAGTCAGCCTATACAAGAGCCTCGTGATACATGCCATGACTAGTCAATGCCAGGGAATAAAGGCTCATCCTTCAGCCTCAATACCTCAAAGAATGCATTTTCCAAAGACAGCTGTACTACATATTCCATCTCACTCACTCTTCTTGTAGTGATGACACTTCTCCATTGAGAAGCCTGGCTACTCTGAAACCTCCATGCTGGAGATACAAAGTGGGGAACGACACAGAGACAGGGAAGCTGGAGAAGCTTCAGCTGTTTCAACTTTCTGAGTCTTCTCAACCCAGGCACCAGGGTTCCCAGGTGGCACAGCAGTAAAGAATCGGCCTGCCAGTGCAGGAGACACAAGAGACACAGGTTCCATCCCTGGGTCAGGAAAAGCCCCTGGAGAAGGAAACAGCAACCCATTCCAGTAGTCTTGCCTAGGAAATCCTATGGACAGAGGAGATTGGCAGGCTACAGTCCAGGGGGTCGCAAAGAGTCAGATACAACTGAGCACCTGCACAGAAAGCCCAGGCACCACACAGGGTGAAGGAGCATTTAGGGGACCCCGGCCCCAGTCACCTGAGGGCAACTTTATGACAGATCCTAATCCAGAACTACACAGGCAGGCTGCTTCCAAATGCTAAATTCTGACAGGTAATAAATGATTGTGGTTGTTTTAAGCCACTATGTTTCGGGGTGATTTCTTCTGCAGCAAGAAAACTGATACACAGAGGGCAACTCTGAAGGGTCAGTCCAGTTTCAGCTGTGTTCAATTTCTCCTTGCACCCAGTCCTGCCTGTCATTTCCCATGAGTACTGATCTCAACACCTGTTGAAATCTTTATGTAGAAAAATCAATTCAGAATTTGTTTTCCAGGGAACACAATCTTGGAATTTTGTGGGTTTTTTTTAAACTTTTAATTTTTTTTGGCCACACCACGTGACTTGTGAGATCTTAGTTGCCTGACAGAGGATCAACCTGTGCCTCCTGTGGTGCAAGCACAGAGTCTAACCACCAGATCACCAAGGAAGCCTCTTGGAAGTTTTATTCATGATAGCCAAAAGAAAAGGAAACCACCCAAACAATCCATCAACAGGAGACTGTAAAAACAAATTATGGTATATTCATATAATAGAATACTGATTGTTTAGTAATAAAATCAATACACTCAACATAGACATGTTAATGAAAGTATTCAGACACAGTAAATCTTGTATGGTTCTTTTCATGAAGTTCAAGGAAAACAAAACTAATCTTATGGTGATAAAATCAGAACAGTGTGGCCTAAAGGGTGGGTAGTAAGGATTGGGAGATTGAGTGGCAAGGAACACCTACAGCTACCATAAACAGTGAACACAGTCTAACTCCTGGCCTGACAAACATAAAACTTCACACTAAAGGCTTGCACCTCAATTCCGTTTACCTAATATATCATGTCTGATTTTCTAGTACACATTAAAGGGCATGCTGAAAGGCAAAAGACAGCCTGAAGGGACAAGTCAACCATTAGAACCAGATTTATAGATGACAGAGATTTTGGAATTATTAGATCAGGAATTTAAGATAATTATGATTAATATGCTAAGAGCATTAAGGAAAAAAATTGGAGAATTTTTAAAAACAAGGAGGTGATATAAGTAGAGAGATGTAAACTCTAAGCAAGAATCAAAAGAAATGCTAGATTTCCCTGGTGGGCCAGTGGTTAAGAATCCACTTGCCAATGCAGGGAACACAGGTTCAATCCCTAGTCCAGGAAGTTTCCACATTCCTCGCAGCAACTAAACCTGTGTGCCACAACTGGGCCCATGCGTTGCAACTGCTAAGCATATGTGTTGCAACTGCTAAGCCTGCTTGCCCTGAAGCTCTTCAAAAAAAAGAAGCTATCACAATGAGAAGATCACGCACCACAAATAGAGAGTAGCCCCCAGTCTCTGCAACTAGACAGAGCCCATGCACAACAACAAAAAGCCAGAACATCAAAAAAATTTTTTTAATTAATTAAACTAACAAATGAAGAATGTCTTTTCTGGGTTCATTAGTAGACTAGACAAGAACCAAGGAGCTTGAAGAATGTCAGTAGAAACTTCCCAAACTAAACAGCAATGAGAAAAAATAATGAAAAATATAATATCCAAGAAATGTGGGACAAAAGGTATAGTGTATACATAATGGGAATAACAGGAGAGGAAAAGGTAAAAGAAATATAAAAAAAATTTGAAGTTTTTATGTCTGAGAATATTCCAAAATAAATGACAGACACCAAATTACAGATCCAGAAATCTGTCAGAGAACACTAACCAGGATAAATATTAAATACAATACAAAACCCTGCACTTAGGCATTTCCTATTCAAACTGCAGAAAATCAAAGATGAAAAGATTATTTCTAAAGAAGTTAAAAGGGGAGAAAAATACCTCTAGAGCAACAAGTACAAGAATATACTGAAATTTTCTTCAGAAATCACATAAGTAAAAGAGAGTAGAGTGAAATATTTGGTGTTGAACGAAAACCAACAAAGAATTCTGTATCCAAGGAATTATCCTTTAAAAGTAAAGTAGAAATAAAGACATTTAAAAGTAAAGTAGAATTTAAGACAAAGAAAAATTGAGGGAGTCTGTCACCAGTAGACCTGCCTTGCAAGAAATATTAAAGGAGTTTATTCAGAAAGAAGGAAATGATAAAGGTCAGAAGCTTAGATCTACGTAAGAAGAACATTAGAGAAGGAATAAATGAAGGCAAAATAAAATTTTTCAGTTACTTTTATTTTTAATTGATCTAACTGATAACAGTTTGTTTAAAATAATAATAGTAATGATATGTGAGGTGATTAAAGCTCATGGACAAATGAAATGAATGACAAAAAATGTTATAAGGAACGAGGATGAGGAACTGGAAATACTCTACTATAAGGTACTTGGCATTACCCATGAGGCCATATATTGTTACCAGAAAGTGAATTTAGATTAATCATAAATGTATATTGCAAACTTTAGGGTGCTGCTAGGCATTCACCCAAATAAGTGAAAACTTGCCCCCAGACAAAAAGCTGCACCTGAATGTTTATAACAGCTGTATATACAATCACCAAAAACTGGAAGCAAACAAGATGACCTTCAATAGGTGAACAGATTTTTTAAAAGCCTGCAGTATATCCATACAATGGTATATTATTCAGCCATAAAAAGAAATGAGCTATGAAGCTGTAGCCCACAAAAGATAGGAAGGAATCTTATATATATTTAGCTAAGTGAAAGAAGTTAGTCTCAAAAGGTTACATACTGTATGATTCTAAATATGTTATTCTGGAAAAGGCAAAACTATAGAGACAGTAAAAAGATCAGTGGTTGGGGAAGGGAGAGAAGGATGAATAGGTGAAACAGTCAATTTTTAGCCAGTGAACTACTCTCTCAATGAGGCTATATTAGTGAATATGTCATTTTGTCAAAATCCATAGAACTGTACAACACAGAGTTAACCATTATATAAACTATGTATTTTAACTAATAATAATGTATCAATATTGGCTTGTCTGTTTTAACAAAAGCAACACACCAGTGTAAGCTATTAATGATAAGGGAAACTATAGAGGAGGAGGAGTGATGAGAGAGAGACAGTAAATGGGAATTCTCAGTACTTCCTGCTTAATTTTTCTGTAAACCTAAAACTGCTCTAAAAATAGTTTTTTCAAAACAAGGTATGGATCCTGATCTCAAAGAGCTTACAATCCAGCAAGAGAGATTTAATTGTAACTGTTGTGAGACAAACGTCTCTATGTGAACAAGAGATATGCAAATCTTTCTAAATTATGAAACTTCAAATACACAAAGTACAGAAAATAATAAAACATCACTAATTACCCACATTCAGGTTTAAAAGACAGTAACTTTCTCACATATTTTCTTTAGTTTTGGTTTTTTTTAATGAGCAATGAAACTTTACAGAAAGAGATGAAACCCCCTGAATTTCTATCTAAACCCCCTACCTAGAAATAACGCTATTCAGAATTATCTTCTCCATCACATTTTATACTATTGTTATATCTAAGTTAGTATGTAGCATGCATGTAGCTTTTGAAAAAAAAATTAACCAATAACTATTTTAATGGTAACTGTTCTATTTAAGTTTTTTCCCTTCCTTTTGGAGTAAATTTTGGTCACTTACATTATTTCAAGAAAATTGCCATTTGACCAAAGTTTTATATTAGCTAAGATTCTTCATGGTATTTACTTATGTGTTTCCTCATAAGTTACTGTTTTTTTTGAAATCACTGTCTTACTTTAATATATATTTTAATAGGTAATACATACAGAGTTGAAATATTAAAATAACACTGTTCCCATTCACAAATATACACAAGTAATCATTTCTATTCATTTTTCCAATTTTCTTTGCACAAGGATAAGAAAATATGAATCTACAGTCTTATTTTCTCCCATTTTCTGTAGCTTGAGCGAGTGAGTGAGTGAAGTCGCTCAGTCGGGTCTGATTCTCTGCAACCCAGTGGACTGTAGCCCACCAGGCTCCTCTCTCCATGGGATTCTCCAGGCATTTCTGTAGCTTGCTCTTTACAAATGTCAAAAATCTTTACACTGCAGTTCACAGAGAACTTCCACATCTTCCTTTACAGTCGCATTATATTCCATTATGTGACTGTACCCTAATTTACTTAACTAACCTCTTTTGAACAAAACTAGCCTTGTTTTCCGGAGAAGGCAATGGCACCCCACTCCAGTATTCTTGCTTGGAAAAATCCCATGGATGGAGGAGCCTGGTGGGCTGCAGTCCATGGGATCGCGAAGTCGGACACGACGGAGCGACTTCGCTTTCACTTTTCACTTTCATGCATTGGAGAAGGAAATGGCAACCCACTCCGGTGTTCTTGCCTGGAGAATCCCAGGGACAGGGGAGCCTGGTAGGCTGCCATCTCTGGGGTCGCACACAGTCAGACACAACTGAAGTGACTTAGCCTCAGCAGCACTGTTTTCAGTTGTTACTTCAAAGTTGCATTATGCACATTTTATTTTGCCACTGTACAAATTCATCTGTAGAAGAAATTTCCAGAAATGAAATTTCTGAGCCAAAGAGTACACATTGACATCTTGACAGTTTTTACCGTCTCGCTACAGGGGTGGTGCTAATTTGTATTTTCAGCAGCAACACAACCATATGCACGGTCTGGGACAAAATACGATGAAGACCTATGTACCATTTATATATAAGAAAAGTCTATTCTAATGCCAAAATAAACATCCCTTCACAAAGACCTAAAAATTCAGGTCTGGAACTTAGAAACCGTGGGTTCCTCGGAGCCCTACCTCAGAAGGCCAGCGACGGGCAGCTGCCCCTTCTCGCCCCATGTCCGTCCTGTCCCACTCAGGGGGCTTTGTGATCACACACGCAGACAGCCCAGGCCACACCCACAAGCTCTTCTCACACCACACTGCGGACAGCCTCCCCTCACAGTCAGCGAAGCACCGCCAGCATGGTTGACCCGAGAGAGGATGATGGGAAGGGGAGGCACAGTCTCGCGGGCTGGTCAGGGCTTCTAAGGACCCGGATGCAGAAGAGGCGCGCAGCCGCTAGAAGGGGTGATGCAGGTTCTGGGTGGGCGTATCTCCTTGACTTCCCAGAGAAGTGGGAATTTGCTTAAAGAGTTGTGACCCTTTTATTTTTGTATGAAAGCGAAAGAAAGTGAAAGTGTTAGTTGCTGAGTCGTGTCTGACTCTTTGTGACCCCATGGACTGTAACCCGCTGGGCTTCTCTGTCCATGGGGTTCTCCAGGCAAAATTACTGGAGTGGGTAGCCATTCCCTTCTCCAGGGAATCTTCCCCACCCAAGGGTGGAGCCAGAGTCGCCTGCACTGCAGACAGATTCTTTACCGTCTGAGACACCTTATTTTCGTATATATTGCTTAATTATGCTTGGGTTTTTGTTTTTGTTTTTGGTCCTAATAAGTCTCCCAGAAATATATCTATTTAAATTATTCTTTTTAAAAAATTAATCTTTTGGTTTTCTTGATCTCTCCTCTTGTTTGTTTGATTTCCATTAATTGGTCTTCCTTTTATTGGTCTTCCTCTTATTACTGCCAAACTTACTTAGAACTTACTCTTTTCGTTTTTACCTTCTAAAATTAGAAACCTTAATTTCACTCTGTCCCACTTTTTAATATATACCTAAAGTTATACATGTCAATCAGTTCAGTTCAGTCACTCAGTCGTGTCAGATACTTTGAGACCCCATGGACTACAGGCTTCAACAATACGTGAACCATGTACTTCCAGATGTTCAAGGTGGATTTAGAAAAGACAGAGGAACCAGAGATCAAGTTGTCAACATCCATTGGATCATTGAAAAAGCAAGAGAGTACCAGAAAAACATCTATTTCTGCTTTATTGGCTACGACAAAGCCTTTGACTGTGTGGATCACAGTCAAACAACTGTTGAAAATTCTTCAGGAGATGGGAATACCAGACCACCTGACCTGCCTCTTGAGAAATCTGTATGCAGGTCAAGAAGGAACAGTTAGAACTGCACATGGAACAACAGATGGGTTCCAAATCAGGAAAGGAGTAGGTCAACACTGTATATTGTCACCTTGCTTATTTAACTTATATGCAGAGTATATCATGAGAAACACTGGGCTGGATGAAGCACAAGCTGGAATCAAGGTTGCCAGGAGAAATATCAATAACCTCAGATGTGCAGATGACACCACCCTTATGGCAGAAAGTGAAGAGGAACTAAAAAGCCTCTTGATGAAAGTGAAAGAGGAGAGTCAAAAAGTTGGCTTAAACCTCCACATTCAGAAAACTAAGATCATGGCATCTGGTCCCATCACTTCATGGCAAATAGATGGGGAAACAATGGAGACAGTGAGAGACTTTATTTTCTTGGGCTCCAAAATCACTGCAGATGGTGACTGCAGCCATAAAATTAAAAGACACTTGCTGCTTGAAAGAAAAGCTATGACCCACCTAGACAGCATATTAAAAAGCAGAGACATTACTTTGCCAACAAAGTTCTGTCTAGTCAAAGCTACGGTTTTCCCAGTAGTCATCTATGGATGTGAGAGTTGGACTATAAAGAAAGCTGAGCACCGAAGAATTGATGCTTTTGAACTGTAGTGTTGGAAAAGACTAAGAGTCCCTTGGACTGCAAGGAGATCCAACCAGTCCATCCTAAAGGAAATCAGTCCTGAATATTCATTGGAAGGACTGATGCTGAAGCTGAAACTCCAATAATTTGGCCACCTGATGTGAAGAACTGACTCATTTGAAAAGACACTGATGCTGGGAAAAATTGAAGGCAGGAGGAGAAGGGGACAACAGAGGATGAGATGGTTGGATGGCATCACTGACTCAATGGACATGAATCTGAGTAAACTCCAGGAGTTGGTGATGGACAGGGAAGCCTCATGTGCTGTATAGTCCATGGGGTCTCAAAGAGTTGGACACAATTGAGCGACTAAACTGAACTGAACTGACACTGGTAGGATAAATTCAGCTTCTATAGCCTAGGGTTTCATTTACATGTGGTGACTTTTCTTTTCCTACTCATGTCACTGAACAGATGATACTGGTTTTCAGTGCTTCTCTGGAATAGTGAAAATAACTTTTCTAACCTTCTAATGGTCGAGGCCACTTTTTAAGGCTTTAGGATAATCCCTGTGGCTCAGGTCTAGCTTTCCCTATTGACACAGGATGGAAGACATGCTTTCAGTGCCCATGTGTACATTGAATGACCACCCCCAGCCTCTAAAGCTAATGCAGTGCCTCATCATTATGGTACTGATTTTTCTCTCTGTTTCTGCCACCTGGAATTTCCCTTCAAGAAAGAAAGTCTGCTATTTATTTCAATTATTTTTATTTTTTTATTTATAATTTCTATGTGTTACAAACATATACAAATACAAAGTAGGAGGGGTGCCTATCTGTGTCTTTTTTTTTTTGTAATTAATCAAGAGTCATTAAAGTCATTCCTTTCACTTAATGAGTATTTTGACTCGCTTTAGAGAAGGGCTATTTGGAGAAGGCAATGGCAACCTATTCCAGTACTCTTTCCTGGAAAATCCCATGGTCGGAGGAGCCTGGTAGGCTGCAGTCCATGGGGTCGGGAAGAGTCAGACACGACTGAGTGACTTGACTTTCACTTTTCATTTTCATGCACTAGAGAATAAAATGACAACCCACTCCAGTGTTCTTACCTTGAGAATCCCAGGGACGGGGGAGCCTGGTGGGCTGCTGTCTATGGGGTCGCACAGAGTCGGAGACAACTGAAGTGACTTAGCAGCAGCAGCAGCAGCAGAGAAGAGCTGTGGGTTATATCTTTAGTTGCTAGCACAATGCCAGATACATAGAAAGTACCCCAGAATTTTTGCTCACTGGCTTCTTTGCCATTTACCTTTTTGTTTAGGATATCAAACTGAGCTATCTACTCTTGGATCATAATCACATTTTAACTCCTTGTGCTCCCCAGTTCAAGACCCTATCCTCTGAAATACCTAAATTACCCACAAATATATAGCAAAAGTAGTATTCATATTTTTAAGCCTCTCTGTTTTATGTAAAGAAAATCAGATCCAGAAAGACTGAGTGATTTGTTTTTATCCTATAACTAGTATTTTAGAGTTATTGACTCATAAAAGTGGCATTAGCTCTTCACTGGCCCAATTTCCTCATCCTATGTAGTGAGTATATTCTCCATTAAGAATAATTCTTTCTAGTTCAATAATTGGTTGGTAGCTGAGTAGGGGCTATAATTCAGATCTCATTATTAGCAACCAAGACCTCCTGGTCCCTCCTCACAATGCCTGACTTTACCACAGGGATAACAAGAAAAGTGGACATCAGCTTTATTTCACTTGAGATTCCATACATTGAAACATACTTAATAGTACTATTTTTCTTTTATAACATCAGTGTGATAATAATAAATATTAATCATATTTAATACTTACAAAAGCCAGCACATGGAATAACCTAGATGTCCACTGACAGATGAATGGATAAATAAGTTGTGGTACATATATACAATGGAATATTATTCAGCCATAAAAAGGATTGAATTTGAGTCAGTTGTAATGAGGTGCATGAATGTAGAGCTTGTTAAAAAAGTAAATCAGAGAGAGAAAAACAAATATTATATATTAATATATGCTAGTAAAGTAATGCTCAAAATTCTCCAAGCCAGGCTTCAGCAATACGTGAACCATGAACTTCCTGATGTTCAAGCTGGTTTTAGAAAAGGCGGAAGAACCAGAGATCAAATTGCCAGCATCCACTGGATCATTGAAAAAGCAAGAGATTTGCAGAAAAAACATCTATTTCTGCTTTATTGACTATGCCAAAGCCTTTGACTATGTGGATCACAATAAACTATGGAAAATTCTGAAAGAGATGGGAATAACAGACAACCTGACTTGCCTCTTGAGAAATCTATATGCAGGTCAGGAAGCAACAGTTAGAACTGGACATGGACTGGTTCCAAATAGGAAAAGGAGTACGTCAAGGTGCATATTGTCACCCTGCTTATTTAACTTCTATGCAGAGTACATCATGAGAAACGCTGGGCTGGAAGAAGCACAAGGTGGAGTCAAGATTGCTGGGAGAAATATCAATAACCTCAGATATGCAGATGACATCACCCTTATGGCAGAAAGTGAAGAGGAGCAAAAAAGCCTCTTGATGAGAGTGAAAGAGGAGAGTGAAAAAGTTGGCTTAAAGCTTAACATTCAGAAAATGAAGATCACGACATCTGGTCCCATCACTTCATGGGAAATAGATGGTAAAACAGTGTCAGATTTTATTTTGGGGGGCTCCGAAATCACTGCAGATGGTGACTGCAGCCATAAAATTAAAAGATGCTTACTCTTTGGAAGGAAAGTTATGACCAGCCTAGACAGCATATTGAAAAGCAGACATTACTTTGCCATCAAAGGTCCATCTAGTCAAGGCTATGGTTTTTCCAGTGGTCATGTATGAATGTGAGAGTTGGACTGTGAAGAAAGCTGAGCACCGAAGAATTGATGCTTTTGAACTGTGGTGTTGGAGAAGACTCTTGAAAGTCCCTTGGATTGCAAGGAAATCCAACCAGTCCATTCTAAAGGAGATCAGCCCTGGGGGTTCTTTGGAAGGAATGATGCTAAAGCATCATGAAACTCCAGTACTTTGGCCACCTCATGTGAAGAGTTGACTCATTGGAAAAGACTCTGACGCTGGGAGGGATTGAGGGCAGGAGGAGAAGGGGATGACAGAGGATGAGATGGCTGGATGGCATCACCGACTCGATGGACGTGAGTTTGAGTGAACTCCAGGAGTTGGTGATGGACAGGGAGGCCTGGCATGCTGCGATTCATGGGGTCACAGAGTCAGACACGACTGAGCGACTGAACTGAACTGAACTGAATATATATATTGGGCTTCCCTGGTGGCTCAGATGGTAAAGAGCCCACCTGCAATGCAGGAGACCCAGGTTCAGTCATTGGGTTCAGATGATCCCCTGGAGATGGGAATGGCTATCCATTCCAGTTCTTGCCTGTAGAATTCCATGGACAGAGGAGCCTGGCAGGCTACAGTCCATGGGCCTCATAGAGTCAGACACACTGAGTGACTAACACTTTCACTTTCCTTGCATGGAACCTAGAAAAATAGTACTGATGGACCTGCTTACAGACAAGAAATGAAGGTGCAGACATAGAGGACACTGGTGGACACAGTGGAGAACGGAGAGGGTAAGACAAGAAAGTAGCATTGATATAGTTCACTTCAGTCGCTCAGTTGTGTCCGACTCTTTGAGACCCCATGGACTACAGCACGCCAGGCTTCCCTGTCCATCACCAACTCCCAGAGCTTGCTCAAACTCATGTCCATCAAATTGGTGATGCCATCCAACCATCTCATCCTCTGTTATCCCCTTCTCCTCGCATCTTCAATCTTTTCCAGCATCAGGGTCTTTTCAAGTGAGTCAGTTCTTCACATCAAGTGACCAAAATATTGGAGTTTCAGCTTCAGCATCAGTCCTTCTAATGACATTCAGGACTGATTTCCTTGAGAGCTGACTGGTTTGATCTCCTTGCAGTCCAAGGGACTCTCAAGAGTATTCTCCAACACCACAGATCAAAAGCATCAATTCTTTGGCACTCAGCTTTCTGTATAGTCCAACTCTCACATCCATACATGACCACTAGAAAAACCATAATTGTGACTAGATGGACATTTGCTGGCAAAGTAATGTCTCTTCTTTTTAATATGCTGTCTAGGCTGGTCACAGTTTTTCTTCCAAGGAACAAGTGTCTTTTAATTTCATGGCTGCAGTCACCATCTGCAGTAATTTTGGAGACCCCCAAAATAAAGTCTCTGACTGTTTTCACTGTTTCCCCATCTATCTGCCATGAAGTGATGGGACCAGATGCCATGATCTTCGTTTTTTGACTGTTGAGTTTTAAGTCAGTTTTTTCACTCTCCTCTTTCACTTTCATCAAGACACTCTTTAGTACTTCTTCACTTTATGCCATAAGGATGGTGTCATCTGCATACCCGAGGTTATTGATATTTCTCCAGGCAATCTTGTAGCATTGACACACTATACACTATCATATATTCATGAAGATATACTAGCAGGAAGCTAGTATAACACAGGGAGCCCAGTTTGGCACTCTGTGATGACCTAGAGGGGTGGAATGGAGGCTCAGAGGGAGGCTAAGGGGGGTATCTATCTATCTATCTGTCTATCTATCTATATGTATATATAGATATAATTTATATTTTTATTTTAGAGGGACAGAGAGGCCTTCCATGCTGCAGCCCATGGAGTCACAGAGTAGGACACAACTCAGCAACTAAACAACAACAAAATAAAATTATGACTGATTTGTATTGATACACTGCTGAGACAACCACAATATTGTAATGCAATTATCCTCCAATTTAAAAAATTCTTCTTGGGAATCTGAGAGATGTGATGAAAAACATTTTTCATTTTTCATCCCTTTTATGTTTTCATCTTATATTTTTATTATTTTTTCAAGTATTATAATAATAAATATATCTATTATCTCTTCAATAGTAAAGAGAATCATTTTCAATAAATAAACCTAAGAAAAAAAATACCAACAAAGGTGCTAGGCACTTTACATATTTTATTTCATTTATAAATATGTACAATAATCCCATGGAATAGATGCTTTTGCACATTGCATCAATGAAGAAATGAGACTTGGGCAGGTACTACTCTGAACAGGAGCTCTGTGGTTAAGGACGTCTGGGTGACACTAGGTTACACAAAGTTAACAGCTTTCTTCAATTCTAGGATTTCTCAGAGCCTTTCGTATGCTCACATACTTGTGAATTATCAGGTTCCCAGCATTATTTGGCCACAGAATCCTCTTCCTGAGAAGAACCTTTCAGAGGTAGCATTCTTAGGAGTTTGCTTTGGAAGCACCGCCCCACATGAACATCTGCAGAGTGGTCTTAGTCGAGCAGTGTGACTGTAGGCACTGGTCATGGGCAAGTCTTTCCCATGTAGCTAAGGGCATTCATCTCATGTAGAGTTCCAGGTATTTTGAAGGGGTTGACTGGTGACTGAAAACCAGCTTTGGCAGTGCTCAGACATTTTCTGTTCCACACATGATAGAAGTGCTGGAATCCTGGGAATCTTACATTAGCCATACCTTTTTAGTGTCTCCATCTTCATCTATAGGCCAGATATCCCCCAGGTGAAGGTGATGAAGTCGCTCAGTCGTGTCTGACTCTTTGCGCCCCCGTGGACTGTAACCTACTAGGCTTCTCCGTCCATGGGATTCTCCAGGCAAGAATACTGGAGTGGATTGCCATTCTCCAGGGGATCTTCCCGACTCAGGGATCAAACCCGGGTCTCCCGCATTGGAGGCAGATGCTTTAACCTCTGAGCCACCAGGGAAGCCCAGAGATATCCCCCTAGGCACTCTAGAAATTCAGGGAATGGAGGAAATCCCTAGCCACAGAAATTTAGATGTTGACATTTATATAAGAGCATGAATTTCTATTGGTTGTAGACCAATATGAACATATAAAGTCATTAATCTATGCACACATATACTAAGATGACAAGGAAGGAATGGAAAAGAACTACACAGGGGGTGGCTCACTCATTCGTTCATTGTATTCATGGAGACTTCACTCTAGGTGCTGGAGACAAAGCGGTCAACAAGAGAGGCAGGGTTCCTGCTCTCACGTAGCTGACACTCAGGGAGGCCTGGACTTGAACTGACTTTGTCTCAAGTTGATCTGTGACCAGGGACAAGCCACATAAACTTCTGAATCTCTGTTTCTTCACATTTTAAACAACCTATCTGATGCCTTTCCTTCATGAAAATTTCAGCCATAAAGTCATAGTTGAGGAAGAACAAGGTAGGTATTTGTGATGGGGGTATAGAGTAGCAGTAACCCAGAGCAGGTGTCAGAACTCAACAGGATAAGGAGGGGATTCACAATGGGGGAGGGCAAAGGATGGGGAAAGCCTGGCATGAGATGTTAACCCCTAAGCAGGGTGAATAAGCTACCCACACGATGGGGAGAGGAGCCTGGCATGAGGTATCAGAAGCAGGTGTGAAGAAGGTGTCCAGGTGATAGACAGTCCCATGTGGGGAATCAAAGTCAGAACAGAGGAGGACAGTGCTTCAGAGACCAAGACGGGTCAGAAAGACATCTTCAGGATGAGCTGATTGATGTGGGAATTCAGAGTCATGGTTAGTGAGAAGGGTATCCACATGGAATGGCAGCCTAGAATAGGGAGTCAGATCCCAAGCAAGAAGAAAAGGGTGTCCACACATGCGTGGAGGTGGGAAGTGAAGTTGCTCAGTCATTTCCGACTCATTGTGACCCCATGGACTGTAGTGTACACCGGGCTTCTCCGTCCATGGCATTTTCCAGGCAAGAGTACTGGAGTGGGTTACCATTTCCTTCTCCAGGAGATCTTCCTGACCCAGGGAATGAACCCAGGTCTCCCGCATTGCAGGAAGATGCTTTTACCCTCTGAACCACAAGGGAAGCTATTAGGTGGAGGTGGGGGTGACGATCAAAGTTTGGTTACACAGAGGATCATCAAACAGGTGAATGTTTAAGAATAATCAGAGCCAATTTCCTTACTCTAGGAGAAGAGAGTTACAACAATGCAAAGGAGGAAAACTTAATTCCATGAGAATTTCAAAACAAGTAATCAGCAACATGGAGAAAGAAACAAAGCTACATGCAGTAAGTTCTGAAGGAAGCAATATCCTCCAGGGAAAGTGGCAGTCAGACAAATGCATAAATGCAGCGATGAACTTCTCATCCAAAAGCTGAAAACTTGTGACTTGCTGTGATACAACAAAAACAAATATTTTGAAGACATATTATAACAAAGACAAATATTACTTTTTATTTCTAGTGCTTGAATGAAATAATTTCCATTGTGCCTTAATAAAAGTCATGTATGGATGTAAGAGTTAGACCATAAAAAGTCTGGGCGCCAAAGTACTGATGCTTTGCAACTATGGTGCTAGAGAAGACTCTTGGGAGTCCCTTGAACAGCAAGGAGATCAAACCAGTCAATACTATAGAAAATCAACCCTGAATATTCATTGGAAGGATTGATGCTAAAGCTGAAGTCCCAATACTTTTGCCTCCTGATGCAAAGAGTCAACTCGTTTTAAAAGACCCTGATGCTGGGAAAGATTGAAGGCATGAGAAGGGGGTGACAGAGGATGAGATGGTTGGATGGCACCATTGACTTAATGGACATGAGTTTGAGAAAACTCTGGGAGATAGTGAAGGACAGGGAAGCCTGGCGTGCTGCAGTCCATGGGGTCACAAAGAGTTGGATACAACTGAGCAACTGAACAACAAACTGTAGTGTTGAATTGGAATTGGATGTATACGTCAATATAAACTCATGGTTTTTCATATATTTTGATATACTTTTCATCATATATTTCAACATATATTTAATAAATTTATTTTATATATAAATAATATAGAAGTAAGCATAGATGCAAGTGTGTTAAATACAAAAATGTATATACTACACATTTGTGATATATATCACACAGATATTCTCTAGCTCCAGCCACTCATAGGGCCTGGAAGCAGTTATACCCCATTAGCAATAAGCACACCAATGCCCAGATTCTGACTTCTAAAAACAATTTTCCACTAAAAGGAATATGGCTCCTTTAGGAAATGGCTAATTCCAAGACTGGGGCAGGGAAAATCCAAGTTGAGCATAGAATATCTCAGACCAGAAAGCAAAAAAGTGTGCAAGGAATGATAGGCACATATTAAATAGACACAGACTCCAGCATGAAGTGACTCTCCATTACCAAATGGGAGACAATTTGAGCATCAAAATAAATGATGTTTACAACATATTATAATTCATTGAATAAAATAGGAAATCTACTGAATCTGAAGTAGGGCCCAGTAATCTGTGGGCCCAGTAATCCCCAACTCTATGCCCACAAATGTTTGGTAACCACTGTTCAAGGTGATTCTCCCAAAGGAAGTGATCCAATTTGTAGTAAACTAACAAATGGCAAGAGATTGAATGGCTTTTTTAATAATAGGACATTGCTTTGTTAATGCTTATGGGAAATCTCATGGCTTTAAAGATTGCTAGATATCAGATAAGTATGCTAAAATTCATAAGTAGACTCTATTTTTGTCATATGTAAAACTACCATTCTGTTTTATCTTATTCATTTATTCAACTAGATTTTTAATGGGTTATGCCCAGAAGTGTCACGCAGTTCTTAAATCCCTTTAATCTTCCTACCATCTGGACTGTGACCCCAACAAAGAGCTAAGTACATATAAACCTGCTTACCTTACCTCCCACAGCATTGATGAGGAAGGCCAGTCTCAACTTCCCCCATCTGTTATAACTTAGAGATGAGTCCTGGGTATTCAATGGAAGGACTGATGTTGAAGCTGAAACTCCAATACTTTGGCCACCTGATGTGAAGAGTTGACTCCTTTGAAAAGACCCTGGTGCTGGGAAAGATTGAAAGCAGGAGAAGAAGGAGACGACAGAGTATGAGATGGTTGGATGGCATCACTGACTCAATGGACATGAGTTTGGGTAAACTCCAGGAGTTGGTGATGGATAGGGAGGCCTGGCATGCTGTGGTTCATGGGGTCGCAAAGAGTCGGACACGACTGAGCGACTGAACTGAACTGAACTGAGCCTCTGAGTTTCTCTTTTGGAAAATATCCCAAAAGATTGGCATTATCTACCCCTTAATTAGTGAAAAGCCTGAACTATTGCCTACAGAGAAGCCTTGAACTCACTTGTTTATATTTCTATTCAACCCTACCATCCTCTGTTTCTACCTAGTCAATGGAGGACAGGAAGAAAGATATGGGAAAAAACCTTTTCTGGGCCAAGAGGAAGTTACCAAGTCACTCACCTTGCTTTCTTTGTGCTTTTCCACTTTCCCATGCTCTGTGTGTCTTTATACATCAGGTACCTCCTACACTCCCCACAGCAAGGTGTTCCGGATAGTATTTCAAGGGTTGATTTCTTCATAGATGGAAATACCTTGCTTAATACTAGTAGTAGCTTGTTGCCTAAGAAACTCAAACGTATGTGAAAGGTGCTGCACTCTGATTAATGTGTGTTCAGTCATTTCTGACTCTTTGTGACCCCGTGGACTGTAGCCTATCAGGCTCCTCTGTCCATGGGGTTCTCCAGGCAAGAATACTGGAGTGCGTAGCCATTCCTTCTCCAGGGGATCTTCCTATCCCAGGGATCCAACTTGTGTCTCCAGCATCTCCAGCATTGCAGGTGGACTCCTTACCACTGAACCACTGGGGAAGCCTTGGTTAATGTAACCCTGAGCTGACCTCTTCATGCCCCAGAGGATGAAAGAAAAGGCACCCTCAATTTTTTTTTAGTTTTAAGTTTACTTCTGCATCTTGCTCCAGAGAATCTCAATTTCTCTCTCCATGTATTCCAACATGTTCCTATTAAATTTCTTTCCTGCTTTCTCCTCTTTTATTTCTTCTCTTTTTCATCCCTCATTTCAGCTGATGGGCACAGATATGTGGTCAAGACTGAAAGCAGAGAGAAATGGTCCACTATGGGTTAGGTTAAGAAACTATAGCGTGGGATAATAGTGTGGGGATAGTTTTATTCTTTTCCTTCTAGAAACCCAGCTCCAGGTGAAAGACGAATCCAGAATTTATAGCAAATAGACATGAGCTTTAGCCAAGAAACATTAGTCCCATGTAAATGCTAGTCCTCCTGAAAATATTAATATGAAGTCTTAAGTTTAGCTGATCTAAGTTGATATTTTCAATGTCTTGTGTCAAAAAGCACTGATTTATACCTTAACAAGATAATATTCTAGATCCTAAGTCTCTCCATTAGTATAATTATTTTACAGAAATTATTGGCCTAAATATCAATTATCTATTGCTATATAACTGGCCACTCCAAAGTTTAGTGATTTAAAACACAACCATCATTTATTTGCTCATAATCAAGTAATTTGGGCAGAACTCAGCAGCAGTGGCTTTGCTCCATTTATGATCATATAGCCAAATCATCTGGAAGTTTCACAGGAGCTTCAAGGATCCAAGATGATCTTTCTCACATGTCTGGGATCTCAGCTGAGATGACCAGAAAGGCCGACTGCCCAGGCCTCTCTCTATCTCGTGGTCTGTTCTGCTCCAGGGCCTCCTCCTTGAAGATTTCCCAACAAAACAGGCTTGTTTCCTTCACATTCAGGCTGGGTTTCAAGACAGCAACAGGGTAAGCTGTAAAACCTCCTAAAGCGTAAGACCATAACTTGCCACATATGCTCTTACCACATTTCATTGGTGAAACAAAATTGTAAGGCCTGTCCAGATTCAGTGTTGAGGGAACCACAAAACACATGGAATCAAGTAAGCAGAATCCCTAATGGCTATGAAGTTTCATTTTATGTGTCAACTAAGCTAGGCCCTGGTTCCTTCTTATTGGTCACACTTTATTCCAGATGTTTCTGTGGAGGTGATTTTTAGAGGAGATTAATGGTTTCATCTGTAGACTTTGAGTAAAGTGGATTACCTTCATCCAAGCAGTTGAAGACCTTAATATTAATAGAAAAACACTGACTTCTACCTAACAGGGAATTCTGCAGCAGGCTGCCTTTGAACTCAAATTGCAGCATCAACTCTTTCTAGCCTGCCTTCTTAAAAGCTTAGGAGGGCACTCTGCAGATTTTGCACTTGACAACCTCCACAATGAGTCAGTTATTTAAAATACATAAGTTGTGTGTGTGTGTATATATATATATATATGCATATATATATATGGGATAAACTAGGAGTTTGTGATTAAAATATATACAATATTATATATAAAATAGATAACCAATAAGGACCTTCTAAATAGCACAGGGAACTACTTTCAATATCATGATATATGTACTGAATCACTTTGCTGTATACCTGAAACTAACAAAACATTATAAATCAACTAAATTTCAAACTAAACAAAAATTTAATTAAATATATCATATATATGTATGTGCCAAATCATTTCAGTCATGTCTGACTCTTTGTGACCTCATGGACTGTAGCCCACAGGATCCCCTGTCCATGGGATTCTCCAGGCAAGAACACTGGAAGGAGTGGGCTACTGTGCCATTCTCCAAGGGATCTTTCTGACACAGGGATCAAACCTGAGTCTCCTGAGGCTCTTGCAGGCTGAGTCACAGGGAAAACTTATATATATGTGTGTGTATGTATCTTACAGGTTATGTGTCTGGAAAACCTTGGCTAATACAAGAGCATCTTGTGATGAACACCATGCATTTTTCAGAAAAGGACTGTAATTCCCAGAAAGCTTAATATTAGTGTATGATACTCAAGGAGTTTGTGATCTAGTTAGAGAACAGGCATATAAAAAATTAGAGAATACCAAAGATAATAATGCAGAAGTTACTTGCTTATAAATGATTTACTCTCCAAGTGTAAACTCTACCTACCTGAGAAATGTTGAACAAAAAAAACAGTTAAGGAAACTTGCCAACCTGAGTAAGGCCATAAAAAAAGCATAAATGTATAACCAAGCCACTTGTCAGCAGTTTTTCCAATAAGGACAACATATTTTATGGCTGTTAACAAAACATAGGAGAGATCATATTTTCATGTCTGGAATTGCCATATAACCTTCAGTATGCCACTTCCCAGCTCAAATGCATATCTTATTTTGAAGTCGAAAACATTAAATTTAAAACTGATGTTAGAGTAGTGAATGTATTCGTTTTCTTTGGCTGCTATAACAAAGTAACACAAATAGAGTGGCTTAACAGAAATTCATTGTCTCACAGTTCAGGTAGCTTAGAAGTCCAAGATCAAATTATTGGTGGGGTCATGCTCCTTCCCTCTAAAGGTGCTGGGAAATAATCTGTTCCAACTCTCTCTCCTTGTTTCTGGTGGTTTGCTGGCATCATTGGCACCCCGGTCTGTTCCTTTCTGTCCACATGATATTCTCCCTATGTGTATCTTCATCCAAATTCCCTTTTATGTGGGCATCAGTCTATTGGGATTGGGGGTCACCCTACTCCAGTATAACCTCATCTTAACTAAGCTAATTGCATCTACAACAACTATTTCCAAATAAGTTCACAGTCTGAGGTGTTGGAGGTTAGGACTTCAATATATGAACTTGAGGAGATAAAACTCAACCCATCACAATGTGTTAGGGTACTGATAAATTAAAATCTAAGATATTTTTATTTTTTTATTTTTCTTTTTTTAAAGAAAAAAATGGGAGAATATTGCTGAAAGAACACAGGAGCCAAACTAAAGGAGTTCCTAATGGCCAAAGCTGCAATAGTTTGAGCAAAAGAAGTAATGTTATCATTGAATTAATAAAGTATATATCCATGAACCCTACTGATATAAATTTTATTTTATATTTTTTACTTTATTTTACTTTACAATACTGTATTGGTTTTGCCATACATCAATATGAATCCACCACGGGTGTACACGTGTTCCCAATCCTGAACCCCTCTCCCACCTCCCTCCCCATACCATCTCTCTGGGTCATCCCAGTGCACCAGCTCCAAGCATCCTGTATCCTGCATTGAACCTAGACTAGCGATTCATTTCTTTTATGATATTATACATGTTTATAGGATATTCTTAAATAACCCAAACTCTTCTCCTAACAATGCTTGTGGTTTGACATGTTACTTTGATAAGTGAAGCCCTCTTTTCAGGTGTGAAACATGATATTTTGGCTTATGAGTTGTGTTTCCATGCTTTAACCCTTAAGGGTAGCATCATTGCTATTTTTTTTCTGCTGCTAAGTACTCACCATTCATCCATAATGGGGACACATCAGATATGAAGTAACTGTAGATACATTTTTCCAAGGAGTGAGGGGTAGGGAAAGTATCAGCTGGGAAGAATAGAGTGTCCTGGTCATCCCTGTATTGGTGATTCCTCTCCTGGATTTTTGCGATGGACTGAATGTTTGTGTACCTTCAAAATTCATGTGTTGAAACTCTAATCCCAGTGTGATGGTATTTGGCCCTGAGGCTGTTGGGAGAAAGTTAGGTCATCAGGGTGGCACCCTTGTGATGGGATTAACGCCCTTATAAGAGAGAGACTTGAGAGAGAAGACCTGTTTCTCCCACCAGAAAGTGGGCCTTTACCAGATACCAGATATGCTGACACCATGATCTTGGACTTCCCAGACTCCAGAATCATCAGAAACAAACACTTGTTGTTTAAGTTACCCAGTTTATGGTCTTCTATTACAGCAGCCCAAACTAACATAATTCTGACCAGAATCAAATCACCAGACATATTAGAACAGAAGCCAAAGTCTCTTCCCCTGAATGGACATTTGTGTGGAAAGCAGGGCTGGGTGACAATGGGTCTTATGAGTGGAGCAGGTCCCTTGAAGAAGGAACTGAGCCATTCACTGTGCAGTCATGAAGCCTCTTCAGTGGACAGAGCCCTGTCTCCCGGGGTCAGGAGCTTTAAATCCCGTCATGGGCTTGGCCACTAATTGACAGCACAATCTTAGACAAATCACTAAATCTGGCCTCAGAATCTTCACCCATAGACAACCTCTGGGGCCCTGTTTTCTTTAAAGTATATTTTCCTTTGATTCTTCTCTCTCGTTCCTACTCCTCTAGCTCACCTTTCAATGCTGCAGGTTGAGAAGGATTCCTTAGGTGCTACAGCAGAGATGAAAAAAGTGTGACTGCCTTTAGGGAATTACAATTTAGCAACAAGATAGCATTTCATTGCAGAGGTAATTAGGGGATTGAACAGCCTATGATCCTGTGCTGCTCTGGGCTCCATATTGTAGGAATTTATAAACAGCAAAGGGTGATAGGAAGCAGCAGAAAAGAAGAGCTTTGAACTGGGCCTTAAAGAATCTCCTGAAGTTAAGCTGCAAAGAGGAGGAGGGGAAAAAAGGGCAATTGGTATAATACAGACACAGAAATACACATGTTTTAAAAGAAACAAATTTTAAGAAACAGGGAACAAGTCACATTTCTGGAACAGGGGTTGTGTTGGACAATATGAGAGTATAACTACATATTGAAGTACATTCAAAGTAATTTTATTTTATTCGGGTGTAATGTTAGTCAATTTAGAATTGATCTGAGAGGCCAAGGGAACCGAAGTCAGTTTTTGAGCACAAGAGAGAATTGTTTCAACTTAAATTGTTTAGCCCTTTGATTACTTGGTTGAGTTTTTTCTGTGTTTCATCACTTTAATTTTGGCTTCAGACACAAATTATAAGTGGGACTTATATTGGGCTCCTCCACATGGCTTGTTGCTAAAAATATTTAATTCTCCCTTTTGGACATTTGAAAACAGGCAGAAGAGCTCAGGTTCATAAGAGGAAACAGACAGGAGGCACTTTTTTGCCTCCATTTTAACTTTTGCATTAGTCATATCAATTCCTCCCACAATTCATGCAAGCACTAAACAGAGAGGTATTGTCCTGGCTTTTTTTTTTTTTTAATTTTTATTTTTACTTTATTTTACTTTACAATACTGTATTGGTTTTGCCATACATTGACATGAATCCACCACGGGTGTACATGCGTTCCCAAACATGAGCCCCCCCTCCACCTCCCTCCCCATAACATCTCTCTGGGTCATCCCCATGCACCAGCCCCAAGCATGCTGTATCCTGCATTGGACATTGACTGGCGATTCGTTTCTTACGTGATAGTATACAGGTTTCAATGCCATTCTCCCAAATCATCCCACCCTCTCCCTCTCCCACAGAGTCCAAAAGTCCGCTATACACATCTGTGTCTCTTTTGCTGTCTTGCATACAGGGTCATCATTACCATCTTTCTAAATTCCATATATATGTGTTAGTATACTGTATTGGTGTTTTTCTTTCTGGCTTACTTCACTCTGTATAATCGACTCCAGTTTCATCCATCTCATTAGAACTGACTCAAATGTATTCTTTTTAATGGCTGAGTAATACTCCATTGTGTATATGTACCACAGCTTTCTTATCCATTCATCTGCTGATGGACATCTAGGTTGTTTCCATGTCCTGGCTATTATAAACAGTGCTGTGATGAACATTGGGGTACATGTGTCTCTTTCAATTCTGGTTTCCTCAGTGTGTATGCCCAGCACTGGGATTGCTGGGTCATAAGGCAGTTCTATTTGCAATTTTTTAAGGAATCTCCACACTGTTCTCCATAGTGGCTGTACTAGTTTGTATTCCCACCAACAGTGTAGGAGGGTTCCCTTTTCTCCACACCCTCTCCAGCATTTATTGCTTGCAGACTTTTGGATCGCAGACATTCTGACTGGTGTGAAGTGGTACCTCATTGTGGTTTTGATTTGCATTTCTCTGATAATGAGTGATGTTGAGCATCTTTTCATGTGTTTGTTAGCCATCCGTATGTCTTCTTGGAGAAATGTCTATTTAGTTCTTTGGCCCATTTTTTGATTGGGTCATTTATTTTTCTGGAATTGAGCTGCAGGAGTCGCTTGTATATTTTTGAGATTAGTTGTTTGTCAGTTGCTTCACTTGCTATTATTTTCTCCCATTCTGAAGGCTGTCTTTTCACCTTGCTTATATTTTCCTTTGTTGTGCAGAAGCTTTTAATTTTAATTGTACCCCATTTGTTTATTTTTGCTTTTATTTCCAGAATTCTGGGTTCTGAGTGTTTTGCCTATGTTCTCCTCTAGGAGTTTTATAGTTTCTGGTCTTACATTTAGATCTTTAATCCATTTTGAGTTTATTTTTGTGTGTGGTGTTAGAAAGTGACCTAGTTTCATTCTTTTACAAGTGGTTGACCAGATTTCCCAGCACCACTTGTTAAAGAGATTGTCTTTACTCTATTGTATATTCTTGCCTCCTTTGTCAAAGATAAGGTGTCCATATGTTTGTGGATTTATCTCTGGGCTTTCTATTTTGTTCCATTGATCTATATTTCTGTCTTTGTGCCAGTACCATACTGTCTTGATGACTGTGGCTTTGTAGTAGAGCCTGAAGTCAGGCAAATTGATTCCTCCAGTTCCATTCTTCTTTCTCAAGATTGCTTTGGCTATTCAAGGTTTTTTTGTATTTCCATACAAATCTTGAAATTATTTGTTCTAGTTCTGTGAAAGATACCGCTGTTAGCTTGATAGGGATTGCATTGAATTTGTAAATTGCTTTGGGTAGTATACTCATTTTCACTATATTGATTCTTCCAATCCATGAACATGGTATATTTCTCCATCTATTAGTGTCCTCTTTGATTTCTTTCATCAGTGTTTAATATTTTTATATATATAGGTCTTTAGTTTCTTTAGGTAGATATATTCCTAAGTATTTTATTCTTTTCGTTGCAATGGTGAATAGAATTGTTTCCTTAATTTCTTTTTCTACTTTCTCATTATTAGTGTATAGGAATGCAAGGGATTTCTGTGTGTTGATTTTATAACCTGCAACTTTACTATAATCATTGATTAGCTCTAGTAATTTTCTGGTGGAGTCTTTAGGGTTTTCTATGTAGAGGATCATGTCATCTGCAAATAGTGAGAGTTTTACTTCTTCTTTTCCAGTTTGGATTCCTTTTATTTATTTTTCTGCTCCAATTGTTGTGGCCAAAACTTCCAGAACTATGTTGAATAGTAGCAGTGAAAGTGGGCACCCTTGTCCTGGCTTTAAAAGATTAAAGGCTAAGAAATACTGACCTCCAGACTCAGAGCTGCTGAATCATTGTTAAAAGAGAGTGACCTAGAATTCATTAGAATATCATCTTAATATCTGCAGAAAGTGAATAGTCTCATCATATAGGAAATGGTCAGAGGGGTGAGGGGGAGTGGAGGATTCTATCAAGTTCAGAAATTTCTACTTAGAAGGAAACACAATTAATATCTTAAGAGCTAAAGAATAATGAAATCCCACCAAGTGACATGGCAGCCTGGGCAGGGGTTGCAGATTTTCATGAGTAGGCAGAAAAGACAGATAATTTTAAGTATGACTCCAGCAGGGGAAGCCTCCTTCCATATGCTGTGCAAGACTGGGAGACAGCCTATGTGGAGGGTTTGATGTAGTGACTGTAAATAACAGGATTTATTCCTAACTGTCATTCATTCATAAAGTGCTTTTAGGGTCACTGTCAAGAATCCTGTCCTATTCAGTATCTGGGCCCAAAATCTCAACAAGCAGACTAGATGTTCCCTGGCATTGTCTGTTGTAAACAAATCATCTCCTTACCAGTAAGTTTATTTTAACATGGGAAGACTCCAGCTAAGTACAGAAACATTTAAGAGCATCAGAATCAACAAATGTTGATATTTGTGCCTTCTAAAGAATTGTACATGTATAGCATTTTAAGTATTTATATCCTACAAATAATTTTATCTATGCAGATTAGTCTTGTAAGTTTAGTTTATAAGTGTGCAATTGACCAACAAATTTATGCTTGTGAGTTTCAGCTGCAATCTCACTGTTTATACAGTATTGGAATATTTAAGAAAGTTTAAATAATACCACATTTAAAAGTTTAATAAATTAAACTTTTAATAACAAGAGCTTGAGAAGATCTGTTGATTAATTGAAGTACTCAAGAATCTGAAAAAATATTTAATTCATAAACCCAGTGAGGAAATCTAAAGGGCAATCTTATCATCTAAGTTTAAAATTGTGCCCCAAACACTAAAGTTTCCTTAAAATTGAATGCTTAAATTTGCCAGACTTAAAAATAGAATAATACTATTCATATATTGAACTTAAATGTATAAGAATGGCTTATATTTTTCATTTGTACTTGTATGAATCAGAAATCCAAACACTGTATTCTCTGCACAGCTCTTGAAGCACCTCTCCAAGCTTAAAGCAAACATCTCCTTTTATTGCTATTTATTTAGGGAAAATTGTTATCTATTATTTTATGCATGTCCTCTATTTTTTCAATCTTCTCCATCTGGAATTCAGATTAGATAGAATATAGAATTTCTGGATCTATTCTCCATGTATACAAATGTTTCTTTCATGCTTTGTAATCTATTAATTCCTTGCATTTGGGATACCTTGTCATTTCTCAGCTTTTATTTTCACTGCTCCTGTAGTCCTCAGTGACTCGTGCATCACCTTCCTAATCCACATCCAAGATAAAATCACTACAACCTTGAGTAGTGAGCCCTGTAGTGACATGATGAGGACACTATGATGGTCATAACCTGATCTCCCACTTTAACAGTGAACTGGCAGTTGGTGCCATGCGAGGCTGCAGTTTCCTAAGCAACGGTGGTAAGAGATCACAGAATTTACTGAGGAGGTATTGGAGACCACAGAAAGAGCTGAGGAGGTATTACCATGTCCATAGCCATGTGGATATTGTACTGAATTATTTAAAGAATCTCTTTCCCTTGGTTATGGCACATCAAGCATGGGTGAACTCTGAAGAGGCTTGATAAAAGCTCAGGACTTGAGACTGGTTTTTGGAAGAGTTGAGATAAAATACAAACAAAAGTAAGGGAGGATGCTCTTCCTTTACTCCTTCCTTGGTGAAGGTTCCATAAAATTATATTAATTATATTTAGTTTATTGCTCATTTCATGGACTAGAGGCAGATAACCCCAAACTATGGACTTAGACCTGAACAGGAAGTTTCTCCTCTGAGGACTCACTGGATTGCATCTCACTTGTGTTCCCTCTGTGCAGAAACTGCAGGAATAGACATTTCTGCTATCTTGTAAAGACTGCTAGTATATTTACACTTACAGTTTTCAAAACTCCAGTCTCAATCTCATTCATGCTAATTATCATAGAGTTCCTACTCAGGCCTAGGTACCAGCAATGCCATTTTGACATAACTGCAGTTGACAGCTAACTTGTTTGAAATACAAATTGCCAAAAATCATAGAAACTTGCCCTAAGATATAGGATACATATAGGGCAGAATGCCACGATCACCTGGGGCCCACAGCATGTGGGCATTTCATATGCCAGTAGTAAGGTCTACTGCAGTGTTCAAGATAAACCTTTAGGCACCTTCATCAGCTCTTTTCAACCATTACATAAAAAAAGAAATGTGTCCAGTTCTTTGGCCTAAAGAATCCACTCACATCCCTCTTCACTATCATGTGAAAATACCAGACTGGGGCAGCTTTCTGGATTAGTCAGTGCTTCTGGAACACCAGGGAGCTTCTGGTTTAAATTGCGCACATGTCACCTCCAGCTACCCACTTTTTTTTCTGGTTATTGCTTAATCACTAAATTGTGTCCAATTCTTTTGCGACCCCAGGGACTACAGCCCCCCAAGCTCCTCTACTTGCTAGACTGCCTCTTTTCCTTCATATTCAGGTCAACCATCCATGGACTCATGCAGTGCTCCTTATCTTTTCTGTCACAGCAGAGACTGGCCTTTCTGTCTAATCTGTACTAAATTAGCTTCAATTTTGTCTCAGAGATTCTAGATTCATAAAATGTGACAGCCAGAAATTGACCCTTTCAATTGAATTCCCTACCTTTAGAGAGAAGACATGGTAACTGCTTAAACCCTAGAGGCTAGTGGTGGTAAAGCCAGAATGAGAAAGAATTTCAGACTCTCCTTTGGGAGTTACTTAGTCCACAAGTGAAAAAGGGCTCTGACTGTTTACCCATGTGTTCCATAAAAAGCTTCTGTTTTAAGCCCTCAGTTATTTTAGCAGAGGGGATGGCATGGTGGCCATCCTAAGCCATGTGACTTTTTCCTCTATAGATAATATGCAAACTCTCCTTTCCTAGATTTTCATGGCTTTTTTGCTATGTGCCCTTCTGTAACCATGGATCATCCCTTTTATCTTCTTTGAGAGAGTGCACCACAGGATGACTTCCAGCTTGCTCTTCCCAGGAGAGAACGCAGGTGCTACAGAAAGAGATATCTCACGAAAAGGAATTTCAGTGTCACACAGGTTCTGTCTTCATGATATAAAGGTGGGGTGCAGCTGAATAACAAAAATATCTGTGGTGTTTGAACCAAGGTCCATGAATTTATTTATTTCCCACTATAGCAAGATGGTAAACAAGTGAAATCCCATCTATGAGTTACAAGTGATAGTAAGCCCAGGAACCTTGAGCATATATATCTATAAGGCAAACAAAACAAATATTTTTCAGAATGTGAGCATCATGCTTTAACTAACCTAGGGAGAGCCACCTCAAGCCCCCAATATCATGACACCAAGAATCATTCTCAATCAGTTGTTCTCCAAACAAAAGATAAACAGGCAAAACTGTAACTAAATAGAAAAAGAAAAACTTCATCTAGAAAGACTGGATGCCATCAAAGTCACATCTCTTCTTCTGAATCTTGTTCTCGTTCAGCATTTTTCAGCAGTTCAACTTCTGAAGGGCAGAACCTCGTAAATCGAGATTTAACCAACCTGAGGAGAATGAAAGTCATCTTACAGTATTCCATTTAAAATTAAAACCACACACTATCTGTATCTATAGTACAACAAACTCCAATTTATCTGTGCAAATGGAAGAGGCACCCCTCAAAAGAAAATCACTTTTATTTGGCTTTGGATTTACCTGCAAACATTTTGTGGATTAAAGCAGTCTATAAGCAAACAGACACAATAAACCTCTACTATGTAACATGATTGTTTGCATCATATTCAAAATTCATAACTTTAATCATTTCTAAGACAAACAAAAGAATCTCTGGACTGTAGTAGGCCCTGAAGAAACTGAGCTCAGCTGAGTATTACAAAAAGGAGCCCTGTCCTGAGAAGGAAGCCCATGAAGCCATCTCCTTCCCCAGGTTGAGCCCCATGTCAAGTCTGGGCTGCACTGCAGCCCTTACTGTGTCTTCAGAGAGCTGCTTCTATGCTGGCCCCAGGCTGTTCTGTTACATGTGATGGTCCCTGATGCACTAAAAAGCTGAAAGAAGTAACCTCTATTCTTGTAACTGTTTTCATAGACTAAGAGACTCTGTAGATGCTGGGGAAATTTCAGCATTGGAAGATGCCAAGTTTTTTGGTAGCAGAAACTCAGCAGGCTCTCAACTTTTCTGATGTAATCAGAACTACGTAAAGCTTTTCCTGTGCAGGATTATTTGTGAAGAAATGGTGCTGTGCTGCTGTTGCTGCTGCTGCTGCTGCTGCTGCCAAGTCGCTTCAGTCGTGTCCAACTCTGCGCGACCCCATAGACGGCAGCCCACTAGGCTCCCCCGTCCCTGGGATTCTCCAGGCAAGAATACTGGGGTGGGTTGCCATTTCCTTCTCCAATGCATGAAAGTGAAAAGTGAAAGTGAAGTTGCTCAGTAGTACCAAATTCTTAGCGACCCCATGGATTGTTAACTTCCAGAGGTACATAAGGATATGCAAACAAACTGATAAACCAAATCCGAAATCATTATTGTTTTATGAAAAACATCACCAGCCTATCTGTAACTTTACACTTGTTTTCTTTTTCTCCCAAAGAAGGTCTGGCCCACCCCTCTCAATACACCAGGGTTTTACTTGTGCTCTGGATCTCACTAGAACATGAACTTCCTAAGAGCAGAAGCTTCATGTTATTTACTGCTCTAACTCTTGTCAGAGTCTAGAATAATCATAATAATTGTTCTATGGTTCATAGAATAATTGTTTACTGGTTCATAATAGTGGTTCACTATGTATGTGATGATTCAGTGGACTGTGGAGCAATCCTACAGGAGTTCATATCACTCATCTACCCAGAGGTAATTCTTCAGTCACTTCCAACTCAACATTAATTTCTCCAACACACAACAATTGAATGGTTATCAGTAACATCTACTGACTCATCAGAAGCCAAGAAAAGCTATTCAAAATTGTTCGCCTTGATAATTAGTTGACCATTGACCTGGTTCCCAACGTTCTCAACTCTTCAAGGCATAGTTTTCATGAAAAGCTAATAGTTTTAATTAAGGTTAAAACTGGGACAGTGTATCATTTCATTTTTTAAACCCACACGGTTATCTCCACATTGCACAACCTGAGTAGGTGCTAAATGAAAGGGATTAATTAGTTAGTATATTCATTAGATTCATTCTTGATGACTCTTCAGAAGTGAAACAAAGAACTAGCTATTTATTGTAGTAAGTTGCCTACATGTGAAACTTCAATTTGCACACTTTCAAATATGTAAATGTGCATGCCAGCCCTTATATGCCAGCTGTTGTACTATAGTACTGTACTTTTCAAGGTACTGTATTGTGAGGTTAAAAATACTTCTTTATTTTTGTGTTTGTTTTTTATGTACATATTACTTGCAGTGTGGAAAACCTGGGTTTGATCCCTGGGTCGGGAAGATCCCCTGGAGAAGGAAATGGCAATCCACTCCAGTACTCTTGCCTGGAGAATCTCATGGACGGAGGAGCTTGGTGGGCTATAGTCCACGGGTCACAAAGAGTCGGACACGACTGAGCGACTTCACTTTCACTATTACTTGTGGGAAAAGTATTATAAACCTATTACAGTATAGTATGATATACAGATATATATATACAATTGTGTTAGTTGGGTTCCTAGGCTAACTGTTGCACTTACAAACAAATTGATCTTATGAACATGCTCTCAGAATGGAACTCATTTGTCTGTAGCAAATTTGCTGTAGAAATTGTTTACACAGTTAACAGTGTTAACATAGTGACTATTCCTGTTACAGATTCCTCCTCTCTGAGTTATATCTGCTGTTGTTAGACACCATCAAGCTGAGGCATATTCAGGCTCTGTCCACACCCTGAAGCCCTTGGTATTGACACACACAGAAATGGCTACTGGGGAGAGATTGAGGGATGGAATAATAAAGAGGAAGTACAAATAATTGCTAGCTCCTGGAATGGTGCAAGTTCAGGAAACTAAGTTCAAGGTGTGTCTGGGCTTTTGCTCCCACATGTTCTCTTCTGCTCTTAATATAGAGCAGAGCTGAGACTCTGGGTATACTTCCAGAGTTGAAGTGGAAATCAAACTTCCAAAAGGCAAACTACCATCTACCATGAATTTGGTCATTTCTATTTTATTCTTCAAAATGGCTCACAAGAATCATTTGCTTGAAAAACCAACCTGAAAATGGGTAATATTTCTCTGTCCATCGAGAGGGGCTTTTGAAATACTTCTCTATCACAGTGATGTTTATGTAAGTTTATATGGGAAATACAGTAAACCACACAATAAGATTTCCCAACAGATCGGTCTTTCCTATGAGCTCTCATGAGAATAACAGGCATGGGACTAGATGAGGCAATCTTTAAATCATTATTCAGGAAAGCTGGAAAGCACAGCTTCATTTTTCAGAGATTTGGGGGGCAGCAGTTCCATAACCCAGTTTTGTTTCCATGGTGATCTTTGTGCTTTGTCAAATAAATTCAGATAGAATGTCCTTTAAACCTATCACCTGTGACTGAGTTACAATCCACTTCACAGTCAAACCCAGATGTACAGATTTTCAAAGCTCTTCATGACTACAGGATTGAATTGAATTATCGTACATATAACCTCACTAAAAGTCAACATTCAATCTTTGTGATATTGTTTAATCTACTGCTTAATATTATATTAAAATATATCAGAATACAAGCCCTTGGCCTTATATTTCATAAGCAGTATGAGAGTAAAACTTAAAAGCATATAAAACATGATTCCCAAACAACTGAATCCTGTTTGAGTAGTTCTGAAGCAGAGCTGTTAAAATAGAAAATAAGTGTTTATTGAGAGTATGCCAAGATCAGTGAGAGATATGAAAAAGATCTTTTCCTCCAGGTAGCACAATCTAGTTAGCAGATAAGCCTAACATGAGCCAATAGTAAATATCACAAGATAGATCAAAACTGTTAAAATGTGTGATCAAGACTAAAGTACTGTAAATTCATGCAAGGAGATAAGCAAAGACTAGAACAATCACTTAAGTTTTCATAGAAGAGATGAGCATTTGATTGGATATGCCAGGTAGAGACAACATGTTGTCAAGAAGTCCAGGGTGCCAGGGAAGGAGAGTCAGTTGCAAAAGTAAACATGGAGTTTCTGGTTTCTAGAAAACTATACTGGAGAAGGCAATGGCAACCTACCCCAGTATTCTTGCCTAAAGAATTCCATGGACAGAGGAGCCTGGTGGGCTACAGTCCATGGGGTCACAAAGAGTTGGATACGACTTTGCTTGTGTGTACTGAAATGTAACTTCCTCCAATTTTAAAGGAAAACTGGAGAAGGAAATGGCAACCCACTCCAGTGTTCTTGCCTGGGAATCCCAGGGACGGGGGAGCCTGGTGGGCTGCCGTCTCTGGGGTCGCACAGAGTCGGACACAACTGAAGTGACTTAGTAGTAGTAGTAGTAGAAAACTATACGTGGATAAGAGGCTCATTAGGGGTCTGAAGGTTTTTAAAACAGAAAGAAACAATAGTCTTCTTTTGGCTCTAGAACTGACATGGAATAGAGAGGCTTCTTGAATGCCAGCTTTATTCTTGGAGGCTGCCCAAACCCTAAGGAGATGAGGCCCAGAAGTAAGCCTAAAATAACAGAGGAAGAAGTCAAGTTTCACTCAGTGGCAGAGTGAACCTTAACCACCAGTGCATACACATGCTTTGGGGGAAATGAATAGGACTAATAGAAATCATTCAATAAGAAGGTAGAATTTCAAGCGGGCATAGCACTTAGACCTCTAGAAGGAGGTAACTACAAATCAAAGCCTACGAGAGACATCTGGGAGCTAGACAAGGAAAAGGCTTTTTCACCCAGAGACACAGCACCAAAGCTCTTTAGCAGTAAAGCCCAAAGAAGCACAGAGCAGTAGAGGTAGCTGCGGAAACATCTAGAGAGAGGACTAGAAAGCTAGTTTGGGCATAGGCTGAGACCCCATTGGGCCTCGAATCAACTACTGAATTTAGGGATCAAGAGAACATGCTAGACATGTACTATCCAAAATGATGGTCACTATGTATATATGAAAGCTAAAATTAATTAAAATTAATGTAGCACTGGGTTGGGAAGATCCTCTGGAGAAGGAAATGTCAAACCACTCCAGTATTCTTGCCTGGAAAGTCCCATGGACAGAGGAGTCCTGCAAGCTACAGGACATGGGGTCTCAAAAGAGTCAGATATGACTTGGCAACTAAATAGCAACAACAATAACAAGGCACATGTCAAGTACACAATTATCACACATGGATCATGGCTACATGATGGAGACTGCAGATATAGAACACTTCAATCAATGCTAAAGTCTGAAGGACTAGAGCCTGCATGATTAATAGTTGGAATCAGCCAAGCCAACTGTGGTTTGGCATTACCTACCATGCTAATGGAAATAAGGAACCTTGCTCATTCCATTCTATTCCTAATCATCCTTCAAGCTGCAGCTTAATTCTCAATTGTGAGGAGGCCTCCTGTGTGTTCCAATAGTGCTTTATTCTTACACTATTTCCATTTATCATACTATATTTAAACTCTCTCTCTCTCCCCATAGGGTCTATCCCTTATACAATTTTTGATACAGAAGAAGAAGGAGAACAAGAACAAGAAGAATAATAAAAAGAACAAGAGTGGGTGGGGGAGCTGGTTCAAGATAGCAGCCTAGGAAGGTCCTGAATTCACCTCCTCCCATGGACACAGCAAATCTACAGCTACATAAGGAACAATTCCCTATGGAAATAGAAAAGGGCCTGAAAACTAGCCAAACAGCTCCTCTACAATAAAGGACAAAAGGTCCACAGTGAGAGGGGTAAAAGAGGCAGAGACAAGGTCCCACCAAAAACCCCACCTCCAGGGTGGAGACCCACAGTCTATGAGATCTCACAGATACAGAGCTTCTTCCTGAGGAGCAAGAATTTGTGCCCTATATCAGGCACCTGAGCCCTTGGGACTTGCATTGATGAGATGAGCCCCTAAAACATCTGGCTTTGAAGACCAACAGGGCTGATGTCCAGAAGAACCAAAGGGCTGTAAGGAATGGAGATTCCACTCTTAATGGGCTTGCATGCAGACTCACCCACCTGGCCATACAGCACGAAAACCACAGTTTGAAGAGTCCAGACCATATGTGAATGGGATTCATTTGCTAATCTTAAAGCATCTGCCAGCAAGGAAGAAATCTGTTAGGATTCTCTCCCAGGAATGGAAGCACTGGCAGGTAAAATTTTTGCTTTCTTCCCTCTCTACTTGCTAGTGCCAGTATTTTTGTACTCTCATTCTAACTTGCTAGCACCAGTGTTATATCAGAGGAGAAATTAAAAACCACCTGGAGACAAGTGGAAAATGGAAATACAACATACCAAAATCTATGCAATGCAACAAAAGCAGTTGTAAGATGGAAGTTTATAGCAATAGTCCTACCTCAAGAAATAAGAAAAATTTCAAATAAACAACCTCACTTTTACACCAAAGGCAGCTAGAAAAAGAAGAGCAAAAAAACCCCAAAATTACCATAAGGAAGTAAATAGTAAAGATCAAAGTAGAAATAAATGAAATAGAAAGTGAAAAGACAATAGAAGAGATCAGTGAAACAAACAGCTGGTTATTTGAAAAAATTTAAACAAAATTGACAAACCTTTAGCGAGACTCACTAAGGAAAAAAGAAAATGAAAATGAAATGTTAGTCATTTAGTCATGTCTGATTCTTTGTGAGCCCATGGACTGTAGCCTGCCAGGCTGCTGTGATCATGGGATTCTCCAGACAAAAATAGTGAAGTGGGGTGCCATTTCCTTCTCCAGGGGATTTTCCCGACCCAGGGATCAAACCCAGGTCTCCCACATTGCAGGCAGATTCTTTACCATCTGAGCCACCAGGGATGGAATAAAAGAGAGAAGGCTCAAATAAAATTAGAAATAAAAAAGGAGAAACCAACATTACCCTCACACTAAAATCAGACAAAGATATCACATACAAAAAAGAAAATTACAGGCCAATATCACTGATAAAAATAGGTGCAAAACTTTCAACAATATAAGTAAACTGAATTAAAGCTATATTAAAAGGATCAAATACCCTGATCAAGTGGGATTTATTCTAGGGATGTAAGAATAGTTCAACATCCACAAATTAATCAATGTAATATATCACACTAACAAAAAGAAGGATTAAAATCATATGATTATCTCAATAGATGTATAAAAACATTTGACAAAATTCAACATCATTTATGATAAAAACTTTCAACAAATGGATATAAAAAGATGTATCCTAACATAATAAAGACCATATACAACATCCTCACAGGTAACACCATACTCAGTGATGAAGTCATGAAATTTTATTCCTTAAAATCAGGACCAAGACAATAAGGTTCACTCTCACTACTTTTAGTCAAAATAAAGTTTAAGTTCTAGCCATAGCATTTAGGCAAGAAAAAAAGGCATCCAAATTGTAAAGGAAGAGGTAAAACTGTTACTATTTGCAGATGACATGATACTCAATATAGAAAATCCTAAAGACTCCACCAAAAAAACTGTTAGAATTAATAAATAAATTTAGTAAAGCTGCATGGTACAAAATCAATATGCAAACATGTTACATTTTATACAGTAACAAGGAACTATTAGAAAGAGATATTAAGAAAACAATCCCATTTACAATGGCATCAAAAAGAATAAAATACCTATGAACAAATTTAACCAAGGAAATGAAAGACCTATATGCTAAAAACAATAAAACATTGATAAAAATAATTGAAGAAGACACAAATAAATGGAATGATATTCCATGCTTATGGACTAGAAAAATTAATATCATTAAAATGTCTACATTACCCAAATTGATCTACAGATTCAATACAATCTCTATCAAATTATGAATGGCATTTTTCACAGAAATAGAACAAACAATCCCAAAGCTTGTATGGAATCACAAAAGATCCTGAATAGCCAAAAAGAAGTTGTTGTTCTTCTTAAAAAAGAACAAAGCTGGGGGGGGAATCATACTTTCTAATTTCAGACTATACAACAAAGCTATAAAATCAAAACAGTATGATATTGGCATAAAAACAAACCCATAGATCAATGACAAAAATAAAGAACTAAACTCATAAATAAATGGTCAATTAATTTATGATAAAGGAGGCAAGAATATAAAATGAGAAAAGGCCAGTCTTTTTGTTGTGCTGGGAAAATTGTACAGCCATGTGCAAAATAATAAAAGTGGGACACTATCTTATACCATACATAAAAACTAACTCAAAGTGGATTAAAGTCTTGAATGTAGGACTAAAACCATAAAAATCCTAGAGGAAAATATAAGTGCTAAGTTCCTTGGTATTGCTCTTGTTGATATTTTCTGAATCTGACTCCAAAGGAATAGGCAACAAAAGAAAAACCAAACAAATGGAACTACATCAAATAGAAAGCTTCTGCACAACGAAGGAAACCATCAACAAAATAAAAAGGAAATACTGAATGGAAGAAGATATTCCTAAATGATATCTGATAAAGGTTATATCCAAAATACATAAAGAAAGCAAACAACCCAATAACAACAACAACGAAAATTCAATTTAAAAATAGAGAATCTGAATAGACATTTTTCCAAAGAAGACCTACAGACAACTAAAAGGCACACCTGTAGAACAGCTGTTATCAAAAGGACATGATATAACAAGTATTGGCCAGAATATAGAGAAAAGAGAACGCTGATGTACTATTTGGTAGAAATGTAAATTGGTATAGCCACTACAGAAAATAGCATAAAGTGTCCTCAAAAAATTAAAAACAGAAGTACCATACAATCCAGCAAATCTACTTCTGGGTATTTATCTGAAGAAAATGAAAACACTAATTCAAAAAGGCACCTCTAGGTTCATTATGCTGTATTTATAATATAATAACCAAAATATTTGGGTTTCCCCAGTGGCTCAGGGGTAAAGAATCTGCCTGCAGGGCAGAAGATGTAGGAGAGGTGAGTTTGATCCCTAGGTCAGGAACATCCCCTGAAGAAGGAAATGGCAACCCATTCCAGTATTTTTACCTGGAGAATCCCATGGACAGAGAAGCCAGTGGGTTATAGTCCACAGGGTCGCACAGAGTCAGACTCAACTGAACACACACACGCAAACCAGGATATGGAAACAAATGCCTATCAATTGATGAATGGATAAAGGAGATGTTTTATATATGTGTCTATACATACAAGATAAGTATTTTATACTTATATGTATATAATAGAATATTACTCAACCATAAAAAAGAATGAAATGGACCTTGAGGTATTAGGCTAAACACAATAAGACAGATAGAGAAAGACAAATACCAAATGATTTTACTTATCTGTGAGATCTAAAACACAAAGGAACAAACAAAACAAGGAACAGATTCATGGTTGCCAGAGTTGGGGGAGGTAGGCAAAAATGGGTGCAGGGGATCAAAAGGTACAAAATTCCAGTTATAAAATAAGTAAGTCTTATAGTTTGGGGAATACAGGTCTTTGGTCTCCTTAGGTAGGTTTATTCCAAGATATTTTATTCTTGTAGTGGGGTTGTTATTCTTGTTATTACCAAGTTGTTATTCTTGGTAAATGGGGTTATTTATTGAATTTTCTTTCTGATCTTTTATTGTTAGTATATAGACGGTGGCTCAGAGGTTAAAGCATCTGCCTGCAATGCAGGAGACCTGGGTTCGATCCCTGGGTCGGGATCCCCTGGAGAAGGAAATAGCAACCCACTCCAGTATTCTTGCCTGGAGAATCCCATGGGTGGAAGACCCTGGTGGGCTACAGTCCATGGCGTCGCAAAGAGTCGGACACAACTGACCAAGCGACTTAACTATAGGTAAGAACAGACTTCTATGTATTAATTCTGTAACCTGCAAATTTACCAAATTCATAATGAGCTCTAGTAGTTTTCTTTTGGTGTTTTTAGGATTTTCTAAAACATTTTCTACATGTATAGTATCATGTCATTTGCAAACAGTGACATAAATTTAACTTCTTTCTCATTTGAATTTCATGTATTTCTTTATCTTCTCTGATTGCTGTAGCTAGGACTTCCAAAACAGTATGGAGATTCCTTAAGAAGCTAAAAATAGAGTTACCATATGATCCTGCAATCCCACTCCTGGGCATACAACCAGAGAAAAACATGATCCAAAAGGATACATGCACCCCAATGTTCACTGAAGCATTCTTGACAGTAGACAAGATATGGAAGCAACCTAAATGTCCATCAGTAGAAAATGGATAAAGAATGTGTAGTACGTATTTATACAAAGGAATATTACTCAGCCATTAAAAAGAATACTGCTATTTGCAGCAACATGGGTAGACCCAGAGATTGTCATATTTAGTAAAGTAAGTCAGACAGAGAAAGAAATATCATATCTTATTTATGAAACAGAAATAGACTCACAGACTTAGAGAAGGAACTTATAGTTACAGGGGAGAATAGTGGGGGGAGGGATATTTAGAGTTTGGAATTGATTTGTACACACTGCTGCCTCTAAAATGGATAACCAAAGAGGACTGACTGTATAGCATAGAGAACTCTGCTAAATATTCTATAATAAACTAAGTGGGAAAAGAATTTGAGTTATATGTATAACTGAATCACTATTCTGTACACTTTAATTAGCACAACCCTGTTAATCAACTGTACTACAATATAAAATTAGATACATGTAAATGTATAACTGAATCACTATTCTGTATACTTTAATTAGCACCACACTGTTAATCAACTGTACTATAATATAAAATTAAAAATTGTAAAAAACAGAATAAAATAAGTCATGGGGATTTTGTATATAACACAGTGACTATAGTCAAAAATATTGTATTGCAGATGTGAAAGTTGGTTAAAAAAGTAAGTCTTGAAAGTTCTCATCACAAGAAAAAAATTTTGTAACATTAATATGGTGACAGATGGTGTAACTATTAATAGACTGATTGTGGTGGTCATTTTGCAATGTATACAAAAGTTGAATCATTATGCTGTACAAAATGAAACTAGTATAATGTTGTATGTCAATTGTGGTGGTCGTTGTTTAGTCTCTAGGTTGTGTCTGACTCTTTGCAACCCCTTAGGCTATAGCCTGCCAGGCTCCTCTGTCATGGGACTTCCCAAGCAAGAATACTGGAGTGGGTTGCCATTTCCTTCTCCAGGGGATATTCCCAACCCAGGAACCGAACCCCCATCTCTTGCATTAGCAGGCTAATTCTTTACCACTGAACCACCAGGGAAGCCCATGTCAATTGTACTTCAATTGAAAAAGAAATCTATCATAGGAACCAAAGCAGGGAAAAAAAGAGCAAGGGTAAGAAGAATTTCTGTTGAACTCTTATTATATTAAGGGCAGTTTAATGATATGATCTCATTTAGGTACCATCATTATCCCCATTTTGCAGACAACAAAACTGATATTTAATGTAGTTAAATAATTTACCCAAAGTCTTTTAGCTGACAAGAAGCAGAGCTGGAAACATGGGTTCTTAGCAATCTGTTACATTGCTCCTCACCCATCATGAAACACTGTATCAAAGTCCTTGTAAAAACATGTAGCATTCAACTTAATCTTACTGTTACAAATATTATAGCAAATATCAAATTAATCAGATATTCAAAGTTAATGAGAGGCATACATGTTGGTCAAAAATGCCACCACATTTGGGAAGTGTCATAACTGATGTACACATGAGCAAATGGAGGGGGCTCACTACAGGTATGTTGATGACCATTTGGGAAAGAAAACAGAATATGCAAAGACGTGAAGGCACAGAAGAACATATTGAAGGGTGATGCATAGGTTCAGAGTACAGCAGAGACACTCTAGCTATTCCAATCTTAAACCAGCATTTATTATTTTAATTGGAAATGTTTGTGTTTGTAGATAATTTTCTGCTATATTACCCTGTTTGTGGAATGCTAAGGAATAAAATTGGAGAAGGAAATGGCAGCCCACTCCAGTGTTCTTGCCTGGAGAATCCCAGGGATGGGGGAGCCTGGTGGGCTGCCATCTATGGGGTGGCGAAGAGTCGGACACAACTAAAGCTACTTAGCAGCAGCAGCAGCAGCAAGGAATAAAATACCTCTTTGAACTTAAAGTTCAGACTGTTGAGTCTTGATGATGGTATACAAAAAAAAAACAAAAACAAAAAAACAGAATTTCTATGAACAAAAATCACTAACTTACCAGGTGACAAAGGCATAAATTGCTCCAGTGATGATAATGGCTGTTGCATAATGCCAGCAAAAGCACATAGTGAGAAACATAATGTTGTTATGATCCACTAAATCCCAAGGAGGGCCTCCGTTGAGGGGATAAAGGACAAACCCAATCTGTAATTTAAAAGAAAGAGTGAACATTAAAGCATTACCAGCCATATTGCCAAAGATGGTGCAGTTCAAAATGGTTTCTTTCAAGATTAATGGTGACAGATAACTCCCATTATCTGAGATGCTACAGATAAGAAACTATCTGTTTTACTAAGATAGACAATATCTACTAAATCATATTTTTGCAAAAATGTTTAGGATATTTACAGATCAATTTTCAAAATATGACTACTTTGGCCACCTCATGCAAAGAGTTGACTCATTGGAAAAGACTTTGATGCTGGGAGGGATTGGGAGCAGGAAAAGAAGGGGACGACAGAGGATGAGATGGCTGGATGGCATCACTGACTTGATGGCCGTGAGTCTGAGTGAACTCCGGGAGTTGATGATGGACAGGGAGGCCTGGCATGCTGCGATTCATGGGGTCACAAAGAGTCGGACACGACTGAGCGACTGAACTGAACTGAACTGAGTCATCTCTGTAGATTGGTAGACTTTCAGAGAATTTGGTAGGATTCTAAGTTGCTCAGTTTCACTCTGTTATTTCAAAATCAGAGTTTTTTTTTAAGTTTTTGAAATAAACAAAGCCCACTGGTAACATTATATTTATACTTAAAGTTTGTCTCCTAAGATCAGGAGCAAGACAGAGTGTTTGATTTTACCATTTCTGTTCAACACTGTACTAGAAGGTCTAGCCAGAGCAACTAGTCAATAAAAATAGATAAAGGGCATCCACACTGCAAAGGAAGAAGTAGAACTATCTATATTCACAAATAAAATGACCTTATGTATAGAAAATTCTAAAGAATCCACAAAAAGCCTATTAGAGCTAATAAATGAATTTAGCAAACTTGCAGGATACAAAATCAACACTCAAAACATGTAATGGACAATTCAAAAAAATAAATTAGGGAAACAACTCCACTTATACAAGCACTGAAAAGAATAAAATATTTAGGAATAAATTTAATCAAGGAGGCTCAAGTCGTGTACCTTGCAAACTACAAAACATTGTCAAAAGAGATCAAAGATCTAAATAAATGAGAGTATAACGCATGTTCATGAACTGGAGCATTTAATATTGTTACGATGGCAATAGCACCCAAAGCACTCCACAGATTCACAATGATCCCTATCAAAATCCCAATGGTCTTTTTTTTGCAGAAATGGAAATCTGATTATAAAATGTATGTGGTATTGCAAGGGACCCTGAATAGCCCAAACAGCCTTGAAAAAGTAAAGCAAAGTTGTAAGTCTTACACTTAGTGATTTCAAAACTTATGACAAAAACTACAATAATCAAAATATTGTGGTACTAACATAATGGTAGACATACAGATCAATGAAATAGAATTGTGAGTCCAGAAATAAGACCATAAACCTGTAATAAATTGGTTTTTGACAAGAGTGCCAACGCCATTCAATGGGGAAGTTTAAGTCTCTTCAACAACTGGTGCTGGGACAAATGAATATATACATGCAAAAAATATATATATTATTTACCCTTATTTTATACCATATATAAAAAATTAACTCAAAATGAATCAAAAGCCTAAATATGAGAACTAAAATCATAACTTCTAGAAGAAAACATAAGGAAAAATTTCATGTCCTGGGTTTTAGTGATGATTTCTTATACATGACACCAAGACACATTAAAATTAAGAATTTTTGTACATCAAAGGACAGTATCAAGAAAATAAAAAGAAAATCCTATGCATAGGAGAAAATCCTTGCAAATCATGTATCTAATAAGGAATTGATATCTAGACTATATAAAGAAATCCTAAATCTCAACAAAAAGCCAAAAAAATATTTAATGGGCAAAGGGCGAGAAGACTCATTTCCCAAGAGGCATACAAATGGTTGATAAGCTCAAAAAAATTATGAATATCATCAAGTTATTAGAGAAATACAAACCAAAACCACTATGAGATACCACTTCACTATGAGATATTAGTATCCCCTAGGATGGTAGTAATAATAAGTAACAAGTATAGGTAAGGCTATGGCAAAAGTGGAATCCTTATGCATTGCTGGTGAGAATGTAGAATGGTTTAGCCATGTGGAAAACACTTTGACAGTTTCTCAAAAAGTTAAATGTAGAATTATCACATGACCTGGCAATTTTATTCTAGGTACTATATATGCCCCACATAATTGAAAAGAGGTATTCAAATAAAAAATTCCTACACAAAATTACATGACAGCATTTACACAAGGGCCAAAAGCTGAAAAAAATCCAAATGTCCATCAATTGATGATGAATAAGCAAAATGTGGTTATTCCATATAACAATATTATTCAACCATAAGAAATAATGACATATTAATACATAATACAATGTGAATTAATATAATGAAAACATTATGTTAGAGAAAGAAGCTAGACACAAAAGGTAACTGCTTTAACTTTTTATTTATCTATTTATTTTTGGTTTTGCTGGGTCTTCGTTGCTGTGCACGGGCTTTCTCTAGTTGCAGCAAGCAGCTGCTACTCTTTGTTTTGGTGCGTGGGCTTCTTCTCATTGCTGTGGTCTCTCCAGTTGGGGAGCATAGGCTCTAGGTTGCACAGGCTTCAGTAATTGTGGAGCACAGGCTTAGCTTCTCTGTGTCATGTGGAATGTTCCCGGACCAGAAATCGAACCAGTGGTCCCTGCACTGGTAGGCGAATTCTTATCCACTGCGTCACCAGAGAAGTCCAAAAGAAAACATATTGTATGGGGCAGGGTGAAGGACAGTGACTTGGATACAAGGGTCTGTGTGAGTCATCTCAGCAGTTTGATACAGTTTGAACAATCAGTACTAAGACAGTAGTTGGTCCCATGAAGACATGGTACTATTTCTCCCTTAGAACACAGATTATAGACTAGCAGATGCTGAGCCACATCTATATCACAGGCATGCTTTGCCTGCCCTGCACATTTTTAAAATAGTTTGAATTAGTTTACTACACTTCTAAAATTAGGGAACTTTGCACAAAAGTACATCTCAGCTTATTTCTAAAAATAGAAATATCTGGCCACACCAGACCTGTGTTCCAAAGCACAGGTTCTCCATCGATTCATCATTCAGGTTGGTAGCTGCCTGACCAAGTGGAGCAGTCCAGAGGCCTTCATTTTTACACTGGTGCTATGTACTTTATTTATTAATCGATGTCACATTCATAAATTTTTCTAAAATATCAGAGCTGAAATAAGCTAGATAGTCTATAATAACTCCTTCCTGCCCTTCTCTACATCCCAGGGGCCAGACTCCTTTTCTTGTCTCTATTTTACAGATAAGAAAACTAAGTAAGGCACAAGCCTGCCCCTTTGTCTCCAAACAGACAAAAAGGCCAGCTCCTGAGTCACCAGGCAAGTCCAAAATATGGAAGTGGATAGCCTACCCCTTCTCCAGGGAATCTTCCTGACCTAGGAATTGAACCAGGGTCTCCTGCATTGCTGGTGGATTCTTTACAAGCTGAGCTACCAGGGAAGCCTATATATTGCTTCAGTTCATTTCAGTTGCTCAGTACTGTCAGATCCTCTGTGACCCCATGGACTGTAGCACTCCAGGCTTCCTTATACATCACCAACTCTTACAGCCCACTCAGACTCATGTCCATTGTGTTGGTGAGGCCATTCAACCATCTCATCCTCTGTCGTCCCCTTTTCCTCTCGCCTTCAATCTTTCCCAGCATCAGGTTTTTTCCAGTAAGTTGGTTCTTCGCATCAGGAGGCCAAAGTATTTGACTTTCAGCTTCAGCATTAGTCTTTCCAATAAATTTTCAGGACTTACTTCCTTTAGGATTGACTGGTTGGATCTCCTTGCAGTCCAAGGGACTCTCAAGAGTCTTCTCCAACACCACAGTTCAAAAGCATCAATTCTTCGGCACTCAACTTTCTTTATACTCCAACTCTCACATCCATACATGACTATTGGAAAAACCACAGCTTTGACTAGATGGACTTTTGTTGGTAAAGTAATGTCTCTGCTTTTTAATAGCTGTTAGTCATAGCCTTACTTCCACAGAGCAAGCATTTTAATTTCATATTGGCAGTCACCATCTGCAGTGATTTTAGAGCCCCCCAAAATAGTCTCTCACTGTTTCCAGTGTTTCCCCATCTATTTGCCATGAAGTGATGGGACCAGACGCCATGATCTTCGTTTTCTGAATGTTGAGCTTTAAGCCAGCTTTTTCACTCTCCCCTTTCACTTTCATCAAGAGGCTCTTTAGTTCTTCTTTGCTTTCTGCCATAAGGGTAATGTTATCTGCATATCTGAGGTTATTGATATTTCTCCCGGCAATCTTGATTCAAGCTTGTACTTCCTCCAGCCCAGCATTTCACATGATGTATTCTGCATATAAGTTAAATAAGTAGGATGATAACATACAGCCTTGACGTACGCCTTTCTCTATTTGGAACCAGTCTGTTGTTCTATGTCCAGTTCTAGCTGTTGCTTCTTGACCTGCATACACATTTCTCAGGAGGCAGGTAAGGTGGTCTGGTATCCCCCTCTCTTTAAAAATTTTCCACAGTTTGTTGTGGTCCACACAACAAACACAGTCAAATGCTTTGGCACAGTCAAGAAAGCAGAAGTAGATGTTCTTCTGGAACTCTCTTGCTTTTTTGATGATCCAGTTGATGTTGGCAACTTGATCTCGGGTTCTTCTGCCTTTTCTAAATTCAGCTTGAACATCTAGAAGTTCACACAGTTCATGTACTATTGAAGCCTGGCACGGAGAATTTTGAACATTACTTTGCTAGTGTGTGAGATGCATGCAACTGTGTGGTAGTTTGAGCATTCTTTGGCATGGCCTTTCTTTGGGATTGGAATGAAAACTGACCTTTTCCAGTCCTGTGGCCACTGCTGAGTTTTCCAGATTTGCTGGCATACTGAGTGCAGCACTTTCACAGCATCATCTTTTAGGATCTGAAATAGCTCAACTAGAATTCCAGCACCTCCACTAGCTTTGTTTGTAGTGATGCTTCCTAAGGCCCACTTGACTTCCCATTCCAAGATGTTTGACTCTAGGTGAGTGATCACACCACCATGGTTATCTGGGTCATGAAGATCTTTTTTGTACAGTTCTTCTGTGTATTCTTGCCACCTCTTCTTAATATCTTCTGCTTTTGTTAGGTCCATATCATTTCTGTCTTTTATTGAGCCATCTTTGCATGAAATGTTCCCTTGGTATCTCTAATTTTCTTGAAGAGATCTCTAGTCTTTCCCATTCTATTGTTTTCCTCTAATTCTTTACACTGATCACTGAGGAAGGCTTTCTTAAGTCTCCTTGCTATTCTTTGGAACTCTGCATTCAAATGGGTATATCTTTCCTTTTCTCCTTTGCCTTTAGCCTCTCTTCTTTTCTCAGCTATTTCTAAGGCCTCCTCAGACAACCATTTTGCCTTTTTGCCTTTCTTCTTGGGGATGGTTTTGATCCCTGTCTCCTGTACAAAGTCACAAGCCTCCATCCATAGTTCTTCAGGCATTCTGTCTATCAGATCTAATCTTTTGAAGCTATTTCTCACTTCCACTATAATCATAAGGGATTTAATTTTGGTACCTGAATGGTCTAGTGGTTTTCCCTACTTTCTTCAATTTAAGTCTGAATTTGGCAGTAAGGAGTTCGTGATCTAAGCCACAGTCAGCTCCCGTCTTGTTTTTGCTGACTGTATAGAGCTTCTCCATTTGGCTGCAAAGAATAAATCAATCTGATTTTGATATTGACCATCTGGTGATGTCCATGGGTAGAGCCCTCTCTTGTGTTGTTGGAAGAGGGTGTTTGCTATGATCAGTGCATTCTCTTGGCAAAACTCTGTTAGCATTTGCCCTGCTTCATTTTGTACTCCAAGGCCAAATTTTCCTGTTACTCCAGGCAGCTCTTAACTTCCTACTTTTGCATTGCAGTCCCCCATAATGAAGAGGACATCATGTATGGAGAAGTAGTGGGAGAAAACCATTGTGAAAAGCAAATAACAATGTAATTTTATTAGCTTGAGATAGACTTTGGGGAATAAACATTCAAAGCAACCAAACATGGAAGCGTAATAAATTCACCTAAGTCCCTGAAACATTTTTGTTTTAGAAGAATCCAGCACAGAGGGGACGAGGGACATGTACCATGGCTAAAGCTTCCTATCCTGCTAGTATGTTTGCTTGTATTGGTATCAAATATTCATTTTTCTCCAAGTCTCAAATGTCATTTAGTCTGACCACCCAGTAAAGAAAAATACTAGTCTGGAAATAATGATGGGTAGAAAGTTTTAAAAATAATCTCAGATTTATACCCTCAAAATTTAACCTCATATATCTTCCTTAGAAAAGCTCTTGGGGAAATATGAAAACATTATTACTCCGCCAAAAGGGACAACATTAAGCCAACCTATGCTCAGTTGCAAAAGTTCACAGCTTCCTCCCTCAGATATTTAATTAATTAATCATTAATTTTTAATGGAACACTGATTAGTTTCATCAGTTCTGCTGTTAATTGTATTATTACTTTATTCAACTATCTTTGGTTTCCTCCTTTTATCTTACTTTCTTTATTTGAATATTTAGCTCTTTAAGAAATTGGATTGCATAAACTTGTGGATAATTGTCAGCCCAAAAGATGGAATATACTCTCTTCTCAAATATATAGATTATACTACCACTGACATTGGGCTACATCCCAAAGAAGTCTTGACACATTTCAAAGGGAACACATACAAAGCAATTGAAAACAAATAATAAAATAAAAAGAGTATTTTTGGAAATTGAAAAGAATGTTTCTAAATAACTCATAAATTAAAGAGGAAAGCACATAGAAAATGCAACATTCAAAATTGCCCAAGGTGAAAGCTACCACATACAAAATTTCATAGGAGGTAGTTATACTAATGTTTAGGAGGAATTCTACAGTCTTAGGAATATTTATATAAAAATAAGAAAAATTAAATATAAGTGAATATTCAACTCAAAAAACTAGAAAGAGAAGAGAAGAATATAGCCTCATGACATTACAGAAAACTGAAAATTAGGAGAAACTGACAAATCCATAAATATAACATAAAATTTTAACATACCTCTATCAGAAAGTGAATGATCAACTGGATGGAAAGCAATTAGAAATAGAGAATATTTAGAAACATTTAATTAAAAAGAGTCGAAGAGCTTGACTTTACCCCTACATCCAGAGAAATCTTTAATTTCCTTTTAGTTCCCCTGAATCCAAATAACCAACCATCATGCCTACCCCAGACTTGGAGTCCGCAGAGCGGCAGCCCAGCTCTGCTCAGTCTATGAATGTCTATTCTATTCTATTTCTATTCTATTCACTGGTGGCTTGCCCTATTTTTGTTTGTGGTGTTTAACTTGCAACTATGTATTTTTAAACTCTCTTACTTTCATTTACTTTTCTATTCTTTTAATTTACTTTTTATTTTATAGGTATTTTTGATAGTTTATGTGTCATTGTTACATATTTGAAGCAGAGGCAATACACTGAAGCATAAACTCACTGTGTCATCTTGACCTGAAATTATCACTGTTAAATTTTTTTAATTTAATTTTAATTTTGAATTGGCAATACCAGAACATAGTAAAATATTCCAATCAAGAGATATAGAATGCATAATCACATCTTACATGCCATTCTATTTAGCTTCCCAACTGATGATAAATAATCTCACAATACAACATCTATATACCAACTGGTTAAATTCACTGATTATCAAATTATACCATGATAAGATATTTGTTATTTTTTCCAAATCATTTTACCTTCAAAAACCCCCTGAATCTCGGCCACTATTTACAAGCCTGTGCTCCAACAACCTTTCTACTCCCCCACATCTTTCTACTCCCCACAAGCTTAAATATCACATCTTTCCTAGCCCCCATTTGACCATGATGTTTCTCTGAGTCTACCAGGGCTTTCTTATCAATTTTCACTGAAATGCAAATCCCTGGAAGAACCTCATCATCCCAAACCCCTGCACTTATGTGACTAAAAATCTCCTCTAAGAAATCTTCTGTGATTAAACCACATTCACCTTTCATTCCAGACTTTCCTTATATCCATGAATGTATGTTCGGACAGAGGATGAGATGGTTGGATGGCATCACCAACTCAATGGATATGAATTTGAGTAAACTCCAGGAGTTGATGATGGACAGGGAGGCCTGGTGTGCTGCAGTCCATGGGGTCACAAAGAGTCGGACATGACTGACCGAACTGAACTGATAAAGTATATGTTCACTGATTGGAATACATGTTTTCAACAACACTCCAAGGTTAGGGAGTCAACAGTAAAAGTGCCTGGGATTTGGAGTCAGACAGACCCACATTAGATCCTAGTTCCACTACTGTGTGATCCTGAGCAAGTAACTTGCTCTCTCTGAGTCTCTTTATCAGTCAGTTAGGGATGATAATATCTAACTTCCAAGTTGTGTGAAGACAAAATGAAAATGAAACAATGTGTATGTAAAAGTCATGTCCAGGGGCCGGCACATACTTATTCCTCAAGACATAATAATTCCCTCCCTTTCCTGCCTTCCTTATGTTTCTCGAGCTTATTACCCATTAGGCTTTAAGTGGCTTGAGCATCAGGAACTGCTTCCAGCTAAGCACCAGCTCAGAGTTCCTACAAAATGGATATTCAGGTGTGTGATGAAGGTGTACACCTCCCACCTCCTTCGTCACTATTCTCACTAGGGCTGCTGGGCCCCTCAAAGTCCTGCATTCTCACTACCAGCAGCATATCAGAAGGAAGTCTTTGGGTTCCAGGGTACAACACCCATAATCAAAGAGAGAAGGCCATCAGTGCCGACACCAGGCACATTCACTGGAGGCCCCAACTCACCTGCCAGAACCAGCTTCCCTGAAGCAGGAAAAGGCTTGTCCGCAGAAGTTCCACAGTTATATTGGCCTGTATGAAGAGCTCTGTGAAGGCAACCAGGCCTGTCAAACAGACGACCAAGAACAGAAGCTTGTGCACAAAGATGTCCAGCACTTCCCGGCCGTGAGTGTGATTGTAGAAGACAAAAGCTGTCAGAGGCAGAAAAAATGGTTTGTCTTTCTCAATGACACTACTGTTCCTCCCCCATCTCCACACAGCTTTACATAAAGCACACACATTTGTCCAAAATATGAGGTGCCCACTGCTTCCCATAATAATGGAAATCTCTAGCATTTTTGGAGTCATCACTATAACTGTTTACGATGTAATCTTTGAAATCTCCTTTTCCCTTCCCCAGTCTTTATTCTCTTCTCCAATACATGATGACATTTTCAACTAACTAAATTTCAAAGCATATTTTATGCAAAAGGATAAATAATAAGCATGATGAAGGCAGGGGACCAGGAGTTAGGGCAAATGGACAGATGAATGAAATAAAGTCTTTCCTTAAGCAATTTCATCTACTGGAGGCAGCAAATATAAACACCAATCAAAAGAGTGGACTTCGATGGGTAGGGTAAGTTTCTCTGGAAGCTCCCAAGAAGTAGTAACTAACTATATTTTTAATCCTATGGACAGAATAGTGGCTTCAACTTCATCCTTTTCATTTGGATGTGGAGGAAAAGATGTTCATTCAGAATATGGTAACATCCGGAGAATAGCTTCGGTGTGAATGGATACATGCAGATATGTATGGTTGAGTCCCTTTGCTGTCCACCTGAAACTATCACAGCATTGTTAATTGACTATACTCCATATAAAATAAAAAGTTTAAAATAACATGATAACATCTGAGATAATGAGACTCATGCTGTTGGTGACTGTTGCCCAACTTTTATCTATCCCTTGTTCTCAAAGAGCATTTGGCAAACGTGCTTATCTTTAGACATAGGAAGCAAGGTGGACATTAGAAAGGACTGCTCTTGATAATTGGGGGCTTTTTAGTTCTATGACCAATCTACCCTTACATATAAAATGTTGCTGTTCAGTCACTAAGTCGTGTCCAACTCCTCTGTGACCCCATGGACTGTAGCCCACCAGGCTCCTCTTCCATGGGATTCTCCAGGCAACAGTACTGGAGTGGGTTGCCATTTCCTTCTCCATACGTATAAAATAAATGAAAACAAAGCATTAAATACTTGTCATCAGTGTTTTCTTATGCAGTAACAGGGAGGCCAACTGAACAAAAAGTGTTAGGACCTCAATTTTATGTGACTGGATTTTTCGGACTCTGTTTTATCATGTAATGGTGGAGTTTCATTATATCAATATTAAAAAGACTACTTCATAGGTATGAGAACTACTCTGCTTTGAGTGATCTCTTCATTGGAGGATATTTATGCTTTACTAACTCCAGAGAAGGAAATAGCAACCCACTCCAGTATTCTTGCCTGGGAAATCTCACAGACAGAGAAGCCTGATGGATTTCAGTCCGTGGGATCACAAAGAATTGGACACAACTGAGTGTCTGGGAAGGCCTTGCAAATAGCTATGAAAAGAAGAGAAGTGAAAAGCAAAGGAGAAAAGGAAAGATATAAGCATCTGAATGCAGAGTTCCAAAGAATAGCAAGAAGAGATAACAAAGCTTTCTTCAGCAATCAATGCAAAGAAATAGAGGAAAAGAACAGAATGGGAAAGACTAGAGATCTCTTCAAGAAAATTAGAGATACCAAGGGAACATTTCATGCAAAGATGGGCTCGATAAAGGAGAGAAATGGTATGGACCTAACAGAAGCAGAAGATATTAAGAAGAGGTGGCAAGGATACACAGAAGAACTGTACAAAAAAGATCTTCATGACCCAGATAATCACGATGGTGTGATCACTCATCTAGAGCTAGACATCCTGGAATGTGAAGTCAAGTGGGCCTTAGAAAGCATCACTACGAACAAAGCTAGTGGAGGTGATGGAATTCCAGTTGAGCTCTTTCAAATCCTGAAAGATGATGCTGTGAAAGTGCTACACTCAATATGCCAGCAAATCTGGAAAACTCAGCAGTGGCCACGGACTGGAAAAGATCAGTTTTCATTCCAATTCCAAAGAAAGGCAATGCAAAAGAATGCTCAAACTACCGCACAATTGCACTCATCTCACATGCTAGTAAAGTAATGCTCAAAATTCTCCAAGCCAGGCTTCAGCAATACGTGAATTGTGAACTTCCTGATGTTCAAGCTGGTTTTAGAAAAGGCAGAGGAACCAGAGATCAAATTGCCAACATCCACTGGATTATGGAAAAAGCAAGAGAGTTCCAGAAAAACACCTATTTCTGTTTTATTGACTATGCCAAAGCCTTTGACTGTGTGGATCACAAAGAACTGAGGAAAATTCTGAGAGAGATGGGAATCCGAGACCACCTGCCCTGCCTCTTGAGAAATCTGTATGCAGGTCAGGAAGCAACAGTTAGAACTGGACATGGAACAACAGACTGGTTCCAAATAGGAAAAGGAGTACGTCAAGGCTGCATATTGTCACCCTGCTTATTTAACTTATATGCAGAGTACATCTTGAGAAATGCTGGACTGGAAGAAACACAAGCTGGAATCAAGGTTGCCGGGAGAACTATCATTAACCTCAGATGTGCAGATGACAGCACCATTATGGCAGAAAGTGAAGAGGAGCTAAAAAGCCTCTTGATGAAAGTGAATCTGAAGAGTGAAAAAGTTGGCTTAAAGCTCAACATTCAGAAAACGAATATCATGGCATCCAGTCCCATCACTTCATGGGAAATAGATGGGGAAACAGTGGAAACAATGTCAGACTTTATTTTTTGGGCTCCAAAATCACTGCAGATGGTGACTACAGCCATGAAATTAAAAGATGCTTACTCCTTGGAAGAAAAGTTATGACCAACCTAGATAGCATATTCAAAAGCAGAGACATTACTCTGCTGACTAAGGTCCGTCTAGTCAAGGCTATGGTTTTTCCTGTGGTCATGAATGGATGTGAGAGTTGGACTGTGAAGAAGGCTGAGTGCCGAAGAATTGATGCTTTTGAACTGTGGTGTTGGAGAAGACTCTTGAGAGTTCCTTGGACTGCAGGGAGATCCAACCAGTCCATTCTGAAGGAGATCAACCCTGGGATTTCTTTGGAAGGAATGATGCTAAAGCTGAAGCTCCAGTACTTTGGCCACCTCATGTGAAGAGCTGACTCACTGGAAAAGACTCTGATGCTGGGAGGGACTGGGGGCAGGAGGAGAAGGGGACGACAGAGGATGAGATGGCTGGATGGCATCACTGACTCGATGGATGTGAGTCTGAGTGAACTCTGGGAGATGGTAATGGACAGGAAGGCCTGACGTGCTGCGATTCATGGGGTCGCAAAGAGTCGGACGCGCCTGAACGACTGAACTGAACTGAACTGAGTGTCTAAACAGCAACAACAATGCTTCACTACTCTGAGCTCAGTTTGTTGTGTTAAAAATGGAAATAATGATCATCTCCAGAATAAACCTGAGATAAACAAGCATGGCAGGTGGTTCTTTAAGGTAGATGTGAAATTTGAATACAATACCTGAATGATTGTGCTTGTCCAGTTTTACTAACTAAGTTAGTAGGGAAGGGAAATCTTTGGCATCCTGTCTAGGACACCTCAATAGCTTACCATGACCCAGACAGCTGGCCTACAGGTCAAGGCTGTACCAGGACACCAAAGGAAAGGTGCCCTTTATTGTTGTAAAGGGCTAGACAAATATCCAATAATAATGAAAGATAAATGAAAACACTCATACTTACCCTCCACAAATAAGGCATTTAATAGCATTAACTTGCTAAAGGAGGCAGGAAGTGACCTGATGGTGGAACATAAGATGTTTGTCACACCCAGCAGCCCAAAGAAGAGGTACATGGTAAAATGATGCCAGTCTAGAAGTCTAACCCACTGATCCTTTTTGTAGTCATATAAGATCAAGTGCGGTCCTCCAGGAACAAACTGTCCTGCAAGGATGCCTGCAGAGGGATAAATCACACTTTAAGCCATCTTTCCACAACTTTACTGAAAACTGAAGTGCAGAAGGATCAGCCTACAGCTTAGCCCAATATATTGTCTTTTTATGGTACTGATTCTTCTTTCTGGGCCATTACCTCACAGCTGAGCACTGATTCTTTAGACTGGTTTAGAGCTTAAAAGACTGGTTCGGATAATCTCTTTTAATCAAAGACAGCCAATTTTGTCAAACAGCTATGTCAGATCTTCAGAGCTAAAGGTCTTCGTTCCACTGAGTTCCCTGATCAGTTCCACTGACGGACTAAGTTCCTTTTTTAATCTAACGACTAGATAAATCCTGAGTAATTTTGGATTTAGATTTGTGAGATTAATCCTATAGCATCTGATTACTTCCTTCTTACACAGTACATCTTGGGGTTGGGAGTTGTGCTTGGTTCAGGATTAAAATGCTAGAGTTCAGCTTCTCCCCAATTAAGGATAACCAGGTACAACTGAGCAACTGAAGTGAACTGTTAGAAAACCATGCTTGAACTGAACTGGTACATGATCAAGCAATAAAAAACAGAAATACAATTAGAATATGTATTCAGATGTATTTGAATAAAAAATTTATTTTAGTAATCTCTTGTTTTGATATTCAGTCTTCTCTTTGCATGTGAAAATACACCAAGAAAGCAAACAGAACACAGAAAAGGGTCACTCACCGATTAAAGCCACTCCAACTAGCACAATTCCCTCCAACATTTCTGTTCGATAGAATAATGCTTTGGAATCAAAGTAGGAAGTCGGCTTCTGCTTTTTGAAGGCATATTTCAGAACGCACTTTGTAGTCCACCAAATCCCAAATGTAATTAAGATGAATCCAGGGAAAGCATGGCCTTTGAAATCCCCCATGACTACCAAAATAAGAACATAGAGAAGATGAAGGCATTTCATTTCTAGAACTTGGCCTAAGTGTCACTTTTTCTGTAAAGTATATTATCTCTGATAATGGTAGATATGCCACTGAGTCAGAGGATCCAGTATTACTGACGACAGTAGTAGACCCATTACAATATCAACAATACCAACAAGTAGAAAAATGCACATTTGTTGAACACTTACCTTTTTCTAGACACTATGTCAAGTGGTTTACATGTGATCTCTAACTTAATTTTCACAACATACCCATAAATCAAGGGTTAAATCACATTTTCAATTGAGATACGAGTATAGGAAGTGAAATGACTTACCCAAACCTCACAACTATTGGGAAAAAAAACATCATTGTTTTTAACAGAGAACTGAAAAGGTCTCTGAAAAATGATAGTGTGTACTCAACCAACACATTTTAAATATATTTGAAAGAAAGTAACAGGAAAGTTTTATCTTTATGTTTAAAACTTGAAGTGATATAAAACTGCCTACAAGAATTTTTAAATAGGCAATTTCAAAGTATCAAACATCAAGAGTGTGGAAAAGATCATTAGGACTTATTCAAATATCTGTGCACTCTTCCACACTTTTCCCAGCCACATCGCCATTTGATCAGAATCATATTTCCAGTTCTGAGCAGTGGACTGTGGCATTTGTCACGTCCAGGTTGAGTCAGTTAAGAACCTACATGATTCCTTTAACTCGCTTTTCCCCTGCCTTGGCAACCTGTGCATAGCATATCTACAAGATAGAAGACAATCAAACAGCCTGCATCAGATTTCTGCAAGAAACAGCCCTTTATTGGGTTAAGTCATTTAAATGTTGAGGTTCAATAGCTTAATCAAGCAGATCCAAAGGGATACCAAGCTAAAACAAACTGCAAATTCTGTTCATTCCATTGCTACATGATTGAGCAATAAAAATCAGACATATTCTCCTTTTTGGTCAGCACTACACAAAATCATTGCACTCATCTCACACCCTAGGAAAGTAATGCTCAAAATTCTCCAAGCTAGCCTTCAACAGAACAAGAAACAAGAACTTCCAGATGTTCAAGCTGGGCTTAGAAAAGGCAGAGGAACTACAGATCAAATTGTCAACATTCGTTGGATCAGAGAACAAGTAAGAGAATACCAGAAAAACATCTATTTCTGCTTCATTGACTATGCTAAAGCCTTTGACTGTGTGGATCACAACAACCTATGGAAAATTCTTCAAGAGATGGGAATACCAGACCACCTGACCTGCCTGCTGAGAAATCTGTATGCAGGATAAGAAGCAACAGTTAGAACTGGACATGGAACAACAGACTGGTTCCATATCGGGAAAGGAGTAGGTCAAGGCTGTATATTGTCACCCTGCTTATTTAACTTATTTTCTAAGTATATCATGCAAAATGCTGGGCTGGATGAAGCATAAGCTGGAATCAAGATTCAGTTCAGTTCAGTCACTCAGTCATATCCAACTCTCTGTGAGCCCATGGACTGCAGTACGCCAGACTTCCCTATCCATCACAAATTTCTGGGGCTTACTCAAATTCATGTCCATTGAGTTGGTGATGTCATCCAACCATCTCATCCTCTGTCATCCCACCATCTCATCTTCTGTCATCCCCTTCTTCTCCCACCTTCACTCTTTCCCAGAATGAGGGTCTTTTCAAATGAGTCAGTTCTTTGCATACTTTCTGCCAAAGTATTGGAGTTTCAGTATCAGTCCTTCCAATGAATAATCAGGACTAATTTCCTTTAGGATTGACTACTTGGATCTCCTTGCAGTCCAAGAGACTCTCAAGAGTCTTCTCCAATACCACAGTTCAAAAGCATCAATTCTTCGGTGCTCAGCTTTCTTTATAGTCCATTTCTCACATCCATACATGACTACTGGAAAAACTAAAGCTATGACTAGATGGACCTTTGTTGGCAAAGTAATGTTTCTGCTTTTTAATATGCTGTCTAGGTTAGTCATAACTTTCCTTCCAAGGAGCAAGCGTCTTTTAATTACATGGCTGCAGTCACCATCTGCAGTGATTTTGGAGCTTCCAAAATCTACTTACCATGAAGTGATGGGACCAGATGCCATGATCTGTTTTCTGAACATTGCTTTAAGCCAACTTTTCACTCTCCTTTTTCACTTTCATCAAGAGGCTCTTTAGTTCTTCCTCACTTTCTGCCATAAGGGTGGTGTCATCTGCATATCTGAGGTTACTGGTGTTTCTCTCGGCAAACTTGATTCCAGCTTGTGCTTCATCCAGCCTGGCATTTCTCATGATGTACTCTGCATGTAAGTTAAGTAAGCCGGGTGACAATATACAGCCTTGACGTACTCCTTTCCCAATTTGGAACCAGTCTGTTGTTCCATGTCCAGTTCTAACTGTTGCTTCCTGACCTGCATACACATTTCTCAGGAGGCAGGTCACGTGGTCTGGTATCCCCAACTCTTTCAGAATTTTCCACAATTCTTTGTGAACCACAGAGTCAAAGGCTTTGGCGTAGTCAATTAGGCAGAAATAGACATTTTTCTGGAACTCTCTTGCTTTTTTGATGATCCAACGGATGTTGGCAACTTGATCTCTGGTTCTTCTGCCTTTTCTAAATCCAGCTTGAACATCTGGAAGTTCACGGTTCACATACTGTTGAAGCCTGGCACAGAGAATTTTGAGCATTACTTTGCTAGCGTGTGAGATGAGCGCAACTGTGTGGTAGTTTGAACATTCTTTCACATTGCCTTTCTTTGGGATTGGAATGAAAACTGACCTTTTCCAGTCCTGTGGCCACTGCTGACTTTTCCAAATTTCACGGCATATTGGGTGCAGCACTTTCATAGCATCACCTTTTAGGATCTGAAATAGCTCAACTGGAATTCCATCACCTCCACTAGCTTTGTTCATAGTGATGCATTCTAAGGTCCACTTGACCTTGCATTCCAGGATGTCTGGCTCTAGGTGAATGATCACGCCATCGTGCTTATCTGGGTCATAAAGATCTTTTGTGTATAGTTCTTCTGTGTATTATTGCCACCTCTTCTTAATATCTTCTGCTTCTGTTAGGTCCATACCATTTCTATCCTTTACTGAGCTCATCTTTGCATGAAATGTTCCCTTGTTATCTCCAATGTTCTTAACGAGATCTCTAGTCTTTCCCATTCTATTGTTTTCCTCTAATTCTTTACACTGATCACTGAGGAAGGCTTTCTTATCTCTCCTTGCTATTCTTTGGAACTCTGCATTCAAATGGGTATATCTTTCCTTTTCTCCTTTGCCTTTAGCTTCTCTTCTTTTCTCAGCTATTTCTAAGGCCTCCTCAGACAACCATTTTGCCTTTTTGCATTTCTTTTTCTTGGGCATGGTCTAGATCACTGCCTCCTGTACAATGTCATGAGCCTCTGTCCATAATTCTTCAGGCACTCTGTCTATCAGATCTAATCTTTTGAGTCTATTTCTCACTTCCACTGTATAAGCATAAGGGATTTTAATTTGGTCATACCTGAATGGTCTAGTGGTTTTCCCTACTTTCTTCAATTTAAGTCTGAATTTGGCAATAAGGAGTTCATGATCTGAGCCATAGTCAGTCAGCTCCTTCTCTTGTTTTTGCTGACTGTATATAGCTCCTCTATCTTCAGCCACAAAGAATATAATCAGTCTGAATTCAGTATTGACCATCTGATGATGTCCATGTGTAGAGTCTTCTCTTGTGTTGTTGGAAGAGGGTGTTTGCTATGATCAATGCATTCTCTTGGCAAAACTCTATTAACCTTTGACCTGCTTCATTCTGTACTCCAAGACCAAATTTGCCTGTTACTCCAGGTATTTCTTGACTTCCTACTTTTTTCCAGTCCCCTGTAATGAAAAGGACACCTTTTTTGGGTGTTAGTTCTAGAAGGTCTTGTAGGTCTACATAGAATCATTCAACTTCTTCAGCATTACTGGTTGGGGCATAGACATGGATTACTATGATATTGAATGGTTTGCCTTGAAAATGAACAGAGATCATTCTGTCTTTTTTGAGATCACACCCAGGTACTGCATTTCAGACTCTTTTGTTGACCATGATGGCTAATCCATTTCTTATAAGGGATTCTTGCTCACAGTAGTAGATATAATGGTCATCTGAGTTAAATTCACCCATTTTGGTTCATTTTGGTTTGCTGACTCCTAAAATGTCGACATTCACTCTTGCCATCTCCTGTTTGACCACTTCCAGTTTGCCTTGATTCATGGAACTAACATGCCAGGTTCCTATGCAATATTGCTCTTCACAGCATCAGACTTTACTTCCATCACCAGTCACATCCACAACTGGGTATCGTTTTTGCTTTGGCTCCATCTCTTCATACTTTCTGGAGTCATTTCTCCACTGATCTCCAGCAGCATATTTGGCACCTACCGACCTGGGGAGTTCATCTTTCAATGTCCTATCTTTTTGTCTTTTCATTCTGTTCATGCCGGGAGAAATAGTAATAACCTCACATATGCTGATGATACCATTCTTATGGCAGAAAGTGAAAAAGAACCAAAGAGCCTCTTGATGAAAGTAAAAGAGGAGAGTGAAAAAGTTTGCCTAAAACTCAAGATTCAAAAAGTGAGATCATGGCATTCAGTCCCATCATTTCATAGCAAATAGATGGAGAAACAATGGAAACAGTGAAGAACTTTATTTTCTTGGACTCCAAAATCACTGTGGACAATGACTGCAGCCATGAAATTAAAAGATGCTTGCTCCTTGGAGAAAAGCTATGAAAAACACAGAGAGCATATTAAAATGCAGAGACATTACTTTGCTGACAAAGGTCCATCTAGTCAAAGCTATGGTTTTTCCAGTATTCATGTCTGGATGTGAGAGTTGGACCATAAAGAAAGGTGAGCACCAAAGAATTGATGCTTTTGAACTGTGTTGTTGGAGAAGACTCTTGAGAGTCCCTTGGACTGCAAGAAGATCCAACCAGTCCATCCTAAAGGAAATCAGTCCTGAATATTCATTGGAAGGACTGATGCTGAAGCTCAAAAACTTTGGCCACCTGATGCAAAGAACTGACTCATTGGGAAAGACCCTGATTCTGGGAAAGACTGAAGGCAGGAGGAGAAGGGAATGACAGAGGATGAGATTGCTGGATGGCTTCACTTACTCAATGGACATGAGTTTGAGCAAGCTCCAGGAGCTGGTGAAGGACAGGGAAGCCTGGCGTGTTTCAGTCCATGGAGTGGCAAAGCGTCCGACATGATGAAGGCCTGAACTGAATTGATAGAAAACCAGGCTTGAACTGTATTGCTACATGATCAAGCAATAAGAAACAGAAATATCTTCCTTTTTGGGTCAGCGCTATAGAAAATCAGTCTTCCCTAGTGGCTCAGACAGTAAAGAGTCTGCCTACAAATTGGGATACCTGGGTTTGATCCCTGAGTGGGGAAGATCCCCTGGAGAAGGCAATGGCAATCTACTCCAGTATTCTTGCCTGGAAAATCCCATGGATGGAGGAGCTTGGTGGGCCCCAGTCCATGGAGTGGCAAAGAATCAGACACAACTGAGTGACTAACACACTCATAGAAAATCAGTCTTTAGTTATATGAGTTTTGAATTACATGAGCAGCCTTTTGTTCAAAGGTATTGTATCATCTACAGAATAACAAAGAGAGTGTTCAGAATCACCCCTGTGGATCCTACAGTGGGCCAGTGCAGGAGAACTCATGAAAGGCGATTTCAGGATTCCCTTCAGCTCAGCAGGGGTGGGTGATGGACCTCTCAGTTCAGGGAAAATTCCTTTGAGTTACTTCCACATCCCTCTGACAGAACTGTGAAGTATCAAAGATGAATTATGAAGCTGACTCAAACACTAAAAGGCTCTTAAATCCCAGCTGAGATGCCAGATAGACATTTTAGCAACCCCAGAATCACCCATACCATCCTAGAGACTCTGCCTCAGTGTATCACAAAGTGCCAAATGCAGCTTCTTATCCAGACTGACTCTAATGAGGGGTGTGACCTGGATGAGGTCCCTTAAGCTCTCTGAGCCTTGGTCCTTAATTAAAAAAGAAGGAGGTGGCTACCTGACACCTGGAGTTCCTTCCTGCCCTAACAGATTCACTGATTCATTATCCTAACCACCATCTTTAGCACAGTGTTACTGAGTCCTCTTGTAAGTCATGGCTTAGACAGTCACATGAGATTGAAATATACTTCTATGTGGGATTGAGAAGCACACCTAGACTCTAGATATTTTTAACTTTTCTGAAAAAGAATCTGATATATTCTAAAGGAAGCTTAAATTTTACATTCTTTGGTACAGGGAATCCACTTCCAGGAATTTATCCTAAACATCTAACCAGAAATCAGGAACCAAATTAGAAGCACTATACATGTCTGAAATTAAGAAAGAGGGGATATATTTACTTTTAAAAAAAGGTTGTTTTTAAAACTGAGGAGAGGGGACTTTAGATTCAGATTGACTAGAGATGAATCCTAACTTTACTGTTTAACAGTTCCATGACTTTGGCAAAGTTATTTAACCTCTCAGGGTTTTAGCTCCCCCTTCTATAAAATAAAACAAAGTTTCAACCTTATAAAATTAAAATGAGTTGTTCCAAAGCAAATAACCCACAGTATTTTTAGACGAGCTCCAGCTATACTCAACATCACAAACTATGAAAGCAAAGCCAAATGAGAAATTCTACTTGTATAACAATTGCAGAAAAGCAAGAAGCACCTATACAATTCACTTAGCACTCATTCATGTACTGCCTGTAACATTGATCCTGCTGTTGACTTAGAGTTACTAGCGACTGCAATTAGAGAATAAGCTCCTTGAAAGTAGAACCATAAATCTACTCTTTCATCCCCTGCAGGACCTGTACAGTGCACTATATACTGTGAAGTTGTAAGTTAAGAGTAAAGAAGTCCTTCTTGTAACACAGGATCACATATTTACTCAACACCACCATTAAACTTGGGGGCTTCCCTTGTAGCTCAGTCAGTAAAGGATCTGCCTGCAGTGCAGGAGACCTCGGTTCAATTCCTGGGTTGGGAAGATCCCCTGGAGAAGGAAATCGCAACCCACTGCAGCATCCTTGCCTGGAAAATCTCATGGACAGAGGAGCCTGGTGGGCTGCAGTCCATGGGGTCGCAAAGAGTCAGACACGACTGAGTGACTAACACTAACTAACACCATTCAACTAATCATCTTATTTACCACCCAATACCAGAAAATAATTTTCCTCCAGTAACCACCATTCACCTGCTTGCTCAAATCCAAAATATGCAGGTCATCCTAGAGTCAAGTATGTCCCTAAAAACTAGTTGATTATCGAGATTTCTGCCTCTGCTTCTCTATGTGAACCCTTTCCTGCCCCAAACTAGGCTGACTTCCCTTAGCCTCTTAAATTTTTCTGCTTGGTGAATCTGCCCTGATGGCCCAGACAGGATATGCTAATACCTTCTCAAAGTACTGAGTTCTTACTTTACTGAATTCTTTCTGTAATTAGTCACTAGAAGTTGGCCTTCTCCATTAGTCTCTATATTTGTTACTATGTTGTGAGTGCCTGTGAGGCAGGCAATTGAGGCCTCTCAGAGGTCAAATGCCTAAACCATCCTTATTTATTTTTTTAGGCTTCTGGTATATGGGAAAAAGGGGAAGAAAATTCCAAAACAGGTTACCAAAACTGGCTGCTTTTAAATGTTTAGGTTTCCCTAGTAAATACTTTGATCCACACATTAAATTTATTGCCTATCTTGGTAATAACATGAAAATTTCTGAATTGTGCAGCTCTAGGCCAAATCCACCTCTATGACCGGCTAACAGATTACCACACCTCCAAAGGCTGAACACACCAATGTATCTTAGAACAGCCCCTGGGATGTGATAGGGTGGCAATGAGGAATAGTGAGTTGAAAGATTTTGAGATGATCAGAATGGGGTGAGAAATGACTTCTTTTCCTATGTGAATTTTAGGTCTTCTGTATCTTTAGCTGTTTAATCTGAAACACTCTGATGGTTCCAATCTTTCTTTGTTTAAAAAACCCAAACAAAATGAAGTCAAAGCAGGGTTGCTATATTTGCCTGGCTAAGGGACCCAGCAGACCCAGTTTCTCCTAGCAACAAAAATGGCACTCATTTGATTTCACTTCCATTGCGGAGAGAGAAAACTCAGAACCTCAAACATCACTCCAGTCAACTTCTAGAACACGACCACCTGTTTATCAGTCTATTGTTTCCTGCTTTACTATTGCCTGCAGGTGCAACTGCTGGTAAGAACCTAGGAATCCAAGTTTAATTAGATCTCAATCCAAAAAGCAGATATGTTGCCCTTGGAAGGAGACATGGGGCCCTCCTCCACAAAGCAGAGCATACCTGCCAGGCAGCCAGCAGAAACCCCAGGGAAATCACCAGGCCAGAAAACCAGAAGGTCCTTCCTCAGCATCCTCCCTGCTTGATTGCACCACTTGCAATCTCGTGCAGAAGAGGTTCAGGCAGCCCTAAAGTGGTGGGCTTCAAGATTCAATCACCAGCTTCCAGCTGCCAGCCATCCTAAAAATTTATACCCTTCCCCATCCAGAAAAAAAAACTCCCTCCTAATGACACCAAATATCACCCCCTGAGCTAAGACAAGAAACAAACCTGCAGCCCACATTGGCTGCTTTTTTCTGAACACCCCCTGACATACACAAATACTCACCACTCAAAAGAGAAATGTTTTTAAACTCTCTCACTTAAGGATAATGGGCAAATTTCAAGGTTTAAATCAGGTGTTAGGTATTCATTCCCATTAACCAAAGCCACTTAAACCAATGGCCAGGCCAGTGTACAGAAAGAGAGAACTCAAAATAGCCTAGAGATAGATATTCTACAATTTACTTGTTGGATTTTCAACCTCAATATAAAATGAATACTATGGAAAAAAACTTAAACTAAAAATTCAGCTTGAACCATCACCAAAATGAAGTATTCTTAAATCTTAGTGATTCATATTTCAAGACATTTACATATTCAAATACACTAAAACAATTTGAACTATTTCCTGAGCTCCCTTTACCACTTAATTCTCAAAGCAACGTATATACAAGTATCAGTCAGTTCAGTCGCTCAGTCGTGTACGACTCTTTGCGACCCCATGAATCACAGCACGCCAGCCTCCCTGTCCATCACCATCTCCCAGAGTTCACTCAGACTCACGTCCATCGAGTCCGTGATGCCATCCAGCCATCTCATCCTCGGTCGTCCCCTTTTCCTCCTGCCCCCAATCCCTCCCAGCATCAAAGTCTTTTCCAATGAGTCAACTCTTCGCATGAGTGGCCAAATTACTGTACTCTGTGTATAAGTTAAATAAGCAGAGTGACAATATACAGCCTTGACGCACTCCTTTTCCTATTTGGAACCAGTCTGTTGTTCCATGTCCAGTTCTAACTGTTGCTTCCTGACCTGCATACAGATTTCTCAAGAGGCAGGGCAGGTGGTCTGGGATTCCCATCTCTATCAGAATTTTCCATAGTTTATTGTGATCCACACAGTCAAAGGCTTTGGCATAGTCAATAAAGCAGAAATAGATGTTTTTCTGGAACTCTGTTGCTTTTTCCATGATCCAGCGGATGTTGGCAATTTGATCTCTGGTTCCTCTGCCTTTTCTAAAACCAGCTTGAACATCAGGGAGTTCATGGTTCATGTATTGCTAAAGCCTGGCTTGGAGAATTTTGAGCATTACTTTACTAGCATGTGAGATGAGTGCAATTGTGCGGTAGTTTGAGCATTCTTTGGCATTGCCTTTCTTTGGGATTGGAATGAAAACTGATGTGGGTCTATTTATGGGCTCTCTATTCTGTCTCACTCATCTATGTGTCTTTTCTTTCACCAATACTATACTATCTTGATAACTATAGCTTTAAACTAATACCTGAACTTGGATAGTGTCAGTCCTCTGATTTTGTTCTTCATGATTGTGTTGGTTATCCTGGGTCTTTTGCCTTTCCATATAATAACTTAGAATAAGATTGTCAGTATTCACCAAAAAATTTCTGGGATTTTAACTGGGATTGCATTGAACCTATAGATCAATGACAACACTGAATCTAATAATGACAACACTGATTCTTCTAATCTATAAACATGGAGTATCTCTCCATTTATGTGGCTCTTTGGTTTTGTTCATTAGAGATTTGTAGTTTTCTTCATAAAAACCTTATACATATTTTGTTAAACTTACATTTCATCTCTTTTCCCTCTTCTTTTGGTGCTAAGGTAAATAGTGTTATGCTTTTAATTTCAAACTCCAATTATTCATTGCTGATATACAGGACAGCAGTTGACTTCCATATATTAATTTTATAACTTCAACTATAAACACTTTTTAGGTCCAAGAGTTTTTGGTTGTTGTTGATTCTTTGGGATTTCCTAAATAGACAGTCATTATCATCTACTAAGAAAGATAGTTTTATTTCTTCCTTCTCATCTTGTGTATTTTATATTTTTTTTCTTATATTATTGCAGTAGCTAGAATTTCCAGTATGATGTTGAACACTAGTGGTGAAAGGGGACAATTTGCCTCGTTCCCAGTCTTAGGGAAAAAGCATCCAGTCCTTCACCATTAAGTAAGTTAACTGTGGGTTTTTCTGTAGATATTCTGTTTCAAATTGAGGAAGTTTCTCCCTTTATTCTTAGGTTGCCACTTTTCAGATTTAAAAGAAAACAACTTTTCTAAAAAATTTTTTAAGATGATTTGGGAGAATGGCATTGAAACATGTATAATATCATGTAAGAATCAAATTGCCAGTCTATGTCCAATGCAGGATACGGCACGCTTGGGGCTGGTACACGGGGATGACCCCAAAGAGATGTTGTGGGGAGGGGGGTGGGAGGGGGGTTCATGTTTGGGAACGCATGTACACCCGTGGTGGATTCATGTCAATGTATGGCAAAACCAATACAGAATTGTAAAGTAAAAAAAAAAAAACTAATATAGTCTTTAGAACCAGAAAATAGAGAACTTTAAATGCTAGGTTAAGAACTTTATTCCATGGACAATAAGATGCAACAGAATGCTTTGAGCAAAAAAAAAAAAGCAACCGAGATATGCATCAGACCCCTTAAACTCTTCCACAATACAAGAATATAATTTCTATCTAAAAATGTCCAGCAAACTCCTCCAACTACTTCAATACGTCATTCTGCTGACATTCAAATCTCACTCTCCATTAGCCCTGCCTCATAGCCAACTTGAGTCCCTTGGAGGTCCCAGGGAAGATGTAGAATATTCATCTGTCTTGATAAACTGCTTCCACACAAACCTGACTTGCAAACTCAGTATTCTACTACCCACTCCCTGCCCAGAAGAGAAAGTTAGGTCACTCTGGTTCAGAGCAAAGGCACAGGCACCCCACGGCCCAGACTCACTAACCAATGTGCAGTCAAAATGCAGTGACCACATCTGAATCAACAGTGTTGAACTGTCATTTGTACCATATATTCTAAAGAAGGAGTTGTTGTCAAGAGCTCTATCCACAATGGTATCTGGATGCCTGTCTACAGAGAATACCCTGTAGCCTAGTTCTATCCTCTGGGGACATGAGATCAAACTAGAATCCTCATTTTAGCCAGATCCCCATGTGACTCATATGCACATTAAAAACTAAAAATACTTGTCTGGTCTAGGGCAGAATTTCCCTACAGTGGCACTATTGACATTTCATGAACAATTATTTGTTTATTGTGTAAGGTTCTCCTGTGCTTTCCAGAATGTTCAGCAACATCCCTGGCCTCTACCTACTAGATTCTGACAGCACTTTACTCCCAACTGTGACAAAGATATCTACAGATATTGATAAATGTCCCCTGAGGGGCTAAATCATAGTCCCTTCCCAATAAGAAGTCTGGTTTAGAAGATCCTTGGTCCAAACTCTTAACATAAAAAATTTTTTTTTTCTTTTCACTTGAGAAAAAGAGAAATGTAACAAGTTTAGCTGGTAACTACTGTATAAGTCCAAACAATATGATGTACACCTTTTCAGGAAGATAAAATACATGTTACTGCAACTACTAGAACAAAGCATCATTTGAAAAAAATGACTTGCAAAATTCCCATGACAAAAATTTTTGAAGTTTAAGTTTGATATTACTACTGAAGACAAAGGAGGACTTAGCATTAAATATTCCATACCCGAAATGAGGTCCAAGGACTTATCCTCTCATGTCATCACTGCAAACTTTTACCCTAGATATCTTCATATAAAAGTCTATCTAGAACATTTCATTTTGAAAAAGATGATCTATGAGGCATCATAACCTGCCAGTTTATAGTGTTATAGTGTTTGTCACTCAGTTGTATCTAACTGTTTGTGACCCCATGGACTGTAGCCCACCAGACTCCTCTGTCCATGGAATTCTCTAGGCAACAATACTGAAGTGGGTAGCCATTACCTTCTCTAGGGGATCTTCCCAACCCAGGGATCAAACCCAGGTCGCTCTCATTGCAGGAAGATTTTTTACCATCTGAGCCATCAAGAAAGCCTTTCCAGCCTCAAATAGTGGACGTGGTGACAAGGTAGGGGAAGTCATGTTCAAATTCAGCTTATGAAAAAACATATAAGCAGAAGCTGAAACCAGTGTGGTGATATCTGAACACTGTACAAATTTTGTCGGCATAGAGAAGGGAAAGGTTGCAGAATAATTCTTTGGTCTCTTAGTCTCTTGGAGTTAGGAAATTTAGGTCTCATATTTATTCTAATTAATTTTTTCATAGATCCCCATCTAGGAAATAATGGCTCCTAATTTGGGTGAGTGTCTATGGCAAATAAAGAAAGAAACAAAACAATTTCAGCTATTGATAAACTAGCTCAGGGCATCATGGGGGAGGTTGGGGACACTGGTTCTGCTTGGAAGTGCTAAGCTGGGCTGAGCTGAGTCGAAAGATCGAGACCAAGGCAGGGGAAACATCTATGCAATGGATGAAGCCATCAGCCCAGTGCCCAGTACTACCCTCAAATACGTATGGTCATATTGATTCCATCACCCAGAAGAGACAGCTAAACTTAGAGACATTTACCACTTGTCTGAATGTTCGTAGTCAGTAAGAGGTGAAAGTGAAATTGAAGTCGCTCAGTCCTGTCCGACTCTTTGCGACCCGTGGACTGTAGCCCACCAAGCTCCTCCAGTAGAGGGCAGAAAAAGAAGCCAAATCTCCCGAGTACTAGCGGACAGTGTTCTTTCTATTAATACAACACCAAATACCCCATTTTAGTTTCCTGTTGCTGCTCTAACAAATCACCATAAGTTACAACAAAAGATTCAATATCTTACAGCTCTGGAGCTCAGAAGTCGGAAATGAGCCGCACTCAAATCTCAGTCTCTCTCTCTCTGACGCTGCTCCGGTTCTTCTGTTGCTATGTGTCCTTTTCGACTCTGATGATCCTGCCTCCCTCTTATAAGGATCCTTATGTTTACATTGGGCTGACCAGAATAATCCAGAGTATAATCTCCTTATCCCAGATCCTTAGCTTAATCAAACCTTCAAAATCCCTTTTACCATGTAAAGGAAAGCAGAACACGTCACCCCAAAGTATGCCTCTTTGACATAAAAGTTATTTTGAGATGAAGGCTATTAAGAATGCAAGGAAAGCTCTCTCTCCCTCCCCTTTCTTACCTAAAGGCAGAACACACATTCTCCTTCCACTGGAGACAGCCTTACCAGCCCAGAGATAACCCAAAGGGATCTGTAAACAAACATTAGCCACTAGTTCCCTGCCACATATTTTTCTTCCCAGTTTGCTGCCCTCAGAAGCCTAAACTTCCTTTCTTTCTCCTGTCATTTCTCTCCAGTTATTGTTCTTTGTTGAAGATGATCTAGAAATTGTAGTTATAATCCACTGCTTTGAATTACTTTTAACTGAGATTTCTCGCACATGCTATGCACTGCGTGAGTTAATAAACTGTTTTCCTCTTGCTTGTTGATCTTTCTGTTATGGAGTCCAGGCTGAAAATCTAAGATGAGTAAAAAAGTTTTGTCTACCCTACATCTTGACACTCCATATGGAACCAGTTGAAATGTTCCACTCTCTATGAAACCTGCAGACTGGATCCTGGGACAAAAAGCCAGCAAAAGATAAGAATTCTTACCCAAGTCAGCTCTTTCAGTCTCTCTGTAGTTCCTGGGCAAGAAAAAAAGGTAAAAATTTCCCTTATCCCTTCCTCTCCAAGTGTTTCTCCAAAGAAATATTTGTAAAAACTAGTTTTTCAAATTGTGACTCTGTGGATTTGGTGGCACTAGTAGTAAAGAACCCATCTGCCAATGCAGGACACATAAGAGACTCGGGTTCGATCCCTAGTCTCTCGGGAAGATTCCCCTGGAGGAGGGCATGGCAACCCACTCCAGTATTCTGGCCTGGAGAATTCCATGGACAGAGGAGCCTGGTGGGCTACAGTTCATAGTGTCACAAAGAGTTGGATACAACTGAAGTGACTGAGCACGCACACATGCACTCTGTAGCCAGACCTCCTCACCTCTAGATCTTTCCATGTTTTGGGGCCCCATCACACTCACACACACACACACACACACACACACACACACACAAAGTCATGGACTATCCTATACTTAAAAAATTTCTTAAATAGCAGTAGCTTTACATTTCTCATAAGTAAATGTGCCCCTGAATTTCTTTAAAATCTTTCTGGTGACCTGGTTTCTGGTGATGTAAATTTTACCACACCTCCAAAATATAAACATCAGAGGAGTTAATTAAAACAACTGCCTACAACCACCTGAGATTGGAGGGGAAAAAAAAGAGACTTTAAAAAAAAAGCTATGAAAATGCCCTTGTTCAAAATCTAGTCCACAGTCTCTGTGAGATTAGCTATGAAGAGCAAATTTTAAAATCTTGAAAGTTTTCTCTACAAATATTTGTAAAAACTTTTAGCCATCTAAGCAAATAACCTTAACTTGTTCCAACTGCCAGAAATGCAATTTGAATTCAACATTCCTTCATAAGCTAGTGAGTTTTATATTCCATAACTGTTTTTAGCCATAAATGGCTAAAATTTTTAAATGAAGCTGCAGAAGGGCATGGCAACCCACTCCAGTATTCTTGCCTGGAGAATTCCATGGATAGGGGAGTGTGGCGGGCTATAGCCCATAGGACTGCAAAGAGTCAGACAAGACTGAAGTGACTTAGCACACACATAAGATCTTTGTTTGCACTCTGTCTGTTTATTTACGTACGTCTAGGCATGTGTTACGTGTATGTGATATTTTTGTACCTTTGGATGGTATTGCCAAAAATAACTTGTGAAAGAGCTTAATAATCATGTGTATGAATTAAATGTTCCTAAAAATCTCAGAAATATAGAATCTAACCTAAATGTCTTTCAAGTTCACATTTACTGGCATAATCTTCAGTAAATAAAAGCTAGTTTAAGTTCTTCAAATTAGTAAAACTGGCATGTCTCCAGAGCTTTCAACATTAAATTTAATGCATATGCATGATTTTTTTCTTCCCTGGATTTAATAGTCAAGTATATGTTATCTCTATTAGATATTTAAGATTATAAACATAAATTAAAACTAAGAAAAACATACAATAAAAAAATTACTTAGTGTATGTTAAGCACAACAGCAAAAAAAAAAAAAAAAGGAAAGAAAGAGAAGCATGTGTTTAACTTTTTAGGTACTTTGCCTCTATGATGTTTGATGTTTGCCTAATATATAGTCATGTATGGATGTGAGAGTTGGACTGTGAAGAAAGCTGAGTGCCGAAGAATTGATGCTTTTGAACTGTGGTGTTGGAGAAGACTCTTGAGAGTCCCTTGGACTGCAAGGAGATCCAACCAGTCCATTCTGAAGATCAGCCCTGGGTGTTCTTTGGAAGGAATTATGCTAAAGCTAAAACTCCAGTACTTTGGCCACCTCATGCAAAGAGTTGACTCATTGGAAAAAAATGATTCTCAGTTGGGTCCAACTCTTTGCGACCCCATGAATTGCAGCACACCAGGCCTCCCTGTCCATCACCAACTCCTGGAGTTCACTCAGACTCATGTCCATCAAGTCGGTGATGCCATCCAGCCATCTCATCCTCTGTCATCCCCTTCTCCTCCTGCCCCCAATCCCTCCCAGCAACAGAGTCTTTTCCAATGAGTCAACTCTTTGCATGAGGTGGCCAAAGTACTGGAGTTTCAGCTTCAACATCATTCCTTTCAAAGAAATCCAAGGGCTGATCTCCTTCAGAATGGACTGGTTGGATCTCCTTGCAGTCCAAGGGACTCTCAAGAGTCTTCTCCAACACCACAGTTCAAAAGCATCAATTCTTCAGTGCTCAGCTTTCTTCACAGTCCAACTCTCACATCCATACATGACTACTGGAAAAACCATAGCCTTGACTAGACGGACCTTTGTTGGCAAAGTAATGTCTCTGCTTTTCAATATGCTATCTAGGTTGGTCATAACTTTTCTTCCAAGGAGTGTATTTTAATTTCATGGCTGCAGTCAACATCTACAGTGATTTTGGAGCCCCAGAAAAAGTCTGACACTGTTTCCACTGTTTCCCCATCTATTTCCCATAGAGTGATGGGACCAGATGCCATGATCTTCGTTTTCTGAATATTGAGCTTGAAGCCAACTTTTTCACTCTCCTCTTTCACTTTCATCAAGAGGCTTTTTAGTTCCTCTTCACTTTCTGTCATAAGGGTGGTGTCATCTGCATATCTGAGGTTATTGATATTTCTCCCGGCAATCTTGATTCCAGCTTGTGCTTCTTCCAGCCCAGCGTTTCTCATGATGTACTCTGCATAGAAGTTAAATAAGCAGGGTGACAATATACAGACTTGACAAACTCCTTTTCCTACTTGGAACCAGTCTGTTGTTCCATGTCCAGTTCTAACTGTTGCTTCGTGACCTGCATACAAATTTCTCAGGAGGCAGGTCAGGTGATGTTACAATTGTTGGCAAGAAATTAATTTAAGATGATGGCTACTTTTGTCTAACATTATGAAATTGTCATGAGTAATCTAAACATAATTGTTTAGAACAAGCAAGTTAAATAAAAATATGTGGGGAAAAAAGCTTATAAATTAACTTTTCAACAATGATTATGTTTTACTTAAAAATAGTTTCCTAAAATCTTTTTGGTAAAATAAAGCCTTAAAGCTATCCTGTATTAAGTGATGCGTAGTCATTGAATATCTAGATCATTTCCAGATAAGATAAAATACTCTAACAATATTTCTAAACATAAGTTTATTTACTTTTGACTTCTTATGACAGAGAGACAAAAGATATTTAGGTCTATTAATAATATGTTTTTCTTGCCATGTTAAAAATTTGTTGTATGAATAAAAGGCATATGCATCTAGAAATAATTTGCCAATCTACTATAAAATGTTGATACGTAACAGTTCAAAGTTGTGCTTCTTAGTTTTCACTGAAAATTAGGGTTACTAGAGATTAAATTTTTAAATAATATATGTAATTAAAACTTTAAAATAATACAAAAGCTCTGTATGCAAAGTATATAAGGAAAGCAAGATGTATTTTTGGTAAGAAAAGGTATGAGGTATGAAGATGCTTTTTTGTTCACGGAAATGGGGAGTAATTTTGTCCTGGTTTAGAGGTTATCTAAAGGCTGTTTAAGAATAATAAAGGAGAGAAAGAGAGGAAAAAATAAAGGAGAACAACTGAAAATATTTAGAAAGTTGGAAATAGAAAATATTGTGTAGTCAAGTTGGTTTAAATTGAATGAATTTATCAGAATTTTCTTTTTAATAAGCTTTAATATAAAAATGTGGATATATATATAAAACTAAAATTTAATTGTGTTTCTCTGTTCAAAGAACAAAGTCTTTTTGAGGTTTTTCTCTTTACCTTCCAAGAAATCAGCTTAGAAAAAATGTCCATAAAACCAAGACTTTATGATATCAAAACATTTCTTATGCTTCCTGTTATCTTTACCAGGTGTTCAATTACTTAAGAAAAACTGAGTCAGTATTAAGAGAGTTAAGATTTTTATTATAACATAGGTAATTATCTGTATTTGCCTTTGAAACCTTTTTATTGTCACCTTGGTTAAATGGATAAATATTAATTCACTGTGACCTGTGGTCCTATTAATGTTTCAAACTTTTTGATATGTTTTTTTACAAACTTCCCAAAACCAAATTCTAAGTGAAATCTTTTATATTTGGAACTAACTGTGGGATTTTCCCAGAGAGTCCCTGGAAAACTTCAAAGAATTTGTTCTCTCAAAAGAAAAGTGTTAAATTAATTAGGCTTATTTGATATGTCTAATTACATGAGAATAAGAAATGATGCTAAACCCTCTTTAGGTTATATTTGTATGGCTGCATGTTACTATTTTAAGTGTTACCAAGTCCAAGCTCACTCTACTCACCACACGATAGGCCAACAAATCCAAGAAATGAGTTGTTGAGGCAAAGAATATGACTTTATTCAGAGAGCTGGCTGACAGAGAAGATGGCAGACTGAAGTCTCAAAGTCATCATCTTGTTGGGGGCCTTAATGTCAGGTTCTTTTATGGATCAGAGATGGAGAGAGGCAAGGAAACAAAGTAAAAAGGCCATTTGATTCTTGCAGATTTCTCTGAGAACGACACGCCTGACAGGGTCAGATTGTCTCCCTGTGAGCTAAATAAAAGCACCTTAAGGGTTGGGCTTCCCTGGTGGCTCAGAGGTTAAAGCGTCTGCCTGCAATGCAGGAGACCTGGGTTTGATCCCTGGGTTGGGAAGATCCCCTGGAGAAGGAAATGGCAACCCACTCCACTATTCTTGCCTGGAGAATCCCATGGATGGAGGGGCCTGGTGGGCTACAGTCCACGGGGTCGCAAAGAGCTGGACACGACTGAGCGACTTCACTTTCACTTAAGGGTCAGGCAGAGGGGGCAGGATTCTCTGAGGCAGGCCATTATGTATGATTTTAATAACAAAAATGGCAAAAATAAGGTTAAAGTCATAGCATGAAGTCAAAATTAACCCTTCCCAGTTACAATTCCCCACTGTCAATGGCCGTCTCACAATCTTGTGGGGAAAGGGGGTGACAACTGTTCTGCTTGTCAGATGGATCTTTCTGGGAGTGTCTGTCTTCAGTGCCAAGGTTTCAAATGTCATGATTTGTCTTCTTTTTGTTCTTTTTTGAAAAGTGTCCACTTTACACTTGTAGACTTAGAAATATTGAACTTCAAACCCAAGAGGCAGCAACTCAAGAAATTTAGCGCTTCTCTATGTATGGGAAGATGCAAGAGTCAGGGCTCATTCAAATAATTTCTGTGATATGTACCTCATCTGTCTGGGGACCATACTCCTATATTCTCAGAGTTTCCTCAGGGTTCACCATAGGAAGTGACTGCAGTCTAATTCGCCTTCCTCGGGGCTCACTGGCTTATGTTGAAGGGCTGCAATCACTGATTCCATTTCTTAGGTCTTTCTTCTTAGTCATGGATTTGACCGATATTTGGGAAACATTTCCTGATTAACCTTTGTCTCATGGTGCTGAGAGGCTCATCCCAGATCAGGCCAAAATGCTTGATACATCACACCAGTTGGTAAAGTTTGGAACAGGCCCCATCAATAATTAAAATTCTCTGGTTTCTGTCTAACTGTTAATATAATCCAGGAGACATTTTTCCCTTATTGTTTCTTCTCATACCCAGAATCATATTATTACAATCATTTCCTCAAAATATTTAGCCACAGAAGTTTCAGTGGAGGCCTGATTTGCACATTACTGCAAGAGATAACAATCTTATAAATGGGACAGAAGGTAAGTAGTGCAGCCAGTAACATTGACAACAACATAGTGCAGCAGTGAGACACAAAGCACAATTTGAAGGCAAAGAACAAATTTAAACAATGATTAAATTTATGATCCAATTGCAATAGTTGAGAGACCAAAGGAGGCATAACTGATTTAATGAGCTGTTCACAGTTTCAGTGTACTGGCCATATGCACTTAGACATTCATAGCTTAATCTTTGAGACAAGTATATGTTACTGGTAGGATCAACAAAGTAGAGAGAAAAAGATACATATTTCAATTTTGCTCACAAAAGATATAACTTACCAAGTTATTATAAGCCATAATTTAAGGAGAAGATTTTCCTCACACTTGGAAAACACAGATTTAAATCAGTAATCTTTTTAGATAAAAACCATAAAAATTACAACCATATTCACCAGTTTACTCAGTCCTGTGTAACTAATCCTTTTTGTTAACAGTTTTATGAAGTCATCAGCTTTCTCATTAGAATTCTTTAATTTATTACTCAGTTCATCATTGTGGTCTGAAAGTCAGAAATTTGTATTTATCCAAAAGTCCTTTTTATAAATCTTGAAGAGGAGACATTTTTGCAGAGGTATTAGAGTGAAACCATAACTGTCTGCAAATAACTTTAAAAAGGTACAGTTTAAATCTGAAAGTGAAAGTGAAAGTGAAGTCACTCAGTGTCCAACTCTTTGTGACCCCATGGACTGTAGCCTACCAGGCAATTGACAGAGCCATCCGTTTACTACTGTGACATTCAACACTTTCAGAAAATAACTAGAATTATGACTGACAATATTCTACCAGGATATATCAGATTATTAGGAACGCCATATAATCTCTAGAATATCTGCATCATTTATCATATAATGTAAAATTTATTAGGTGGCACTAGTGATAAGAACTCACCTGCCAGTGCAGGAGACATTAGAGCTGCAGGTTTGATCCCTGGGTTAGGAAGGTCCCCTGCAGAAGGGCATGCCAACCCACTCCAGTATTCTTGCCTGGAGAATCCCATGGACAGAGGACCCTGGCAGGCAATAGTCCATGGGGTCCCAAAGAGTTGGACACGACTGAAGCAACCTAGCACAAAAATTTATAATTCATTTGACATCTCCCTTACAGTTAGGGCTTCCCTGGTAGCTCAGCTGGTAAAAAAAAAATCTGCCTGCAATGCGGGAGACCCCCGTTCAATTCCTTGAAGATCCCCTGAAGAAGGAATAAGCTACCCACTCCAGTATTCTTGGGCTTCCAAGGTGGCTCAGATGGTAAAGAATCCTCCTGCAATATGAGAGACCTGGATTCAATCCCTGGGTTGGGAAGACCCCCTGGAGGAGGTAGGTCATGGCAACCCACTCCAGTATCCTTAGCTGGAGATCCCCATGGACAGAGGAGCCTGGTGGGCTACAATCTATGGGTTCCCAAAGAGTCAGACACAACTGAATGACTGAAGCACAGCATAGCACAGCCCTTACAGATAAATATACTGAGTGAACCTAATTAATATCTCCTTTTGGTGTGCCGCAGGGGCCCTTTGAAGCACACCAAAGTTAGCTTGAGGTCAAAGAAACTATATTATAATTTGATTTGGGAAGTTTTGTCAAAGGAACACCAAAAAACTTTTAAAAATACAATAGGACCATGAAAGTGAAAGTGAAAGGGTTAGTCACAGAATCGTGTTGGACTCTTTGTCATTCCATGGACTGCAGACTGCCAGGCTCCTCTGTCCATGGAATTCCGTCCACTGGAGTAGATAGCCATGCCCTTCTTCAGGGGATCTTCCCTATCTAAGAATCGAACCTGGGTCTCCCATATTGCAGACAGATTCTTTACCATCTGAGCCACAAGGGAAGGCCATAGGTCACTGTGAAACTTAGCCAAAGTGACAATAAAAGATTTCAAAGGCAAATACAGATTACTACAGAACTAAATTAACTTAAAATCTGTTATCAAAGGCAGTTTAGCATCTTCAGAAAACATGTCTGTTTTAACAGGGAGCAAAGCCAAATTTATGTTTTGCCTCAGTTTACTTTAAAGTTTCATTTACTGAATTAAACTTGTTTTAATTTGGCCACCTCATGCGAAGAGTTGACTCATTGGAAAAGACTCTGATGCTGGGAGGGATTGGGGGCATGAGGAGAAGGGGACGACAGAGGATGAGATGGCTGGATGGCATCATCGACTCGATGGACGTGAGTCTGAGTCAACTCCGGGAGTCGGTGATGGACAGGGAGGCCTAGCGTGGGGCTGCAAAGAGTCGGACATGACTGAGAGACTGAACTGAACTGAACTGAACTGAAACTTAGTCAATCCTGACTGATCATGTACAAAACCCTTTGGGGTTCCATTTTCCATAAACCTTTCATCCCTTCAATTATTTTAGCACAATTTTAACTTTTAAATTGTAGAATATCTGGAGAGATCCTAAAACATGTATTTCTAAAGGTCTACTCAAAAACTCTTTTCTCATTTGCACTTTCTTTCCTCAAAAATTTCTACACATTAAGTTACTTTCCTTGCTGACAAATTTGCAACAGATACAATAAATCTTATTTAGCTGATACTAAACCTGATGCTGGGAAAGTGTAAAGGCAGGAGGAGAAGGGGATGACAGAGAATGAGACGGTTGGATGGCATCACTGACTCCACGGACATGAGTTTGAGCAAACTCAGGGAAGCCGGGTGTGCTGCAGTCCATGGGGTCGCAAAGAGTCAGACAGGACTGAGCAAGTGGACAACAAAACCTAGGCACAATGAAAGCATTATATTGAATATTTTATTTAATGTTGATATAGACATGCTTGTTAGATCAACTAACTTAAATTTTAATGTGCATGCATGCTAAGTTGTTTTAGTCATGTCTGACTCTGTATGACCCCATGGACTGTAGCCTGCCAGGATCCTCTGTCCATGGGATTCTCTAGGCAAGAATACTAGAGTGGGCTGCCATTTCCTCCTCCAGGGGATCTTCCCAACCCAGGGATTGAACCCACGTCTCTTATATCTCCTGCATTGGCAGGCGGGTTATCACTAGCACCACCTGGGAAGCCTAGTACTTCCCATTCATGTGAACCTGAAATTTACTTTGCTTAATTTTTCTTGTATTTAGAATTGTTGGGTTTGTAAGTGCTAACTTTTGTTTAAGCCAATTAAATAGAGCTCTTTTACAGATCAACCACGGCAATGTTATACAAAGACAAAGACATGTACAGACACACAAACAGTAAGATCTCAGTTCTTATTTCAAGACTTTAATCCTGAGTTAGGTACAGCAGTGTAAAACCTATAAGTTTACAAAAGGGGTTGGATTAAAATTGGATTTTTCACAGATGGAACAAATCAAGCTCACTCAACTAGACTGCTAAATATTTGCAGAAAAAAAAGCACTTAGGATTTCTATTTGTCTTCAGTTCAGTCACTCAGTGGTGTCTGACTCTTTGCAACCCATAGACTGCAGCATGCCAGGCTTCCCTATCCATCACCAACTCCCAGAGCTTGCTCAAACTCATGTCCTTTGAGTCATTGATGCCATCCAACCATCTCATCCTCTGTCATCCCCTTCTCCTTCTGCCCTCAGTCTTTCCCAGCGTCAGGGTCTTTTCCAATGAGTCATTTCTGTGCATCAGGTGGCCAAAGTATTGGAGCTTCAGCATCAGTGGCCACCTCAATGAAACCAAAGGACTGACACACCCATCCACCCCTCTTGTAAAGCTTCACCCCCTCCTACTATAGCCTAGGGGAGAAGGCCTTCTGCTAAGAAACAAGCCTTACAGGAAGTACTTTTCATACTTTTCATTTTACCTTGAGCAGTTAGTACCAGAGGTCTGTGTGTTACCAAACCACACTAACAGGAAATCACACACACACACCCAAAAAACAAATAGCATAAAGATGCCCGGAAACCCAAAAACCAAATGGCAAGAATGCCCCAAATGTGACTCCAAGTCCCACTAAGCCTTGGACATTTCTCTAAAATGTTGTAGTTTTACTTCACTGGGAGAGCTCCCAAACTAGAGCTGAAGCTCCCACTGCCAAAGTTACCTGGGGCTCCTGTAGGGAAAATTATAATTGGATGTCTCAAGTCCAAGGGAGACCCCAGGCCTGTTCATTATCAGTGTTCCTCTCCTTGGCAAAGCACTGCTAACTATGAGATTGTATACTTGTGAGTCACTCAGGGGCCTTCTGATCTTAACATATCTAATATGCTCCCCAAAGAGCTATCCTATGGGATAGATGAAATATTTCCCATTTTTATAAGTTTGGTAACACGAAAACACAAAAGACATAGGCAAATCTCAACAAAAATGGCACAAACAGATTGCATCAATGCACAGATGAACCAGCTCCCAACTCAGGTAAATAAATTTACCCTACAAAGAAAAAAAAAAAAAAAGAACTAATTCCAACCAGGTAACTCACCACACGATACTAGCTCCCCAGTGAACCAGTTCCCACTCAGGTAGAATCCAACAAAATCTCCCCACCTCCAACAGGGTGCCCAAACAAATTGGCTTATCCTGTAAAGGAAAAGCCCAGACTAAGGGGGAAATATGTTTTTGATGTGCACACTGGAGCAACTTAGCCTACAAAATTGGGTTCATCAACTTGCAACACAAAAGGATGCACAAAACCACAAATAAACGAACCTGCTGAACTGGCTATCAAAGTGGGTTCGGGTTATCCTATGAACAAGGGGCTTCCCTGGTAACTCAGTGGTAAAGAATCCACTTGCAATGCAGGACACATAAGAGAAGTGGATTCCATCCCTGGGTTAGGAAGATCCCCTGGAGGAGGGAATGGCAACCCACCCAGTATTCTTGCCTGGAGAATCTCCATGGACAGAGGTGCCTGGTGGGTTACAGTCCACGAGGTCGCTACGAGTCGGACATGATTGAGCACATACGCATAGAAACCTACCAATGAAATTGACTTGTAGTTTTGTCAGTTCCTTATACCAACTGCCAAGCACTGTGCAGCCAGTGCCGTTTCAGGGTATCTTGAAGGAAGGATCCTCAGGACAAATAGTCCTGGGAGATGCTTAGGGTCTTACAACGGTACTCCCTGACCAGGGCCAGCTAGCCACAAGCAGCAGGACTCCTGGCTGGCTAAGCCAAATTTCTTATCAAGTCCAAGCTCGCTCTACTGACCACATGCTAGGTCAATGAATCTGAGAAATGAGGTGTTGAAGTAGGAATACAACTTTAGTTGGAGAGCCCACTTATCTCTTTCTTATCCACTTATTAATAATTTAAAGCAAATTAAATTATATTGGTAAATTATATCTTTGTAAACAGAATTTTCTCTCTACCTGATTCCTCAAGAATTTAGAAACTCTTACTGAGTGTTCCTATTTTCACTATCAGAAAATAAAACTATTTGCATATAATTATGCAATATAGTTATTTGCATAGACTGAGGGAGAATCTGTTTTCCTTATTACAGGACACAGTGGGCAATACTGGTTATATTACCAGGACTTTAACTGGAATGTTATATTTGAGAATGATGTAAATAGACTAAGACATGACCAGACCATTTTTTAAAAAACTAAGATTTACTTTGGCATTGCCTTTCTTTGGAATTGGAATGAAAACTGACCTTTTCCAGTCCTGTGGCCACTGATGAGTTTTCCAAACTTGCTGGCAGATTGAGTGCAGCACTTTCACAGCATCATCTTTCAGGATTTGAAAGAGCTCAACTGGAATTCCATCCCCTCCACTAGCTTTGTTCGTAGTGATGTTTTCTAAGGCCCACTTGACTTCACATTCCAAGATGTCTGGCTCTAGATTAGTGATCACATCATCATGATTATCTGGGTCATGAAGGTCTTTTTTCTACAGTTCTTCCATGTATTCTTGCCACCTCTTCTTAATATCTTCTGCTTCTGTTAGGTCCAGACCATTTCTGTCCTTTATGAAGCCGATCTTTGCATGAAATGTTCCCTTGGTATCTCTAATTTTCTTGAAGAGATCTCTAGTCTTTCCTATTCTGTTGTTTTCCTCTATTTCTTTGCATTGATCGCTGAAGAAGGCTTTCTTATCTCTTCTTGCTATTCTTTGGAACCCTGCATTCAGATGCTTATATCTTTCCTTTTTTCCTTTGCTTTTCACCTCTCTTCTTTTCACAGCTATTTGTAAGGCTTCCCCAGACAGCCATTTTGCTTTTTTGCATTTCTTTTCCATGGGGATGGTCTTGATCCCTGTCTCCTGTACAATGTCATGAACCTCATTCCATAGTTCATCAGGCACTCTATCCATCAGATCTAGACCCTTAAATCTATTTCTCACTTCCACTGTATAATCATAAGGGATTTGATTTAGGTCATACCTGAATGGTCTAGTGGTTTTCCCTACTTTCTTCAATTTAAATCTGAATTTGGCAATAAGGAGTTCATGATCTGAGCCACAGTCAGCTCCCAGTCTTGTTTTTTTTTTTTTTTTTGACTGTATAGAGCTTCTCCATCTTTGGCTGCAAAGAATATAATCAATCTGATTTCAGTGTTGACCATCTGGTGATGTCCATGTGTAGAGTTTTCTCTTGTGTTGTTGGAAGAGAATGTTTGCTATGAACAGTGCATTTTCTTGGCAAAACTCTATTAGTCTTAGCCCTGCTTCATTCTGCATTCCAAGGCCAAATTTTCCTGTTACTCCAGGTGTTTCTTGACTTCCTACTTTTGCATTCCAGTCCCCTATAATTGGAGAAGGAAATGGCAATACATTCCAGTACTATTGCCTGGAAAATCCCATGGACAGAGGAGCCTGGTAGGCTACAGTCCATGGGGTCGCAAAGAGTCAGACACGACTGAGCGACTTCACTTCACTTCACTTCACTTCCCCGATAATGAAAAGGACATCTTTTTTGGGTGTTAGTTCTAAAAGATCTTGTAGGTATTCATAAAACCGTTCAACTTCAGTTTCTTCAGCGTTACTGGTTGGGGCATAGACTTGGATAACTGTGATATTGAATAGTTTGCCTTGGAGACGAACAGAGATCATTCTGTCGTTTTTGAGATTGTATCCAAGTACTGCATTTCGGACTCTTTTTTGTTGACCATGATAGCTACTCCATTTCTTCTGAGGGATTCCTGCCCATAGTAGTACCACACAATTGCACTCATCTCACATGCTAGTAAAGTAATGCTCAAAATTCTCCAAGCCAGGCTTCAGCAATACGTGAACCATGAACTCCCTGATGTTCAAGCTGGTTTTAGAAAAGGCAGAGGAACCAGAGATCAAATTGCCAACATCAGCTGGATCATGAAAAAAGCAAGAGAGTTCCAGAAAAACATCTATTTCTGCTTTATTGACTATGCCAAAGCCTTTGACTGTGTGGATCACAATAAACTGTGGAAAATTCTGAGAGAGATGGGAATACCAGACCACCTGCCCTGCCTCTTGAGAAATCTGTAAGCAGGTAAGAAAGCAACAGTTAGAACTGGACATGGAACAACAGACTGGTTCCAAATAGGAAAAGGAGTACATCAAGGCTGCATATTGTCACCCTGCTTATTTAACTTCTATGCAGAGTACATCATGAGAAACGCTGGACTGGAAGAAATACAAGCTGGAATCAAGATTGCCAGGAGAAATATTAATAACCTCAGATATGCAGATGACACCACCCTTATGGCAGAAAGTGAAGAGGAACTAAAAAGCCTCTTGATGAAAGTGAAAGAGGAGAGTGAAAAAGTTGGCTTAAAGCTCAACATTTAGAAAATGAAGATCATGGCATTTGGTCCCATCACTTCATGGGAAATAGATGGGGAAACAGTAGAAACAGTGTCAGACTTTATTTTTGGGGGGCTCCAAAATCACTGCAGATAGTGACTGAAGCCATGAAATTAAAAGACGCTTACTCCTTGGAAGAAAAGTTATGACCAACCTAGATAGCATATTCAAAAGCAGAGACATTCCTTTGCCAATGAAGGTCCGTCTAGTCAAGGCTATGGTTTTTCCTGTGGTCATGTATGGATGTGAGAGTTGGACTGTGAAGAAGGCTGAGCACCAAAGAATTGACGCTTTTGAACTGTGGTGTTGGAGAAGACTCTTGAGAGTCCCTTGGACTGCAAGGAGATCCAACCAGTCCATTCTGAAGGAGATCAACCCTGGGATTTCTTTGGAAGGAATGATGCTAAAGCTGAAGCTCCAGTACTTTGGCCACCTCATGTGAAGAGTTGACTCATTGGGAAAGACTCTAATGCTGGGAGGGATTGGGGGCAGGAGGTGAAGGGGATGACCGAGGACGAGATGGCTGGATGGCATCACTGACTCGATGGACGTGAGTCTGAGTGAACTCCGGGAGATGGTGATGGACAGGGAGGCCTGGCGTGCTGCAATTCGTGGGGTCACAAAGAGTCAGACACGACTGAGCGACTGAACTGAATTGAAGATTGACTTTAGGGAGCCTTTAAAGCCTCCTTTCAAAAAACTATCTGGTATCTTGTTTATAGGGTTCCCAGCCTAACCAATGAGAATAGGTAGTCATTTCCTAGTAGACCCAACAACTTATGACATCTTACATCTCAAGAAGAGAGGAATTCACCTAAATCTACAGACACTGCAAGTGAGTCCTTGACTTGGCTTCCAGAATAATCTTATATTCTTTATCAAAAATTCTAGCAAAACAGACTTAAAAGAGCTTACATGATCAGTGTCTATTCTTGCTTCATTTATGTTAATAATCAGAGCAAGTTTAATGAAATTAGACTTATTTAGCAAAGCAATTTGTCTTATTATTACTCTCTTTGGTAAAAATGGGGGTGATTGTAGAGATTAAAAAAAAATGATGGTTCAATGGAAAACTGTGACACACCTTTATGGATATTAGATCCTAGTCCTGTTCACTATCACTGAGGTTTTGTTATTTACCTGTGAATCAAAGTGGATCCCAAATTCCTTTAATTCCTTTAGTTCTTTAATTCCTTTAGATTCTGACAATATCTGATCACAGCAGAGCTACCATTTCCAAGCTAACATTTCCAGTTTTTCTCCCACCCTTCTGACTTGTAATCACTAAGAAATAAAGAGAAGAGCGAAAAAGTTGGTTTAAAGCTCAACATTCAGAAAACGAAGATCATGGCATCTGGTCCCATCACTTCATGGCAAATAGATGGGGAAACAGTGGAAACAGTGTCAGACTTTATTTTTTGGGGCTCCAAAATTGCTGCAGATGGTGATTGCAGCCATGAAATTAAAAGACGCTTACTCCTTGGAAGAAAAGTTATGACCAACCTAGATAGTATATTCAAAAGCAGAGACATTACTTTGCTGACTAAAGTCCGTCTAGTCAAGGCTATGGTTTTTCCTGTGGTCATGTATGGATGTGAGAGTTGGACTGTGAAGAAGGCTGAACACCAAAGAATTGATGCTTTTGAACTGTGGTGTTGGAGAAGACTCTTGAGAGTCCCTTGGACTGCAAGGAGATCCAACCAGTCCATTCTGAAGGAGATCAACCCTGGGATTTCTTTGGAAGGAATGATGCTAAAGCTGAAACTCCAATACTTTGGCCACCTCATGCGAAGAGTTGACTCATTGGAAAAGACTCTGATGCTGCGAGGGATTGGGGGCAGGAGGAGAAGGGGACGACCGAGGATGAGATGGCTGGATGGCATCACGGACTCGATGGACGTGAGTCTGAGTGAACTCCGGGAGACGGTGATGAACAGGGAGGCCTGGCGTGCTGTAATTCATGGGGTTACAAAGAGTCAGACACGACTGAGCGACTGAACTGAACTTTCCCAAAATGACTGAAACTGGACAACCTGATATAAACAGAAATATCACCCACAACAGCCCATGTATGAACACCCTTCATGCCTGTTGTTGTGTAAGTCACTCAGAAGGTTCACTGGAACACACCTGATGGCAGCCTCAGAGACATTCAAACTGCAAAACATACTTTGAGCTAAACATCTTGAAATCTGGTCAGTTGGCTGTCATCCGGATTCAAAAACCAGTTTTATAGTCTACTCCAACCATTAAACTTCATTTTCCTTTTGTTTCTATAGAAATGCCTCTTACTAAATCCCTGATTGCTCAGATCATATAGTGGAAACCCACGCAAACATCACCTCCTGAAATGAGACACAACTGTTGAACCAAAATGACCTATTACCAAAGTAACAGACCGACTCAATCAAACAGAAAACAATGTTCTTAAATTCACCCTATTCTGCTTGTTCCTGTCTAAATTTTCTCTCCCTGTGCTGATCTCTTATCTCACAACTTCTAACCCAATTCAGCTTTTAATATGTTCAGTTGAGTTCAGTCACTCAGTTGTATCTGACTCTTTGCGACTCCATGACTACAGCATACCAGGTTTCCCTGTCCACACCAACTCCAGGAGCTGCTCAAGTGAAAGGAAGTGAAAAGTGAAGTCGCTCAGTCATGTCCAGACTCGTTTGACCCCATGGACTGTAGCCTACCAGGCTCTTCCATCCGTGGGATTTTCCAGGCAAGAATACTGGAGTGGGATGCTATTTCCTTCTCCAGGAGATCTTCCCGACCCAGGGTCTGAACCCGGTCTCCCGCATTGTAGTCAGACGCTTTACCATCTGAGCCACAAACTCGTGTCCATTGAGTTGGTGATGCCATCCAATTCATCTCATCCTCTGTTGTCCCCTTCTCCTCCTGCCTTCAATCTTTCCCAACATCAGGATTTTTTCCATTGAGTCAGTTCTGCGCATCAGGTGGCCAAAGTATTGGAGTTTTGACTTCAGCATCAGTCCTTCCAATGAATATTCAGCACTTATTTCCTTTAGGATTGACTGGTTTGATCTTCTTGCCGTCCAGGGGACTCTCAAGGGTCTTCTCCAATACCACACTTCAAAAGCATCAATTCTTCAGCGCTCAGCCTTCTTTATGGTCTAACTCTCATATCCATACATGACTACTGGAAAAATCATAGCTTTGACTAGATGGACCTTTGTTGGCAAAGTAATGTCTCTGCTTTTTAATAACCTATCTAGGTTGGTCATGTGACACTTTCTAAAAACATGTGACACTTTCTAGAAATAAAGCTACAAATTGAGAACTAAAAGAAACTATAATACACCATCCCAAAGTATGCCTATTTGACATAAAAATATTTTTGAGCTGAAGGATGGCTCGGTGGGTAAAGTGTCTGCCTACAATGTGGGAGACCCGGGTTCGATCCCGGGGTCGGGAAGATCCCCTGGAGAAGGAAATGGCAACCCACTCCAGTACTCTTGCCTGGAAAATCCCATGGACTGAGAAGCCTGGTAGCCTACAGTCCATGGGGTCGCAAAGAGTCGGACACGACTGAGCAACTTTCCCTTTCCCTTCCCTTGAAGGAAATTAAGAAGCAGCAAATGGAGGAAAAGATTTTTCTTTTCCCTCCTTTCTGCCTAGAGGCAGGATATACATTCTTTCACTAGAAACAGATTCTTATCAGCGCAGAGGTGGCAAGTGGAATCTGCAAACAAATCTTAGCCAAACTTAAACAAATCTTAGTTCCCTCCCATATGTTTATATTTCCACAGTTCACCGCCCTTGAAAACCAAAATTGTTTTCTTTTGTCTTATCATTTCTCTACAAATTTATTGTTTTTCGTTGAAGATGCTCTATAAGTCAGAATTCTAAGCTGCCACTTTGAGTTATTTTTCATTGAGGTTTCTCCTGCGTGATGAGTGCTGCACGTGTTTAAACAAAAACAACAAAGACTGTTAGTTTTTCCTCCTGTTAATCTTTTTGTTAAAAATACCAGTTGAAAATCTAAAATGCATAGAGATCCAGTGTTGCTGTCCCAATATATGTTGTTGTTGTTATTGTTCAGTCGCTCAGTCGTGTCTGACTCTTTGCGACCCCATGGACTGCGGCACACCAGGCTCCCCTATCCATCACCAACTCCCAGAGCTCGCTCAAACTCATGTCGAATGAGTCAGTGATGCCATCCAACCATCTCATCCTCTTTCGTCCCCAATACATGTAAGGCAACACATTCTAATTTCCAGAGATTAGAACTTGCCCTTCTTTGACGCTGGCGGGAGGGGTACGTTATTCAGATTGCCATATCCCATTAGGAATGCCAGTCAGAGGGAGGGCCTCTGACCATCATAAAAGTAAAAACTAAAAATCACCAGCAGATGGTGGGGAGAGAAGAGAACAGAAATAGAAATGTTACAACAGAAATGCAAACTGGGTTTTTCTGCTAAGTGAAAGTGAAAGTGTTAGTTGCTCAGTCTAGTCTGACTCTTTGCAACCCCATGGAGTGGAGCCCATCAGGCTCCTCTGTCCATGGAATTCTCTGTCCATGGAATTCTCTCAAGCAAGAATACTGGCATGGGTTGCCATTTCCTTCTCCAGGGGATCTTCCTGACCCAGGGATTGACCTCAGGCCTCCTGTGCTAACAAGCAAGGAAAACAAAGGAATGAGTACAGAAATCCCCAGAACAGGCCTGTAGGAATTAAGCAATCCTAATTTTACTTTGACTGTTTCTAATCTTTGGTGCACATAACTAGACTTGTCCTTCACAAAGTTAATTTCTTAATCACTCTCTGACCCTAGGCATGCTGCACTTGCATCTTCCCCCACACACCCTTGTAACACTCCCTTGCAGCATTCTTCAGAAAGAAAGTCTCAGGCCAATAACCTCAGGGATGACCAAACCCAGTGTTATGGCTGTGTTAGAACTTTGCAGAAGAAAGAAGAGTGTAAAACCATCACTGCCCTGATCCTTATCATATACCACTGATGAAAACATCAAACTATAACACCTCTCCCTATTTCCCAGGGAGAGGGGCACAGTTGAGGTGCTAGCCTGATGCAGTCCCTCCTTGCCTGGCAAAGGAATAAAGCTACCCTTTCTTTCTCCTCCATAACTGTCTCTGTACTTCTGTTTGTCATCGGCGCACAGAGAGCCAGATTTTGGCAGCAGAAGGAGTCTCTTTAGACTCTCAGATTCCATCATTGAAGAAAATTCAAGGGCTTAGTATTGTCTACTTCTCAATCCTGGCTGCACCAGAGAATCCCCTGAAGAGCTCATAAAAAATAACTAATTCCTGGACCTCAATTGCTAGAGATTCAGCTTCAATTATATCAAAATCTGCCTTTGTATATAAAAATAAGTCTGCTTTTGTGTGTATATATACATATATAAACTAAGATCACGGCATCCAGTCCCATCACTTTTATGGCAAATAGATGAGGAAAAGATGGAAGCAGTGACAGAGTTCCTCTTCCTGGGCTCTAAAATCTCTGCAGATGGTGACTGCAGCCATAAAATTAGAAGCCAATTGCTTCTTGGAAGGAAAGCTATGACAAACCTAGACACTGTATTAAAAAGCAAAGACATCATTTTGCAGACAAAGGTCTGTATAGTTAGTCAAAGCTATGGTTTTTCCATAGGCTTGTATGTATGCATCCAGCCTCACATGTATGTATGTGAGAGCTGGAACATAAAGAAGGCAGAGCACCAGGGAATTGATACTTTTGAACTGTGGTGTTGGGTAAGACTCTCGAGAGTCCCAAGGACAGCAAGGAGATTAAACCAGTCAATCTTAACCAAAATGAACCCTGAATATTCATTGGAAGGACTGATGATGAAGCTGAAGCTCCAATACTTTGGCCATCTGATGTGAAGAGCTGACTTGTTGGAAAAGACCCTGGTGCTGGGAAAGATTGCGGGCAGGATGAGAAGGGAGCGGCAGAGGATGCGATGGTTGGATGGCATCACTATTTCGAAGGATGTGAACTTGGGCAAACTCTGGAAGATACTGAGGGACAGGGAAGCCTGGTGTGCTGCAGTCCATAGGGTTGCAAATAGTCAGACACAACTTGGCAACTGAACAACAAAGTGTATATACATCTCCTGGCTTCTCTTTGAAGCAGTTTCTCAGAGCTCCTGTGAGGCTATTTTCCAGACTAGACAATAGCCTCAGTAAGTGAAAGTGAGTGAAGTCACTCAGTCGTGTCCGACTCTGCGACCCCATGCACTGTAGCCTACCAGGCTCCTCCCTCCATGGGATTCTCCAGGCAAGAGTACTGGAGTGGGTGCCATTTCCTTCTCCAGGGAATCTTACTGACCCAGGGATTGAACCTGGGTCTCCTGCATTCCAGACGTTTTAACCTCTGAGCCACCAGGGAAGCCCTCAGTAAGACCCTGAATAAAGCTCAAACTCACAACTCGCATGCTGTACATTTTTGTTTAAGTGGACAGTTTGTTAGCTCTCCAGATGATACTTGTTAACCAGAGGTTAAACTGCTAAGCCCTCTTCTTATTCCTGGTATCTGAGTTTCATTAGCCTCACCAATTTCAACAGTAAATGCAGGAAGGGAGGGGAAAGAGTGGCTCACCATGAAAAACCGGTTCCTATTATGTGCCAACACCTAATACATTCTGCATGCACCAATTAAGTTAACCTCTTGATTATCATTTCCATTTTTAAAGATAAGATAATGATCAGTTCAGTCGCTCAGTCGTGTCCGACTCTTTGCAACCCCATGAATTGCAGCACGCTAGGCTTCCCTGTCAATCACCAACTCCCAGAGTTCACTCAAACTCACATCCATTGAGTCGGTGATGCCATCCAACCATCTCATTCTCTGTCGTCCCCTTCTCCTCCTGCCCCCAATCCCTCCCAGCATCAAAGTCTTTTCCAATGAGTCAACTCTTTGCATGAGGAGGCCAAAGATTTGGAGTTTCAGCTTCAGCATCAGTCCTTCCAAGGAAACCCAGGACTGATCTCCTTTAGGATGGACTGGTTAATCTCCTTGCAGTCCAAGGGACTAGAGTCTTCTCCAACACCACAGTTCAAAAGCATCAATTCTTCAGTGCTGAGCTTTCTTCACAGTCCAACTCTTACATCCATACATGACCAGTGGAAAAACCATAGCTTTGACTAGATGGACTTTTGTTGGCAAAGTAATGTCTTTGCTTTTGCATATACTATCTAGGTTGGTCATAACTTTCCTTCCAAGGAGTAAGTGTCTTTTAATTTCATGGCTGCAGTCACCATCTGCAGTGGTTTTGGAGCCCAAAAAAATAAAGTCTGACACTGTTTCCACTGTTTCCCCATCTATTTCCCATGAAGTGGTGGGACCGAATGCCATGATCTTCGTTTTCTGAATGTTGAGCTTTAAGCCAACTTTTTCACTCTCCTCTCACTTTCATCAAGAGGCCTTTTTGTTCCTCTTCACTTTCTATCATAAGGGTGGTGTCATCTGCATATCTGAGGTGATCCATATTTCTCCCGGCAATCTTGAGTGCAGCTTGTGCTTCTTCCAGCCCAGCATTTCTCATGATGTACTCTGCATAGAAGTTAAATAAGCAGGGTGACAATATGCAGCCTTGACGTACTCCTTTTCCTATTTGGAACCAGTCTGTTGTTCCATGTCCAGTTCTAACTGTTGCTTCCTGACCTGCATACAGATTTCTCAAGAGGCAGGGCAGGTCGTCTGGTATTCCCATCTCTCTCAGAATTTTCCACAGTTCTTTGTGATCCACACAGTCAAAGGCTTTGGCATAGTCAATAAAGCAGAAACAGAGGTTTTTCTGGAACTTTCTTGCTTTTTCCATGATCCAGCAGACGTTGGCAATTTGATCTCTGGTTCCTCTGCCTTTTCTAAAATCAGCTTGAACATCAGGGAGTTCACGGTTCACGTATTGCTGAAGCCTGGCTTGGAGAATTTTGAGCATTACTTTACTAGCATGTCAGATGAGTGAAATTGTGCGGTAGTTTGAGCATTCTTTGGCATTGCCTTTCTTTGGGATTGGAATGAAAACTGACCTTTTCCAAGTCCTGTGGCCTCTGCTCAGTTTTCCAAATTTGCTGGCATACTGAGTGCAGCACTTTCACAGCATCATCTTTCAGGATTTGAAATAGCTCAATGGGAATTCCATCCCCTCCACTAGCTTTGTTGATAGTGATGCTTTCTAAGGCCCACTTGACTTCACATTCCAAGATGTCTGGCTCTAGGTGAGTGATCACACCATCATGTTTATCTGGGTCATGAATATCTTTTTTATACAATTCTTCTGTGTATTCTTGCCACCTCTTCTTAATATCTTCTGCTTCTGTTAAGTCCATACCATTTCTGTCCTTTGTCAAGCCCATCTTTGCATGAAATGTTCCCTTGGTATCTCTAATTTTCTTGAAGAGATCTCTAGTCTTTCCCATTCTATTTTTTTCCTCTATTTCTTTGCATTGATCACTGAGGAAGGCTTTCTTATCTCTTCTTTCTATTCTTTGGAACCCTGCATTCAGATGCTTATATCTTTCCTTTTCTCCTTTGCTTTTCACCTCTCTTCTTTTCACAGCTATTTGTAAGGCTTCCCCAGACAGCCATTTTGCTTTTTTTGCATTTCTTTTTCTTGGGGATGGTCTTGATCCCTGTCTCCTGTACAATGTCAGGAACCTCTGTCCATAGTTCATCAAGCACTCTGTCTATCATATCTAGTCCCTTAAATCTATTTCTCACTTCCACTGTATAATCATAAGGGATTTGATTTAGGTCATACCTGAATGGTCTAGTGGTTTTCCCTACTTTCTTCAATTTAAATCTGAATTTGGCAATAAGGAGTTCATGATCTGAGCCACAGTCAGCTCCGAGTCTTGTTTTTGCTGACTGTATAGAGCTTCTCCATCTTTGGCTGCAAGGAATATAATCAATCTGATTTTGGTGTTGACCATCTGGTGATGTCCATGTGTAGAATCTTCTCTTGTGTTGTAGAAAGAAGGTGTTTGCTATGACCAGTGAGTTCTCTTGGCAAATCTCTATTAGCCTTTGCCCTGCTTCATTCCATACTCCAAGGCCAAATTTGCCTGTTACTCCAGGTGTTTCTTGACTTCCTACTTTTGCATTCTAGTCCCCTATAATGAAAAGGAGAGTGCTAGGCTGTGAAGGCGCATGAGCGGCCGAGAGGAGCTACCCCACGCCCAAGGTCAGGGGCGGCAGCTGAGAGGAGCTACCCCATGGCCAAGGAGCGGCAGCTGTGTGAGCGCAGGAGGGCCGAGAGGAGCTACTCCACATTCAAGGTCAGGAGCAGCGGCCCTGAGGAGATACTCCTCATCCAAGGTAAGGAGCAGCAGCTGTGCTTTGCTGGAGCAGACGTGAAGAGATACCCCACGTCCAATGTAAGAAAAACCCAAGTAAGATGGTAGGTGTTGCAAGAGGGCATCAGAGGGCAGACACACTGAAACCATAATCACAGAAAACTAGCCAATATGATCACACGGACCACAGCCTTGTCTAACTCAATGAAACTAAGCCATGCCATGCGGGGCCACCCAAGACAGGTGGGGGTCATGGTGGAGAGGTCTGACAGAATGTGGTCCACTGGAGAAGGGAATGGCAAACCACTTCAGGATTCTGGCCTTGAGAACCCCATGAACAGTATGAAAAGGCAAAATGATAGGATACTGAAAGAGGAACTCCCCACTCCATGCTACTGGAGATCAGTGGAGAAATAACTCCAGAAAGAAAGAAGGGATGAAGCCAAAACAAAAACAATACCCAGGTGTGGATGTGATTGGTGATAGAAGCAAGGTCCAATGCTGTAAAGAGCAATATTGCATAGGAACCTGGAATGTTAGGCCTATGAATCAAAGCAAATTGGAAGTGGTCAAACAGGAGATGGCAAGAGTGAATGTTGACATTCTAAGAATCAGCAAACTAAAATGGACTGGAATGGGTGAATTTAACTCAGTTCAATTCAGTTCAGTACAGTCACTCAGTCATGTCCAACTCTTTGCGACCCCATGAATTGCAGCACACCAGGCCTCCCTGTCCATCACCATCTCCCAGAGTTCACTCAAACTCATGTCCATCGAGTCGATGATGCCATCCAGCCATCTCATCCTCTGTTGTCCCCTTTTCCTCCTGCCCCCAATCCCTCCCAGCATCAGAGTCTTTTCCAATGAGTCAGCTCTTTGGGGGAGGTGGCCAAAGTATTGGAGTTTCAGCTTCAACATCAGTCCTTCCAATGAACACTCAGGACTGATCTCCTTTAGGATGGACTGGTTGGATCTCCTTGAAGTCCAAGGGACTCTCAAGAGTCTTCTCCAACACCACAGTTCAAAAGCATCTATTCTTTGGCACTCAGCTTTCTTCACAGTCCAACCTCGCATCCATACATGACCACTGGAAAAACTATAGCCTTGATTAGACGGACCTTAGTCGGCAAAGTAATGTCTCTGCTTTTGAATATGCTATCTAGGTTGGTCATAACTTTCCTTCCAAGGAGTAAGCGCCTTTTAATTTCATGGCTGCAGTCACCCTCTGACCATTGTATCTACTACTGTGGGCAGGAATCCCTTAGAAGAAATGGAGTCACCATCATGGTCAACAAAAGAGTCTGAAATGCAGTACTTGGATGCAATCTCAAAAACAATAGAATGATCTCTGCTCATTTCCAAGGCAAACTATTCAATATCACGGTAATCCAAGCCTATGCCCCAACCAGTAATGCTGAGTAAGCTGAAGTTGAACGATTCTATGAAGACCTACAAGACTTTTTAGAACTAACACCCAAAAGAGATGTCCAAAAAAGATATTGAAAAAGAGATGCACTTCATAAAGATTACAACACCTATCACAATAATGTGACAGAACCAAGATTCAATTCCAAAGCCTATGTCCAAAGGGGACAAAGAGAAAAATAATATTTTTTGAGCATCCACCTATCTAGGAACTCTATAGAATCCTCTCAATTCCATGAGGTAATATTTTCCTCCTAGGTCAGTAACTTGAAAGGCTAGCTAGCTTGTCTAGGCCACACTACTTTATACGTTTTCTCCTCCGGGTGAGAAAGCCCGGCTCCTATAAGATGTTACCTTGAACCTCACAGACACTCTCATTTCAAAAATATAGTCTGACCATTGCAGGTTCACATGGGAGTGTCCCCTTCACCCTTCAAACTTATTTTAGAGGGATTCTTATCCCACTGCTGCTGTCCATTAACAGTCTGCTATGCTCAAATGAAGAATTGATGCTTTTGAACTGTAGTGTTGGAGAAGACTCTTGAGAGTCCCTTGGACTGCAAGGAGATCCAACCAGTCTGTTCTGAAGGAGATCAGCCCTGGTTGTTCTTTGGAAGGAATGATGCTAAAGCTGAAACTCCAGTGCTTTGGCCACCTCATGTGAAGATTTGACTTATTGGAAAAAAGACTCTGATGCTGGGAGGGATTGGGGGCAGGAGGAGAAGGGGACGACAGAGGACGAGATGGCTGGATAGCATCACTGACTCGATGGACGTGAGTTTGAGTGAACTCCGGGAGATGGTGATGGACAGGGAGGCCTGGCGTACTGTGATTCATGGGGTCGCAAAGAGTCGGACACGACTGAGTGACTGAACTGAACTGAACTGACTGATACTCAAAATAGTGGCACTTTGAAGAGTTGACTCATTGGAAAAGACTCTGATGCTGGGAGGGATTGGGAGCAGGAGGAGAAGGGGACGACAGAGGATGAGATGGCTGGATGGCATCACTGACTTGATGGACATGAATCTGAGTGAACTCCAGGAGTTGGTGATGGACAGGGAGGCCTGGCATGCTGCGATTCATGGGGTCGCAAAGAGTCAGACACGACTGAGCGACTGTACTGAACTGAAAGTTCCCTAAATATTCCAAACTCTCTAACATGCTTCCTTAGCTCTCTACAGTCTTACTGCTGCTTGGAACCCTTCCTTCCCTCAGCCAATGACATACATCCTGCATGACTCAGTTCAAGAAAAAAGGAGGAAGAAAGAGATAGAAAAACTCCATTCAACAGTCATTTCATCTCAATCAAGCAATCTCCCTGATCCACCGTGCAGGTGTGAGGAGCCCTATTCTGTGTCCCCAAGGCACTCTCACAGAAATTTCCTGAATGCCATCATTACACATCTAGGGTCTCTCTCACTGCACTGCGAGCTTCTAAAAAGCAAGAACTATGTCTCTGTCTTTACATTCTCATTGCCCACCATTTACTGAACGAGTTGTTAAACAGGTAAACAATTGATTGGTTGGGTCGGTGAGTATGCTTATAGCTCTGTCTGAGTATAAGAAGCAATACCCAATACCACATAGTCTTAAGAGTTAAAAGAGAACTAGAGTGCTCTTGCAACATCGGCATCCCAACAGACCACGTGTCAGGGTATTTGTCATAGGGACAGGAGCAGACAGTCTCCACAGGGCATCTGGTGATGCCCTCAACCATTTCATAAGAAGCAATGTTCTAAGCCACCAGTCCTCAACCTTTTTGGCGCCAGGAACCAGTTTCACAGGAAATTTTTCCATGGGCGGGAGTGGGATGGTTTCAGGATGACTTAAGCATGTTACATTCATTATGCTCCTATGAGAATCTGATGCTGCCTCTGATGTGACAAGAGGTGGAATTCAGGCGGTAATGCAAGTGATGGGGAGTAGCTGTAAATACATCACTCCTGGGCCACCACTCACCTCCTGCTCTACAGCCCAGTTCCTAACAGGGCACAGACTGGTACTGCACCATGGCCCAGGGGTTGGGGACCCCTGCTCTAAGCTGTGCAGAAGATGTAGCAAATCTGGGACTAGCCCCATGTTAGCTCCCAGGGGGCAGGAATGTGTGGAAATGGTGAAATACCTAATAAAGTAGTGAGTAGGAAGAAGCCTGCTAAGCATCACAATGTGGCCGTAGAGGCAAGGAGCCCAGGCTCGCTGACTGGGAAGGGACAGGGGACAGGAAGTGTTGGCATCCTTCTACGTCTAGAATAGCAGATGGTAGCAAACTGTACTGAGAAAGGGGCAGGACCACCAGAACTTAGTTCTCCCTAACTCACAACACTTGGGTAAGTATGTTGAGAGATGTTTCTGGATACCTTAAAAGATGTTTATAGATGTTGACTGCACTGAGATAGTGGTCTACACTAGGTCTTGGACCTGAACCTCTAACCTTTCGTGCAGCACACTGGTGTGCCCCTGATGGGTACAGCTGTGGCAGAAGAAAATACAAATGCATTCAGGCCCAAAAGCAGTCAGCTGAGTGTAAGGGGATCCAAAGCCTATGAAGCCAGACCTCCCCTGGCCTGTTCTCTAAGAGTGAGTCCTCTCATCTGCATGGTGTCATGTTCTATGTATACTGTGACAGAAATAAATGATGAGAATCGTCGGGTTAGACTATATGAGACAGATGAGCAGCACCAGGGGTTGGGGATGTCAAAAAAAAAGGATTTCACTTTGTAACTAGGACAAGAATTGTGAACTCTCAATTGTACAGACCAAGGTCATCCTATTTGTGTGAGTGTTTCTGTGAGTTCAGATGGAAGATGGGACACTAGAATGTTGTACCATTAAAAAGAACTAAACAATAGTAATCCACAAGAGTAAGTCCCATGTTCTCAGCAAAGGTTCTCAGCAGGAGTTATTTACTCCTGAAAAGCAAATAAATGAATGTGAGTGACATGTCATCCCCCAAATAGCCCATATTTCCTCATCCCAAAAAGAAGATCAGGGACCAGAGCAGCCTACAACCACTGCCTGGCACCCACTCTCTTGCCTCTACTGCAGAATGGCCCAGGGAGAAATTAGTTCTTAGGAACTGCAAATTCTCATGGAATTTCTCATGAAAAGCATCATTATAGCATCATGGACCAGGTGGCAAGTGAGGGGGAAGAGGGCATGATTGTCAAGGAGCTGATGGCTCAGTGGTAAAGAATCCGCCTGCCAGTGTAGGAGACGCGGGAAGCATGGGTTCAGTCTCTGGGCTGGGACAATCCCCTGGAGGAAGGCCTGGCAACCCACTTCAGTATTCTTGCCTGGAAAATCCCATGGACAGAGGAGCCTGGTGGTCTACAAAGTCCATGGGGTAGCAAAGAGTCAGACACAACTGAGCCGCTGAGCATACACCCGTGGGCCATTATCCCCATGGTAATTTACTCACCAAGCACTATTTGGCTTTTCTTTTTTTTTTTTTAACTCTGTTTATGGGTTCTCAGTTCCCGGACCAGGGATGAACCCAAGCACAGCAGTGAAAGCACAGAGTCCTAACCACTAGGCAACCAGGAACTCCCTGCCTTGGTCTTCTTAAGGGCAGATCTGAACTCAGGATTGGACACTGCTGGGCAAGGATCCAACCGGAGAACCAGAGTGCTCCCTGAGAGAGGACTACAGGTGTTAGGCTTCTATTGAAATCCTGTTCAACCAGAAACAATAAATAATTGACAACAAACACATCCCCCCACATTACTAAGCTGATTAGATATACTCTTCATAGTCATGCTAAATGGCTTAGAGATATCCTGGAGCCTGGGTGCAGGCACCAAATGTGGCAAGGAGGCTCTGGTCACTCCCCACAGGTGTCAGAGCAGTCCCACCTGTCTGAGTGGTTCTGGCTACAATTGCTCTGCTGTGACCTGAGCAGGCAGGAGAAGGCCAGACCCAGCTGGTACAGAGTAATAAGAGTCAATAGCCCCGGGGTCTGTGTGTACGTGCTGAAGTGAGCGTGGCACTATAACAGCCCTAGCCAAGAAGCAGCTAGCTCAGAATAAATAAATAAATAAACAAGTGTGTCATCTAAAAAAGCAGCTGACAACTGAGATCCAAATACACCCTGCCAAGGTGGGGCTGACACCAAATAGAGGAAGCTAAAGCTAATTAACACACACGCATCCAGCCTCAGCCAGAGGAGCCGATGTCCCCTGTACCACATCTGTCAAATACTGCCAGTTGGATTTAAACTCTTCTACATCCCACCTTAAAAGACCTCCAGGACTTCCCTAGTGCTCCAGGGGTTAAGAACCTGCCAGCAAATGCTGGAGACACACCTGGTCCAAGAGAATTCCATGTCCCATGGAATATATGTGCGTCACAATTCCTGAGCCTGCACTCTAGAGCCCAGGAGCCACATCTACTGACGCCCACGCACCCTGCTTCCCATGCTGAGCCACAAGATAAGCCCCAGCACTGAGAAGACCACACGTCGCAATGAGAGAGTGGCTCCCACTTGCGGCAACTAGAGAAAGCCCGCACACCGCCATGAAGACCCAGTGCAGCAAGAAATTAATAAATGAATGAATGAATAAGCAAATAAAGCAAAAATACCATGTGATATAGCAATTCCACTTCTGAGTATTTACACAAGAGAAACAAAAATCGCTATCTCAAAAAGACATATGTACCCCCATGTTCCCTGCAGTATTATTTATTGTAGCAAAGACATGGAAACAATATAAGTGTCAATTGATATGTGTCAACTGACAAATAAATGGATAAAGATGTGATACACACATCTCACACACACACACATACATACAATGGAATATTATTCAACCATAAAAAGGAAGGAAATCCTGCCATTTGTGATAACATGGATGGACCTTGAGGGCATTATGCTAAGTCAGACATATACACAAATACTACTCCATGAGAATATATGTGACCTTAATTATACATGGAATCTAAAAAACCATAAACTCATAGATACAGAGAACAGTCTGGTGATTGCCACAGGCTAGTGGGAGAGGAGGGGTAAAATGAATAAAGGTGGTCAAAAGTTATAGCTATCCAGTCATAAGATAAATAAAACCTAGGAATGTAATATTCTGCATGGTGACTGTAGTTAATAATACCATAGTGTGAATTTGAAAATTGCTTAGAGAATGGGGTTAAAAGTTCTCATCTCGCACACAAAAAATATGTACCTGTATGTGATAATGGATGTTATCCAAGTTTTTTGTGGTAATCATTTCTCAGTAGATATGGGATGGACAAAAATGTTCACTTAGAACAGCTTATGAAAAAACCCAAACAAACTTTTTGGTCAACCCAATACATATATCAAATTATTATCTTATACACCTAAAACTAACACAATGTAATCTGTCGATTTTATCTCGATAAAAAAGAAAGGAAAACAAAACAAACAGCCAATTTAAAAGTAAGCAAACAGGCTTCCCTGGTAGCTCGTTGGTAAAGAATCCACGGAAGACACCAATTGTCTCTGCCAATGCAGAGACACAGGTTTGATCCCTGGTCTAGAATATTGTAAAGTAATTAGCCTCCAATTAAAATAAATAAATTTATATTTTAAAAAAAAGAGAAAGATTCCACTTGCTGCAGAACTGTGCCTGTCCCCCACCCCTGCAACCTTGGGATCAGGCAGGTAGTCACATTTCTACCTCCGGATGTGAAGGGAAGAAACAATAAGCTCTGTACCCCAACAGAGGCTCCCTGTTTGGAGGAGCATCCCATCCTGCTGGCTTGGCAACCCATTCCAAAAGAATTGAAGGTTGCTTACAACTATTAATGGAATTGGCAAAATAAGATAAAGATGCATCAGAAAAATGGGAAGGTGAAGGGCTTGGTTCCTCTGGATTGGGAGTGAGGAAGGCTGGTAGCAATTTAATGGTCACTAACTTCACCTCTCCCTGCTTCAACCTGTCCCTTCTTTACTGGACCTTCCTGATTCTAGCTCTCTTGTCCAGGTCACTGAAATCCCAACTTGCTGCGTCCAACAGCCAAATCTGTCCTCATCTTACTTGAGCCACTAGCAGAAATTCACAGAGTGGATCAGGGCCTTCTGCTGGAAAATATTTTGCCCCTGTTTTTCCTCCTCTCTGGTTCCTCCTTTTCTGTTTTCTTTTATCTCACAGGTCCTTAAAATTAGCAAGTCCTCTGGCTCAGTTTTTAGAACTCTTTTCTACCTGCCCTCAGTAGTAGGGTATCTCATTCTGCTTTACAGCTTTAAATACTACATCACGTGTCCACCACTCCTAGATTTCTATCTTGAGCCCAGCCTTCACTTCTTAACTCTCAACTCCCAAATCCAGCTTCCCACTCAGTATCTCCACTCAGGTGTCCGACTTACACCTCAAATCCCAAACCATCCAAAACAGATCTCCTAACATCCGGGACGAGATCTGCTCCAGTTTTTCCCACTCAGTGACAACTTCATCTTTCTGGTTACTCGCCCTCTCCCTAAAACATAGAGTCATCCTTAACTCCTCTCTTTCTCTCCCTACACACATCTAACCCAGTAGAAAATCCTGTTGGCTCTATCTCCAGAATATTCCTTGAGGCTGTCTACTCTTCACCCCTTCCCTGTAACCACTTTTATACAGGTCTGTGTTATTACAACGGTCGAAGTAGACTCTGCTTCCACCTCTGCATTTCACGTTGTTCTCAACATAGGAGCCAGTGTTACTCTATTGAAGTGCCAGTTGTGCTCAAGTTTTCACAAGAATCTCCGTAGCCCCGAGTGATTTAGCCCCTGTCACTCCTCCAGACTTCTCTCATCCTCTCCTCCACCAGCCACACCGGCTTCCCTGTTTCTCCTTGCACAACAGGCTTGCCTCCACCTTCCAGCCTTTGCACTTGCCACTTCTCCTGCTTGAAATGTTCTTCCCCTTTTCTCCTTTTAGCCTTTGCTCAAAAACTTTCTCAGGGAGGCCTTCCCTGATCACCCTGTTGAAAAACTGCAGAGTGCCTCAAACCCCAACCCCTTTTCTTGCTTTACTTTCCCCATAATAATTCTGCATCTAACACACTACAGACTTCGCTGATTTATTTCGTTGATTGCATCATGCCTCACTAGAATAAATGCTTCAGGAATGCAGGATTTTTTTTTTCCTGTTTTCTTTATTGCTTAATCTCTGGCTCTTAGAGCTGTGCTTGGCATACACTGATTCAGTACACAAATGTTGGATTGATAAATGGATGAATGGATAGATGAAAGAGTGGACGGCTGGATGGATAAATACATGGATGGATGGATGGCTGAATGGATGGATGGATGGATAATGGATGAATGGAAAGAGTGGATAGCAGAACCTATGCTTTAGTTGCCACATCCTGAAAGATCTCAGAAGGAAAAAATGCTCCACATCAAGTGAAGTAGAATTCAGCATTTGAGACACATTTCTGCCCACATTTACTCTGCCTATCTAACTACAATGCTAGGTTCTAACATGTAAGGAAATGTCCATAGAATCATTAAATTAGGCTAGTCTTAGCTTTGTCTTAATCTGCCACAACCTACAATTAGTCGGCTGTGGAAACACCATTAAGGGAGTTGAGAATGGCAGGGCATGACTCCAGTGCTAGGGAAGCAGAGCTAGAGAACGAGTTGATAAACTAGAGGTAACCATTGCTGAGTCTCTACCAGGAGACAGCTGCTGCACTAGGCTCTTTGCGGGCATTATTTCATTCAATCCATACCACTCTGCAAGTTCAGAGAGATTAAGTTATTTGCACAATGTCACACATACACAGAAGAGTCAAGCTAGGTCAGTGTGAATGAAAAGTTCTTGCTCTTTCACATTAAAGACTACTCTAGAAATGGTGAACTACTTTTGACCATTTCAAACCAGTTCTCCATCTAATCATTCATCATCCATGGTCTGAGTAACACCTTAGATTTGAGGCAGAAGAGTTAAGGAATAAGAAGTAAAAACAAAGCCTTTATGTCTTAGATAATGCTGAAAATTTGCCAACAGAATAAAAAAAAAATCAGTAGACTGTAACCTGACAACTTTCAGTCAGTTTTATACACATATACACATCCAGGTGCACACCAAACCCAATGAGTAGGAAAACACAGTATTAAAATATACCACACTCTTACCTTTGCCCGCATTCCCCATAGTTCATGAGTACGGAGACGTGCTTCTTGGTAGCTGACAATCCTGGCAGATGCTGTGTTAATGCTCGAGAAAGACAAGCATCTTTCACCAGCATCAGCCTTGGAACAGCTCCAGAGAAATCCTTTTCTTCCTCCTACTCACACATTTCTCCCTGGGCATGGCACACATTGCCAGTGGCCTCCGCCTCCACCCAACCTACAGAAACCTGGCCCATAACACCCTGTAATTAATGTCATCAGACAAGCAAGACTGAGTGTCACTCCACTATGTAGGCTCTCTGCTTAGCAGAAGACACTGTCCTTTGCAATCAGGGAGGCACCCCCCAGCCACTGTCAGCAGGTGTTTCTCCAGGTCCTGAGAAGGACTTACAGCCTTTATGCCCACTCTCACCAAGTCTGCCTCCTGACTAACCATTTCTATGAAACTGCTCAGTCATCCAGCTTAGGTAGCCAATGTGTAAGCATAGGAATAGTGAAGGCTTCCACAGGGATAAGGCCTACTACCCATGACTCTGCTTCTCTCTCCTGGGCCAGTCCACCAAGCCAACCCACCCACACCTATTCCTACCCAAGGGGAACAGAGAAAAGCTACAGGGTGCACCCCTTACCTGTGCACAGCCTATGAAGATTAAGAAAACTCAGGAAAGAATATTCACAATCACTGGGGCTGGTTTCAGTATTTGGACCCACCAGCCAATAAGAATATTTCTTACTTCTTGCTTAAAAAATAAGATATACTGAACTGTGTGTAAAATGCACCCGTGAAATTGAGGTTGTGCTAGATAAAGACCATAACACAAAGTAAACCAAGTAGATGTAGAAAATTCATCTTTTCAAATGATGTTGCCAAGACCTAAATCATTCTATTAACTAGAGTTTCTGAATCAGTATGGAGATGGTTCTAAAAGGGGAAAAGAGACCTCTGAAAACTTCCTCTTAAAGGAGGTTAAATATGCTATCAATTAAGATCAAGGGGAGGAAAAGGGGGAAGTAATGACAGATTTTTCTCTTCTTGGGCTTCAAAATCACTGTGGATGATGACTGCAGCCATGAAATTAGAAGATGTTTGCTCCTTGGAAGAAAAGCTATGACAAACATAGACAGCATATTAAAAGCAAAGACATTACTTTGCTGATAAAGGTCTGTATAGTCAAATCTATGGTATTTCCAGTAGTCATGTACAGATGTGAGAGTTGGACCATAAAGAAGGCTGAGGGCTAAAGAATTAATGCTTTTGAATTGTGGTCCTGGAGAAGACTCTTGAGAATCCCTTGGACAGCAAGGAGATCAAACCAGTTAATTATAAAGGAGACAAACCCTGAATTCTCATTGAAAGGACTGCTGCTGAAGCTGAAGCTCCAATACTTTACCCACCTGATACAAAAAGCCAACTCACTGGAAAAGATTCCAATGCTGGGAAAGATTGAGGACAAGAGGAGAAGAGAGCAGCAGAGGATGAGATGATTGGATGGCATCACCAACTCAATGGACATGAACTTGGGCAAACTACAGGAAATAGTGAGGGACAGGGAGGCCTGGCATGCTATAGTCCACGGGGTCACAAAGAGTCAAACATGACTTAGTGACTGAACAACAGCAACAGACGTCAAGGAATGGGTAGCAGTTTCATTAGGCGCTTATCTGGATATATAAACTTGGAGGAAGATGACAATAGAGGTTCTTGATTTTTTTTTTTCTCACTCTTGTTACCTCACTCTTGAGTGACCTTGGATGCATAGAAGCAGAACCAGCTTCAAGATTTGTATGGCCAAGAACAAAATGAAAATGTGGGTCCCTTATTTATAAATTGTTGGGATGTTGACAACAGTAACAGTAGAGCATGAAAATAAGACTGAGGCTCTCCCATCTAAAACTGGACACTGTACAACCATACAAGCTGCACAAACATGAAGCTGGCCCTGAAGATAAATAATTTCCCTTCTGTTTTTAGAGCAACCTGCATGGAAACTACAGTGTAAATAAATGCTCTTGGGCAACACCAATCCTGGGTAGAGTGCCTGAAAGCTCAGTGTCCCTATGAAGCATCACTCCATGCTGGTATCACTTGGAGAGAAGAGTAATTCCTGCCATCTGACAGAATCCTGAACTGGACTTCCACAAACATGGCTGTTCCACTAGAGATACAAAAGTTTTCTGCCCCTGAGACTAAATAGACATTTCTCCAAAGAAGACATACAGATGGCCAATAGGCACAGGAAAGCATGCTCAACATCATTATTAGAGAAATACCAATCAAAAACACAGTGAAGTACCACCTCATACTGATCAGAATGTCCATTATTAAAAAGTCTAGAAATAACAAAAGCTGGAGAGGATGTGGAGAAAAGGGAACTCTCCTATATTGTTGATGGGAATTTAAGTTGGTGCAGCCACTATGGAGAATGGTATGGCAGTTTTCTGAAAAATTAAAACAGAATTACCACATGATCCTGCAATCCCAGTCCTGGGCAATATACAGAGATAACTATGATTTGAAAAGATATATGCCTCCCATTGTTCCCAGCAGCACTATTTACAATAGCTCAGACATGGAAACAACCTAAATGTCCCTCAACGAATGAATGGATAAAGAAGATATGGTCTATATACACAATGGAATACTACTCGGCCATAAAAAATAAAATAATGCCATTTGCAGCAACGTGGGTGGACCTAGAGATTATCATACTAAATGAAATAAATCAGAAAGAGAGAGACATGTACCATATGATATTACTTATATGTATAATCCAAAATGAGATACAAATGAACTTATTTACAAAACAGAAACAGTCTCAGAGAAATAAAAAACAAACTTAGCTACCAAAGGAAAAGGGAAGGGAGGGTTAAATTAGGAATCTGGGATTAGCAAATACAAAGTACTATATATAAAACAGATAAACAGCAAGATCCTACTGTAGAGTTGTGTGTGTGTGTACATATATATATAACTGAATCATTTTGCTGTACACCACAGATTAACACAACATTGTAAATCAACTACACTTCAAATATAAAAGAAAAAAGCTTTCTTCATTGCCAATATCAACAACCTCAGATACCACAGATGATACCACTCTAAAGACAGAAAGTGAAGAAGAACTAAAGAGCCTCTTGATGAGGGTGAAAGAGGAGAGTGAAAAAACTGGCTTACAATTCAACATTGAAAAAACTAAGAGCATGGCATCCAGTCCCATTACCTCATGGCAAATAGAAGGGGAAAAGTGGAAGCAGGGGCAGATTTTATTTTCCTGGGCTCCAAAATCATTGTGGATGGTAACCAGAGCCATGAAATTAAAAAATACTTGTTCTTTGGAAGGAAAGCTTTGACAAACCTAGACAGTGTATTAAAAAGAAAAAAAGATGAAACTTCATTTTGCCGACAAAGATTTATATAGCCAAAGCTATGGTTTTTCCAGTAGTCAGGTATGTATGTGACAGCTGGACCATTAAAGAAGGCTGAGCACCAAAGAATTGATATTTTCAAATTGTGGTGCTGAAGAAGACTCTTGAGAGTCTCTTGGACTGCAAGGAGATCAAACCAGTCAATCCTAAAGGAAATGAACCCTGAATATTCATTGGAAGAACTGATGCTGAAGCTGAAACTCCAATACTTTGCCCACCTGATGTGAAGAGCTGACTCATTGGAAAAGACCCTGATGCTGGGAAAGATTGAAGGCAAGATGAGAAGGTGCCAACAGAGGATGACGTTTTTAGGTGGCATCACTGACTCAATGAACTTGACTTTGAGGAAACTCAGGGGGATCATGAAGGACAGGGAAGCCTGGCATGCTGTAGTTCATGGAGTTGCAAAGAGTCAGACACAACTTACCAACTGCAGAAATAAAATTCCTGTTGTACTTAGGTTTACTAGAGGTCAAATAAGACCTTATTCTATCTGTTACAAATTTGTCAACAAAAAAAGTAACAAACTTTAAGAAAACTAAGATTTGTGCTTTCAATAAAGGGAAGTATGAAGTATAAATAAAAGTACTGAAATGAGCACAAAATTCTTTCCTCAAGATCTACTTTTCACAAAAATTTCTGTAGCATTCACTTAATTTATTCTAGCACAATTTTAACTTTTTAAGTTGTAGAATATCTAGAGAGCTCCTAAAATACATAATTATATCTAAACATTCACCCAAAACTCTTAATTCATTTTCACTTTTTTCCTCAAAAATTTCTTCACATAAAGTTACTTTCCTTGCTGACAAATTTGCAACGGATGTAAAATCTTATTTCAGTTCAGTTCAGTTCAGTTCAGTCGCTCAGTCGTGTCCGACTCTTTGCGACACCATGAATTGCAACATGCCAGGCCTCCCTGTCCATCACCAACTCACGGAGTTCACCCAAACTCATGTCCATCGAGTCGGTGATGCCATCCAGCCATCTCATCCTATGTCGTCCCCTTCTCCTGCCCTCAATCCCTCCCAGCCTCAGGGTCTTTTCCAATGAGTCAACTCTTTGCATGAGGTGGCCAAAGTATTGGAGTTTCAGCTTCAGCATCAGTCCTTCCAATGAACACCCAAGACTGGTCTTCTTTAGGATGGACTGGTTGGATCTCCTTGCAGTCCAAGAGACTCTCAAGAGTCTTCTCCAACACCACAGTTCAAAAGCATCAATTCTTCAGCACTCAGCCTTCTTCACAGTCCAACTCACATCCATACATGACCACAGGAAAAACCATAGCCTTGACTAGATGGACCTTAGTCGGCAAAGTAATGTCTCTGCTTTTGAATATGCTATCTAGGTTGGTCATAACTTTCCTTGCAAGGAGTAAGTGTCTTTTAATTTCATGGCTGCAGTCACCATCTGCAGTGATTTTGGAGCCCAGAAAAATAAAGTCTGACACTGTTTCCACTGTTTCCCCATCTTAGGTTATATTAAATGTAATGAAAGCATTTTGCTTAATATTATATTTAATGTTGATGACTCAAGACATGTCAGTTCAGTTGCTCACTCAGTCTGACTCTTTGCAGCCCCATGGACAGCAGCACACCAGGCTTTCCTGTCCTTCACCATCTCCCGGAGCTTGAAACTCATGTCCATTAAGTAGTGATGCCATCCAATCATCTCATCCTCTAACGTCCCCTTCTCCTCCTGCCTTCAATCTTTCCCAGCATCAGGGTCTTTTTCAGTGAGTCAATTCCTCACATCAGGTGGCCACAGTACTGGAGCTTCAGCTTCAGCATCAGCCCTTTCAAGGAATATTCAGGATTGATTTCCTTTAGGATTGACTGGTTTGATCTCCTTGCAGTCCAAGGGACTCTCAAGAGTCTTCTCCAGCACCAAAATTTGAAAGCATCAATTCTTCGGTGCTCAGCTTTCTTTATGGTCCAACTCTCACATCTGTACATGACTACTGGAAAAACCATAGCTTACCAGATACTAATTTAATATTGACAATTTCACAGTTCACATGAACCTGAAATTCAATTAACTTAATTTCGTTTGAACTTAGAATTGTTTGGTTTGTAAGCATTAACTTTTATTTAAGCCAATAATAATTGCCAGTTGCTTGGAAACCTCTGGAGAAATCTGGAGAATCCCATGGACAGAAACCTGAGCTAAAAAAAAAAAACAAAAAACAAAAAAAAACTGGCTTAAGGAGCTTCATTTGTGGTCTTTGCTTCGGCTCCTGGAAAATCCCATGGACAGAGGAGCCTGGTAGGCTGCAGTCCATGGGGTCGCTGAGGGTCGGACACGACTGAGCGACTTCACTTTCACTTTTCACTTTCATGCATTGGAAAAGGAAATGGCAACCCACTCCAGTGTTCTTGCCTGGAGAATCCCAGGGATGGTGGAGCCTGGTGGGCTGCTGTCTGTGGGGTCACACAGAGTCGGACATGACTGAAGTGACTTAGCAGCAGCAGCAATGGGTCTTACAGATGCTAATAATAACATTAGAATAATTAAAAGTTAACAGAAAAAGTTTGTAAGAAAAGTCTAGATATTATTTCCAACAAGGAAAATTTTTAACGGAATTTTCTCAATGAATAAAGAAATCTTTGGATAATTACTTAAAATGGGAAAATTAAAATGGACATTTATGTGATTAAAACAAGGAAATCAGTCCTGAACATTCATCAGAAGGATTGATGCTAAAGCTGAAACTCCAATACTTTGGCCACCTGATGCGAAGAGCTCACTCATTGGAAAAGACCCTGATGCTGGGAAAGATTGAGGGCAGGAGGAAAAGGGGATAACAGAGGATGGTTGGATGGCATCACTGACTCAATGGACATGGGTTTGAGTGGACTCTGGGAATTGGTGATGGATAGGGAGGCCTGGCGTGCTATGGTTCATGGGGTCGCAAAGAGTCGGACACGACTGAGTGAGTGAACTGAACTGAACTGATACTACTATACTACATAAGGTTAAATGGGCCAAAAGGGACCCCCCCCCCGTTCTGTGCTGTGCTTAGTTGTTCAGTCATGTCCAATTCTTTGCGACCCCATGGACTGTAGCCCACCAGGCTCCTCCATCTGTGGGGATTCTCCAGGCAAGAATACTGAAGTGGGTTGCTATGCCCTTTTCCAGGGAATCTTCCCAAACCAGGTATCGAACCCAGGTCTCACATTGCAGGTGGATTCTTTACCATTTAAGCCACTAGGGAAGCCCTAAGAAAGTGGAGGAGGATGCAATCTAAATTAGGAGAGTTTATTCTCAAAAATAGTATGGCAAAAGCCAAGTTTTCAAAAACGCAAATGAGCAAAACACACAACAGATAAAACATTTACATCTCAAAGATATAGAGAAACGTAAGTTTCTACCTAGAACTCCTTTGTTTGAAGTCTGAAAAGATATTTTTACTAAGCTAGCTCATAACCTTAATGTAACTTAACTACATAGCAATGAAAGAGCTCCTCAATTTTTAGGTAGAGATTTCCTTTAATTTCCAATTAAGTGAATACTTACAGGTTTTGTATATATATTAAGCCAGCCTGGGTGTTGGCAATCTGTTGTTCCTTTTTCTTTTATTCTGAAACCTTTATTTCCCATTTTGAAGTCAATGTTTCAAGATAAAATTGCAAGTGACAATCATGTGATGGGCCAGTGTGTGCTGCTTCGGAGCTTAGCTTCTCTGGTTTTGCTCCAGAGTTGTTTTAGCCCCCTCCTACATGTCTCGGGTCTCCCAGTGAAATATAAGACTTCCCCAGGTACTCAGATCATGGAATGGCCAAATATTGTGCATGTCCTTGGTTGAGCACTTTGTTAATTACATGAGTGGGTTTCCCTTTAGGGACAGCCTCACAGCGTGAGGTCTTGCCTCTACTTTAAATTTCCTTAAAGTTTCTCAGTTGCCTGAGGAAACTGTTGCTGGAGAGGAGGGTAGAGTCCCTTCTTCAGAGCTCAAAACCACTCATAAGATTTCTGTTTTATTTTGACAAACTCTACTAAGGCAACCAATTCAAGGAAACACCACAGGCCAGTTTCCTTCCTAATAACTTGGTCCCACCTTGGTCTGTGTTTAACTAAGTAAAGTCTTCCCAGTCTCTAAATTGAGGATAACAACTACTCAGTATCCAAACTGAGGCTTCCCAGTGCCTTGCACACTGAGGATCACCTACTCAAGCAAAATCTTCCCATTGCCTTTTTATACTGAGGATATCCACTCAGTACCTAAACTGAGCAAAATCTTCCTAGTCCTACAACTGAGGATAACCCACTCAGTGCCTAAAGTGAACAATCCAGGTACCTCTTCTTAAAACCAAGTTTCAAGGATAACCTCTTTTCCCACCAAATAAATCTTAGGATCATCAACCAAAATGGGAGACCCGAGAACCAGGAGAGGTTCTTTCAAATCCATCTGGACTCCCTGAGCAGGCAGATGGCACAAAGGGCCTCTGCTGGTACCAAGCCTCCAGATTTTCAGACAGCTCAGGTGGAGGGGAGAAACCTACTCTGGTCCCCTCGTGGTCACCATAACTGTCGACTTGAAAAACAGTCACAACCTAAAAGTTGAGAGTTACTTTATTTGGTGGGAATTTTTAGGACTTCAAGCCCGGGAGACAGCATCTCAAGTGACCCTGAAAGAACTGTTCTGAGGAGGCAGGGGGAGGGGTCCGGCTATATAAAAGCTTGCAACAAAGGGCAGGTAAAAGTATTTTTGTGAATTAGAGAAAATCAGATATCTCAAGTTAAGGAATTTAGCACTTTTCTGTATATGAGAAGATGCAAGAGTCTGGGCTCATTGAAATCATTCCTTTCAAATGCCTCTCAGCTATCTAAGGCCAGTATCCTGTGTTTTTTCACATTCGGAGTCCCTCAGGGCCCTCCACAGGGAATGGCTGCAGCCTGGTGGCTGCTGATCACAGGGACTCTTCTCCTTCCTGAGTATCCTGGAGGGCTGGAATCGCTGATGGCTGAGACATCTTTGTTTATTGACATGGCAGGAAACATTCCAATTCTCAATAGAGATGACCACAAAACTAAACTAAATTAAATCAAAATGTTAGCAAAGAAATGAGGCCTATGCATTTTGTGGCAGCAAGCAGTACTTTTCTCTCCCTGATGAAGAGGAGGCTCGTGAGAACAGCAAAAAGAGACAGGGTAGAGATCACAGCGGGGAAAAAGAGGACATCTAGCACATATCCAAAACTTACTCAGCTTGGTCTTTCTCAACACTATTTGTCCCACTTTGCCAGTTTTATATCAGACAGCAGCTAGGTTTTTTGTTGTTTGGATCCCAAGAAAGTTAAACTGTGTGTTGGATAGGATCTGGCCCCATCTTGCATTAGAGGGGAAAAGTTTTAAACTTGGATTTCTCATTGCTTCTCTGGGAGAATGCAAGTAATAAGTTACAGTACACGTGCTTCTCTCTTGTGGAGCCCAGGCTCCAGGATGCATGGGTTCAGTAGTTGTGGTGCATAGGCTTTGCTGACCCTCAGCATGTGGAATCTTCCCAGATCAGGGATCAAACCCGTGTCTGCTGCTTTGTCAGATGGATTCTTAACCACTGGACCACCAGGGAATTCCTGCACTCTCATATTCTTAAAGTTTATCATTGCTTTTAGGGAGCCCAGCACCAAGGCAGTATCTCCTACCATCAACCCCAGCCTACGGTGGAGGGCCACCACTTCTCAAAGACCCACCCCCTTACTAGTGCATTTCTTATTATCTTAATGAATAGAGTATCCTCTGGCTCCTCTTGGATAACATGATAATGGAAGTGTTCTCTGGTCTTATTTTATAAATCCACTTTAATATTCTCAAGTTTTGGAGCCCTCTAGTGCCTTCTGCAGTGCTCTGCCAAGGCAGTTCTATTTTGTTATCTTTATCATGCCCAGGCTTCAAAGAGCCATGCCAGTGGCTTCTAAGACAGGCTCCAGGTATCCTTGTCAGGTCATTAAATTCTGAGTCACATAAGTTCCCATGTCAATAAACTTGCCCTATCTGACACCCATGTACTCCAAAGCTCACACATATTCTCCTGGTTCCTGTCGGTTAATATTACCTGGGTCCTCCAATTCTGGGGAGAGGCAAGGTATTTCATCTTGGTGACAGATGTGTACTTCTCTTCTAGGCTGTTGGTGTACAGCCAGTGAGGTACAGTGGTGCAAATACTGAGAAGGCTGAACATCATTCTGTGAAGCAGCCACCTCGGGGAGTCTTTCATGGTTTCAGGCAGAGAGAGGCGATTTTACTCTAGCAAAGAAAAGGCAACTGCTTCTGCCAACCTTAAGGGTTTAGGGAAAGAAATCGGGGAGGTCCAAATTCTGGGACCTATCCACTCAAATACCTCCACTGCAGGTCTGAGTCGACTTCTTGGTCAAGACTCTGACTTCAGCATAAAAGTCACATCAAGGCTACTTTGCACTCTGCAGTTTTCAGTCAAATTTTGGGTTTGATTTTTATCACCATCTTCTGATCCTTGCAAGTGATAGAGGTCTCTATAAACACTGCTGTTGAGGCCCTCCAGTTTTCATAGCTTGGACTGAATTTCTAGTTTTCTGAACTGAGCCTGTCATTCTCTTCAAGGTTTCTGAGGCAATTAACACATGCCATCTCTTCTCCTAATACTGTTCAAGTGCTGGCCCTATTGCATATTCCGTTTCCTCTTCCACTTATACCTCATCCTGTTGCATGAAAGAGGAGACTCTAAGTATTGTGACGTGAGCGCGTGGCCAGAGATCCTGTCCCTTTTCCACAGCAATGGAATCCTTGCTGACATCTCACTAGTAAGTGATCTGATTCTAGAGTTTCATCCCAACTACTGGCTTTTCACTCATGTTTCCAGGAACATGTCTTACTTTATGTCCTTCTCCACATAGTCAAAGGATGCAGTATAGTTAATGAAACAGAAGTAGATGTTTTTCTGGAACCCCCTTGCTTTCTTCATGATCCAATAAATGTTGGCAATTTGATCTTTGATTTCTCTGCCTTTTCTAAACACAGCTTGTACATCTGAAAGTTCTTATTTCACATACTGCCGAAGCCTAGCTTGAAGGATTTTGAGCACTACTCTGGTAGCATGTGAAATGAGCACAATTGTATGGTAGTTGGAACATCCTTTGGCATTGCCTTTCTTTGGGATTGGAATGAAAACTGACCTTTTCCAGACCTCTGGCCACTGCTGAGTTTTCCAAATTTGTTGACAGATTGAGTGCAGAACTTTAAGAGCATCATCTTTTAGGATTTGAAATAACTCAGCTGGAATGTTGTCACTTCCACTAGATTTGTTTGAAGTAATGCTTCCTTAGGCCCACTCAACTTCATGCTCCAAGATGTCTGGTTCTAGGTGAGTGACCACACCATCATGGTTATACAGATCATTATGGCCTTTTTTCCATATCTATAGTTCTGTGTATTCTTGCCTCCTCTTCCTAATCTCTTCTGCTTCTGCTGGGTCCTTAGTGCTTCTGTCCTTCATCATGCACATCCTTGCATGAACTATTCCCTTAATAGCTCCAATTTTCTTGAAGAAATCTCTAGTCTTTCCCATTCTATTGTTTTCCTCTATTGTTCTGCATTATTCATTTAAGGCCTTCTTATTGCTCCTTGCTGTTCTCTGGAAGTGTGCATTTAGTTGGGTATATTTCTCTTTCTCCCTTGCCTTTTACTTCTCTTCTCTCCTCAGCTGTTTGTAAGGCCTCCTCCGACAACCGTTTTGTGTTCTTGCATTTCCTTTTCTTTGGGATGGTTCTGGTCACTGCTTCCTGTACAATGTTATGAACCTGCATCTATAGTTCTTCTGCCACTCCATCTACCAGATCTAACCCCCTGAATCTATTCATCACCTTCACTGTATAATCATAAGGGATTTGATTTAGTCACATCTGAATGGCCTAGTGGATTTCCCTACTTTCTTCAATTTAAGTCTGAATTTTGCAATACGAGGAGTTCATGATCTGAGCCACAGTCAGCTCCAGGTCTTGCTTTTTGCTGACTGTATAGTGCCTCTCCATCTTTGACTGAAAAGAACATAATCAATCTGATTTCAGTATTGACTGACTGGTGCTGTCCACATGTAGAGTTGTCTCTTGTGTTGTTGGAAGAGTGTGTTTGTTATGATCAATGTGTTCTCTTGGCAAAACTCTGTTAACCTTTGCCCTGCATCATTCTGTACTCCAAGGCCAAACTTGCCTGTTATTCTAGCTATTTTTTGACTTCCTACTTTGCATTCCAATCCCCTATGATGAAAAGGACATCTTTTTTGGTGTTAGTTCTAGAAGGTATTGTAGGTCTTCATAAAATTGATCAACTTTAGTTTCTTCAGCATTAGTGGTTGGGGCATAGACTTGGATTACTGTGATGCTGAATGGTTTGCCTTGAAAATGAACTGAGATCACTCTGTCATTTTTTGAGGTTGCACCCAAGTACTGCATTTTGGACTCTTGTTGACTATGAGAGCTACTCCATTTCTTGTAGGGGATTCTTGTCCACAATAGTAGATATAATGGTCATCTGAATTAAATTTGCCCATTCCCATCCATTTTATTTCACTGAGTCCTAAGACATTGATGTTCACTCTTGCCATCTCCTGCTTGAGCACATCCAATTTACCTTCATTCATGACCTGACATTCCAGGTTCCTATACAATATTATTCTTTACAGTATCAGACTTTGCTTTCACTACCAGACACATCCACAACTGCACACCATTTCCACTTTGGCCCAGCCGCGTTATTCTTTCTGGAGCTATTAGTAATTGCCCTCCACTTTTCCCCAGTAGCATACTGGACACTTTCTGACCTGGCTGGCTCATCTTCCAGTGTCACATCTTTTTGCCTCTTCACACTGTTCATGGCATTCTCACAGCAAGAATACTGGAGTGGTTTGCCATTCCCTCCTCCAGTGGACCACATTTTGTCAGAATTCTTCACTATTATCTGTCTGTATTGGGTGGCCCTGCCTGGCATGGCTCATAGCCTCACTGAGTTACAGAAGCCCCTTCCCCACAAAAAGGCTGTGATCCATGAAAGGATCCAATACATATGTGCATATGCAATGGAATATTACTCAGCCATAAAATTAAATACTGCTATTTGTAGCAATGTGGATGGATTCAGAGAATATTATGTTTAATAAAATGTCAGAGAAATATAAATATTATGTGATATCACTTATATGTGGAACTAAAAATAATACAACTAAATAAATATACAAAAATTAGGGGTATAGGATTAACAGATACAAACTATTATACATCAAACGGGCTTCCCAGGTGGTGCTAGTGGTAAAGAACCTGCCTGCCAGTGCAGGAGACGTAAGAGGCCCAGATTCATTTCCTGAGTCAGTAAGATTCCCCCAAAGAAGGGCACAACAACCCACTCCAATATTCTTGCCTGGAGAATCCCATGGACAGAAAAGCCTGGTGGGCTACAGTCCTTGGGGTCACAAAGAGTCAGACATGACTGAAGTGACTCAGCACTCATGCATACAACAAATAGAAAAGCAACAAGGATTTACGGTATAGCACCAGGAACTATATTCAATATCTTATGATAGGGAAAAGAATCTGAATAAAATACTTGTCACTATGCTGTATACCTGAAACACAATACCATGTATCAACTACACATAAAAGAAAAGAAGCTAGATTTTTTTTTTTTTTTTTAATGTAAGGGAAGAAGGCGGGAAGAAGAAAGGGAGGGAGGGCCAGAGGCATGGAGGGAACCTGGGAGGCACCTGGCAGACCCATTGCAGAGGGAGTTGTTGCCTCAAGTAGGAATTTGGGTGAGACAGTCTTGAGTCAGATGACCCTTCCCTGGCCCAACTATACAGCATAAAGTTTGACTTACATATATTGTGAAATGATAACCACAATAAGTTTAGTTAACATGCATCCCCTCATATAGATACATAAAAAGAAATGGGGAAAAAAGGCAAAAAAATTTCTCTTTGTGGTGAGAGCTGTTAGGATTGACTCTTAATAGCTATCATATATAACACACTGTCTTTATAAAAAGCCATTTGTTTATAAGATCATAATGAATAATCTTTACACACACAATTGCTAGTTACAGGTGACAGACTTATTAATATTTCAGAGATAAGAGAGTCCTGGGAAAGTACGTCACTGGCTCCTTACATTACTATTATCCCTTATGAATGGCTAACAAGCGCCCACTGCAGATGGAAAATCTAAACAAAGAGACATAGTAATCATTACGAAGATTTAATTTGTTTGCATTTATTTCTCCATCAAAACACCTGAAGGTGATTTATACAATAGCAATGAAATCATCTATAGCAATTGCAATGAAATCACTCTTGAGAGTCCCGTGGAGAACCAGGAGATCAAACTGGTCAATCCTAAAGGAAATCAACCCTCAATATTCATTGGAAGGACTGATGTTGAAGCTGAAGCTCCAATACTTTGGCCACTTGATGCGAAGAACTGACTTATTAGAAAAGATCCTGATGCTGGGAAAGATTGAGGGCAGGAGGAGAAGGGGATGACAGAGGATGAGATGGTTGGATGGCATCACCAACTCAATGGACATGAGTTTGAGTGAACTCCAGGAGATGGTGATGGACAGAGAAGCCTGGTATGTGGCAGTCCATAGGGTCACAAAGAGTCAGATATGACTGAGCAACTGAAGAGAGCTGAACTGGATGAAATCATCTGCTGTGAAGAAAGATGTATGGGACACAGAACACTGAGGAGGTATGAGAAGAAAGGAAAGGAGGCAAGAAGAGTTTGAAATAATATCTTTGTCATCAAAGTTTGAAAACCAGCTCCATGGAGGTGTTTGATGCCATGCTGGAAAGTTTTAATTCTGTGAGTAATGAGCTTGCTAAGGGCTTCAAGCTAGAGAGTGACACAATCGTGTTTTTTTTTTTTTTAATTAATTATCTCTGAGCAAGAAGAGATAAGAAAGGCTTCTTCAGCGATCAATGCAAAGAAATAGAGGAAAATAATAGAATGAGAAAGACTAGAGATCTCTTCAAGAAAATTAGAGATACCAAGGGAACATGTCATCCAAAGATGGGCTCGATAAAGGACAGAAATGGTATGGACCTAACAGAAGCAGATGAGATTAAGAAGAGGTGGCAAGAATACACAGAAGAACTGTACAAAAAAGATCTTCACGACCCGGATAATCACGATGGTGTGATCACTCATCTAGAGCCAGACATCCTGGAATGTGAAGTCAAGTGGGCCTTAGAAAGCATCACTATGAACAAAGCTAGTGGAGGGGATGGAATTCCCATTGAGCTATTTCAAATCCTGAAAGATGATGCTGTGAAAGTGCTGCACTCAAAATGCCAGCAAATTTGGAAAACTAAGCAGAGGCCACAGGACTGGAAAAGGTCAGTTTTCATTCCAATCCCAAAGAAAGGCGATGCCAAAGAATGTCAAACTACCACACAATTGCACTCATCTCACATGCTAGTAAAGTAATGCTCAAAATTCTCCAAGCCAGGCTTCAGCAATACGTGAACCGAGAACTTCCTGATGTTCAAGCTGGTTTTAGAAAAGGCAGAGGAACCAGAGATCAAATTGCTAACATCTGCTGGATCATGGAAAAAGCAAGAGAGTTCCAGAAAAACCTCTGTTTCTGCTTTATTGACTACGCCAAAGCCTTTGACTGTGTGGATCACAATAAACTGTGGAAAATTCTGAGAGAGATGAGAATACCAGAACACCTGACCTGCCTCTTGAGAAACCTATATGCAGGTCAGGAAGCAAGTTAGAACTGGACTTGGAACAACAGACTGGTTCCAAATAGGAAAAGGAGTGCGTCAAAGCTGTATATTGTCACCCTGCTTATTTAACTTATATACAGAATACACCATGAGAAACACTGGACTGGAAGAAACACAAGCTGGAATCAAGATTGCTGGGAGAAATATCGATCACCTCAGATATGCAGATGACACCACCCTTATGGCAGAAAGTGAAGAGGAACTAAAAAGCCTCTTGATGAAAGTGAGAGGAGAGTGAAAAAGTTGGCTTAAAGCTCAACATTCAGAAAACGAAGATCATGGCATTCGGTCCCACCACTTCATGGGAAATAGATGGGGAAACAGTGGAAACAGTGTCAGACTTTATTTTGGGGGGCTCGAAAATCACTGCAGATGGTGACTGCAACCATGAAATTAAAAGACACTTACTCCTTGGAAGGAAAGTTATGACCAACCTAGATAGCATATTCAAAAGCAGAGATATTACTTTGCCGACTAAGGTCCGTCTAGTCAAGGCTATGGTTTTTCCAGTAGTCATGTATGGATGTGAGAGTTGGACTGTGAAGAAAGCTGAGCACTGAAGAATTGATGCTTTTGAACTGTGGTGTTGGAGAAGACTCTTGAGAGTCCCTTGGACTGCAAGGAGATCCAACCAGTCCATTCTAAAGATCAGCCCTGGGATTTCTTTGGAGGGAATGATGTTAAAGCTGAAACTTCAGTACTTTGGCCACCTCATGCGAAGAGTTGACTTATTGGAAAAAAGACTCTGATGCTTTGGGGGGATTGGGGGCACGAGAAGGGGACGACCGAGGATGAGATGGCTGGATGGCATCACTGACTCGATGGGGGTGAGTCTGAGTGAACTCCGGGAGATGGTGATGGACAGGGAGGCCTGGCGTGCTGTGATTCATGGGGTCGCAAATGAATCGGACACGACTGAGCGACTGAACTGAACTGAACTGAGGAAGTGATGTGTAGACTTTCATTTACTGTTTATCTTCCCCACTGCAATGAGAGCTCCTGAAAGAGGATTTTATCTGCTTTGCTCGCTGTTGTATACCTAACACAGAGCAGGAAGTAAAACAACAACAACAACTTTTCATTGAATGAAAAAGCAAATCCTGGCAATTAGTAAAAAGGGAGAGACTTAGAGATCATGAGCCAAGGCGAGGTGCGGCTATGCTCTGTGGTGTAAATCACTCAAGAGTTGCTGGGCACACAGGTATGCACAAGCTGAGCAGAAGAGGCTGGCTAAAATCAAGGAGCTTCACAGTTCACTATTGATTTTTGTTTGTTTGTTTTTATAATCTAGATAAAATTGACCTATAACATAATACTCATTTCAGGTGCACAATGATTCTATATCTGTATATATTGCAAAATGATCACTACAATGTCTAATTAATATCCACTACCACACACAGTTACACATTTTTTTCTTATGATGACAGTTTTTAAGATCCACTCTCTTAGCAACTTTCATTTATACAGTATAGAATTGCTAGCTGTAGTCACCATGCTATACATTACATCCCCAGGTCTTATTGTATACCTGGAAGTTTGTACCTTTTGACTCTCTTCACCCATTTCACCCACTGCCTACTCACACTACTCCCCACCTCAGGCAACCACCAATCCGTTTTCTGTTTGTTTTTGGCTTTGGGGGAAGGGGTTGAGGTACAATTGACATGTAAGATTATATTGGTTTTAGGTGTATAACATAATGATTTGTATTTTTATTTATTGTGAAAAGATCACTATGATGTCATTAACATCCGTCACCACACACTTACAAAATTTGTTTTTCTTGTGGTAAGAACTTTAAGATCTACTCTTTAAGCAACTTTCAAATATGTTTTACAACATTGCTAACTATAGACACCATGCTGTACATTACACCCCGTGACTAATTTGTTTATAGCTGGAACTTTGTACCTTTTGACTATCTTCACCCATTTTGTACACCTGGCCTGCCCCCATTCTCCCCACACCCCCCCATCCCAGTTTGTTTTTTAAGATTCCATATGTAAGTGAAATCATACAGTATTTGTCATTCTCTATTTGACTTATTTCACTTAGCTTAATGTTCTCAAAGTCCATCCAAGTTGTCGTGAATGGCAAGATTTCATATATATATATATGTGGTATATATATATGGTATATATGTGGTATATATGTATATATATATGGT
>NW_024070186.1:111745323-111907030 GCF_014754425.2 Oryx dammah
GTATATATATATGGTATATATGTGGTATATATGTATATATATATGGTATATATATGGTGTATATATATGGTATATATATAATATATGGTGTATATATATATATGTGTGTGTGGTATATATATATATACCACATCTTCTTTATCTATTCATCCATCAGTAGAGACTTGGATTGTTTCCATGTCTTAGCTGTTGTAAGTAATACTGCAATGAACATGGGAGTACGTATGTGTTTTTGAGCGACTGTTTTGTTTCCTTCATATCAATACCCAGAAGTGGTATTGCTGGATTATATGGTAGCTTTATTTTTAATTTTTCCAGGAAATTCCATACCCTTGCCCACAGTGGCTGCACCATTCACCATTGTTTTTCCCTCACATCTCCATACATGCAGATGGGGCCGAACTGTGCTCAGTCAATTCTATAACTGGCTCCAAAGTTAGCAGGATTTCAGTCAAAACAGAGTTATATAATCCCAGGTTACAAAAGAATATTTAAAAACTTCAAAGACAAAGAAAATTAGTATTTATAATCCCTCCCTTTGCTAGTTTAAAATCTCTCATTGTGTAAATGTAAATCACCTGCACAAGTATTTTATGCCTTCTTCCTCTTTTTGTGCCCCATGGAGAAAACCAGTTCATCATTCCCCGTCGTGTACCTTTAAATACATTAATAAGTCATAAAAATTACCCAATGTTTAATTAGATTAATCCAACCTCCAAAAGTTTTGGTAAGAAATGCTGCAGTTCTCCTTTCTGTCTGAAAGCTATGGGAGTGATTTTGTCCCTGCCCAGCAGGGAGGTTTCTCTGTGTCCAGCATTACTGTCCAAAGGTCAGCTCAAGTCTGCCCCCTAGAGCAGAGTAACCAGCGTGCCTTCACAGTAATGCTCAACCGTGTTCATTTCATTGCTGACACTGGTGTTTTCCGGAGAATAGCCACTTTCTATTTTATATGCTTCTGCATTATTTGAAAGTGTGACAGGTGCTGTTTATATAAGTAAAAGAGTTTCCATGGAGGGGCGAATATTATCTACAAATGCAATTTTTCATTTCAAGAGAGTAATCTATGACAGTTTCTTGCCTAAAATAGGCAGAATTAATTCAAGTTATAGAACTCTGTTTGTTCAGAGTCACACTCTCAGACTATATATATATATATTGCCTCAGTACTATGAGATAGGCACCTATGGGGTTCTGGGAATGAAAAGATGATTAAGATATGGTTCCTGTGAACTCAGAGTTCACAGGCTAGATGGGCAGACAGACGTGTACATAAATCATTACATGCTAAAACCCACATGAGTTATACTACAGCACAGAAGAGAATATAATCGAACAGAAGTATTTTCATTTGGAGAGAGAAGGATGGAAGGAAGAGAGGAAAGAAGGGAGAGAGAGAGGGAGGGAGGAAAGAAGGAATCAAGTATAATAAACTTTAAAATGTTATAACTACTATTAGGCCAGTTAACTCAAAAAGTAACACCATGGGTTAATCAAATTCCAATTCTTTTTAAACTCCCTAGAATTTAAAAAATAAAATTCAAGTAATACAAAAAGAGGCTTAGAGAATTAGTCAGGGTAAAGATCAGTACTGCCCCAAAGAAATGAGACAGAGAGGTAAATTTAAATTTTCTAATAGCCACATTAAAATAGGGGAGGGACTTCTTTGGTGGTCCAGGGGTTAAAACTCTGTGTTCTCAAATGCAGGGGGCCCAGGTTTGATCCCTGGTCAAGGAAGACATCATTTTGTTGGAATCAAGGCAAGATATATCATTATCTTTGTTGCAATTAAGGGGCCTGAAGTGATATGGTGGCAGTGAGAATGGAATTTAGGTCCCAGTGATATTCAGAGGCAAAATAGGCAGAGGTTGATGATTATTGGAATGGAGAACAAAAGAAGAGTACAAGATGGTTTTGAACTGAACCAAGTTCTTAGTTGACAACTGGTAAATAATAATAACCATTTACTGAGCTAGGGAACATAAGAGGAGGGAGAGGCAGGGGGCAAGAAATAATCATTTACTTTTTAAAAGTGAGTTTGAGGGAATTTCCTGGCAGTCCAGTGGTTAGGACTCCATGATTTCACTGCTGAGAGCCCAGGTTCAATCCTGGGTCAGGGAACTAAAATCCCACCAGTCTTGCGGTAGGTCCATAAAATTAATTTAAAAATGAGTTTGCAATGCCTATGAAAACTGCAACTAGATGTATGTCTAAGGTCCAGTTGTGTGTGGGGGTGTGGTGCTCAAGAGAAAGTTCTGCATCACAGGAAGAGATTTAGGGGCCATTTGGGGCTTCCCTGGTGGCTCAGATGGTAAAGAATCTCCCTCAAGGCAGGAGACCTGGGTTCAGTCCCTGGGTCGGGAGGATCCCCTGGAGAAGGGAATGGCAACCCACCAGTATTCTTGCATGGAGAATTCCATGGACAGAGGAGCCTGATGGGCTGCAGGCCATGGGGTCAATTGGACATGATTGAATGAATAACACACCACATAGGTAGCTGACCCCATAAGAATGTTTGAGATTGCTCAAAAAGAATAAGGGGAGTCAGACATATGCCTAGAACACATGCCTAGACAAAGCCTAGAAGAAAGCCAACATTTAAGGGTTAAGGATTCCTCAATAAAGACTAACCAAGAATGATCAGTGAAGTCCAAGGAACCAGAGAATATAGATCATAACAACCAGAGAGGACTTCAGAATGGAGAGAGTGGTCAGCAATGTCAGAAGCTGCCAGATAGTCAAGCTAAGAAAGTAGAGCAATGTTTTCAAACAATTTGACAGTAAAGGGGACAAGAGTGACTTTGAAGAGAACAGCTACCAAAGAAGGTAAGGATAAAAGTCACATTGGCACAGACTGAAAATTCAGGGGGGAATGTAATAGATACTCTTCAGGAAGTTTTCTGTGAAAGGAAAGATAGCTAAGGTGGTAACTCAGGGGAAAAAAAGTTAATCACAGCCATGTCTGACTTTTTGCAACCCCATGGACTGAGCCCACCAGGCTCCTCTGTCCGTGGAATTCTCCATGCAAGAATATTGGAGTGGGTAGCCAATCCCTTCTCCAGGGGATCTTCCAACCCAGGGATCAAACCTGGGTCACCTGCATTGCAGGCAGATTCTTTACCATCTGAGCCACCAGGGAAGGCCAGGGTGGTAACTATTGGCTATTAAAAGTGGTACCTGCTGATATGTTATGAGGGAAACTTTCTAAGATAGAAGAGACTTGAGCACATTCTAAGCATGTTTCCTTTGTAATAACCATTAAAATTATGCACTCAACTATTTTATTGACTTTAAAAGATGTTATGACATATTGTTAACGGAAATGAGTTCATGTTAAACAGAAACAAGTTGTGTGTGCGTATCTGTGCACATAGATAATATTATGAAAAGACAAAATAAAGTATATCTCTGAGTAAGTATAAGAATTTTTATTTTTTATTCTCTTTATTTTATATTTTTATTATGACAAGTATTGTTTCATTTTGAAACAAATTTTAAAAAGGCAATAAATAGGCAAAGTCATATTCAGAGAGTCCCCCCTCTTCCATGTACAATGGTCCTGAAAGTGTGCTAAAAATGGACTTTCCTCCAACTTGATAAAATATAGAATAAAATTCCTAATTCTGATTTTTCCAGGTATCATCATCCTTGAAGGGGAAGAACCTTCACACGTATCCTGGCTGGAGTGGAAGGTGGCTACTCTCTCAGTCAGCCAGCCAACACTCCCTGAGAACTCCAGGTATTTCTCCTTCCCATGGGTGGGCCACTTCTCCCCAGACCTTTGTATTGGGGCCACAGCAATGCATAGATCATCCCCACTTCTAAAATTTGGTTAGCAAGACTGAAAAGTACCCAAAGCAAAGGTGGGGAAACCAGTATTTTCCCTACAACGACAGCAGAACACAAACCTCAAAGGCAGATCAGGTCCCATTCTCCATCTTGGTAGCAAACACACCAGGTACTACACTGAAGTCATCTGTTACTTGTGTGAAAAAGCGTCACTGAGAGGCTAACATGAAAGTATTAACCCAAAATGGTGAAGGTGACAAGTTGTATGAATTCAAAGAATGCCAGTTAATGATCATCAATATTTTACCTTTATTTCACTGTTTTCCTCTTCTCTTTTTCTTTCTTTTTACTAACTGTGCCAAAGTTAGTTTCTTCTTACATAAGCAATCAGTTGTGGTATAGTTCTGGGAGATCTTCTTTACAAAACAGAGATTCTTGCTGCCCTTGGGCATTTAAAGATCCAAGACAGAGATAAAGAATAAATAGGGGGCAGGAATAGAGACCCAGATATAGAGAACAGACTCATGAACACAGCAGTGGAAGAAAAGGGTGGGACGGATTTGAGAGGGTGGCATTGAAACCTATATGGTACCATATGGAAAACAGATAGCCAGTGGGAAGTTGCTGTATGATACAGGGAGCACAAATCCAGCGTTCTGTGACAACCCAGAGGGGTGGGATGGGGAGCGGAGGGAGGTTCAAGAGGAGGGGACACACATATATATATATATAATATACACTTATGGCTGATTCGCATTGTTATACGGCAGAAACCAACACAACATTGTTAAGCAATTATCCTCAATTAAAAAATTTTTTTTCATTTTTAAAAAGAGAACAAATAGGGAGATTTCAACTATCTCTTCTTCTAGGGAAAAAAAATAGAATATGGGCTCAATGTGTTTAATTAACCTGACTGTGGTGATGGTTTCACAAAGAATGTCATATACATACACGTCGATCATCATGCTGAACAATTTAAATATACACAAATTTATTCATCAATTATACTTCAATAAAGCTGGAAAAAGAATAAAAAGTGCCTGCTTCAACAGCACATACAGTAAATTGGAACTTCTCTGGACACACAGAAGATTAGCACAGCGCGTGTGTAAGGGTGACGTGCAGGTCTGTGTGAAGCATTCCATATGTTTCAAATAAGTCATGGGGTGTAATGTACAGCAAGGTGACGATAGTCAACAATACTGTATTGTATATTTGAAAGTTGCTAAGAGAGTAAGTCTTAAAAGTTCTTATCATCAAAACTATAACCCACTTCCAAGTCCTGCTTTTCTCATTCACATCTGTCCATTTACAAGCAAATCACACACAGACTAAGTCAGGACCCACTGCCAAAGGGAAAAAGATGTCCTGCCTCAGGTTAGGAACATGAGTCAGAATGAGCTGAGCTCTGGCCCTAACTCTGATTACCACCTCAGCAGTGAAAGACAGAACTTTCCTAAACTCCAGTTTCCTCTGCCAGCAAGTAAAAAGACTACACCCCACCTCGGGAGTGGTGAGGACTATTTCAAGTCATGCATTCAAACTCTCCGCATGGTACCTGGCACCTTTAATTACCAGTTCTCATTAAATAATGGCCATTAGACATATATAATAACTTCTAGTAAGGAGTTCAAGTCACACCAATGACTTTTATTTAAGATGATTTGTGAGGCTGATGAAGAAGGGTTGGTGAAGATGTGTGGGTGGCTCTTTAAATATCTCTCTTGACATTTTCAAGAATAACTTTATTCTATTAAAATACCTTTTATTCTTTTTATTTCCCTAAAAGGGCAACAGAGCAGATCATACTCTGAAAAGCAGGTGGGGTATGATGCAAGCTGTCTTGGAGAGCAGCTGAATCAACCACCCACCTGAGTCACTCAGCATCTGCAGACCCTCTTACAGGTACCGCTCCTGGGTCTGGTAAATTGGGGCTCAAAAAACACAGCAGCATCGGTAGTCGTGGTGTGGAAGCAAAGGGTTATTTGAGCGCTTTTTCAGACAGCGTGGGCAGGTACGCTTCTCCGTGCTCTTCCTTTCTAGAGCTCCTTTTTTCCTCCACTTTCTTGCGAGACCTCACTTCTAGAAACCGGCGTTCTCTCTCATGTCTCTCCTTTCTGCTCTCAGGTCCCTGATAAAGAAGGGTTGGAAAAGGGTAGATAGCTGACAACATTCAACATTTTTCCTAATTATCAGAAATGTAGGAAACTCTAATCATTTAGGAGACTTTCACATCTTAGTTTTTAGTAATAAATTAGCACAAGCCTAAGGGTGTTGCTAAAGCTTTAGTCATAAATAAAGGAAGAGGGGGCCTTGGGCATCAGCAGATGGTCTGTGGAGCAAACTCAGCCTGCACATGACTCTGCCTCTAAGGCACAAAGGGATGTGATTTCACAGTAAAATTAATATTCTTCTGGTACTTTCGGAAAAAGAACGTGGCAAGGCAATCATACATTGAATGATTCTCACCTCCTCATGGCCACTAAGGCTTTGCACTACGTTTTCAGATAAGGACTAGGTAAAGAATGAAGTGTCAAGAATGACATTCAACCACACTAACATTCCCCAACAAGTTGCCCAGGGGTCCACATTCAATGATCAAATGAACACATACTGTTGTTCTAGGATGGGGCGATATGACACCAACTAGACTAGAGACCCTACTTCTTAGATTCTACACCTACGTGGAGGGAGACAATCAACCAATAAGACTGAAAGGAAATTTTAAAAATAACAGGTAGTTATAAATGTAATGATAACTATAAATAGGGTGACGTGATAGGGAACTGTGTGGAGACTGGAGGCAAGGGGGGAGGTGTGCTTCTTTGGTCTCCATGGTCAGAGGGCTACTTTCAAAGGAATTACTTACAAAAGACTAGTACTGATAAACGTGGTGATGGTATCTATTTACACTTCAGTTTTTTAAATAAATAAAATCATTATTCCCCCATCATCCACTTGAATTGGAAATGCTGCAGAACTCCTGAGTGCCTAAGAGGTGAACATAAGCAGTAGCACTCAGATGAGCAGGGTCATGACTAGCCCAGCAAGGTGAGTTATGGGGATGTCTGGTTACTGAGGGGGTGTTATCCTCTGTACAGTGTTAAATTGTTTTCATACTGAGATTATCTCGTTTCTATCTATAATGGTCCACTAGTCAAAATCAGAAAGCAAAACAAATGATGACGCTGAGATACAGGTTAAGAGGGGCTTAAAATTGTACTAGCCCTGTAAATGTGCCTCCAGATTATTTTCATTAGTTCCAGCACTTGTATTAAATCCATCAATCTGCTCATAATTCATATTTAGCAGCCAGGAATGTCTCTAATCCTTATAAGAACAGTATAAAACAGAGAAAATATAGTGATGATTATTTGAAATTTGGCTTTTTCCTCATTGAGAATAAAGACTATGTGAAAACTGCTCATAATGACCTAAAATATTTTTTTCTTATCTTATCACTTAGAAACAAAGTGAGAAAAATTATTTTTAAAAGCCAGTTGAGTTTTTCATTGTCAAAAGGAAAAAGTTTAATGTTGTTGGTCATGAACAGATCAAAAAGCAGTTTTCTGGCTCTTCTTGATGCTAAAAGATGTAAAATTTAAATCTACATACATAGTAGTATACATTTGGCCCCCAAATAAAAGGCAATATATATCATTTTTAAATTTGCTGACAAATCACACTTTTTAATGTAGTTAGTTTCAGAAAATTGCATCAACTGTTAAACAGAAAAATGTTTTAAAGTATGCATTTTCCAAATTGTTTTATTTGGAATGAAGAAAAATTTTATAATATAAAAATAACATAAAATTTAAAATATTTAATTTAAAATTATTTATCATATATATTGATCACATAATATGAAAAGAGTTTTAATGATTTTGTAAATTCCTAGCAGGTTTCTAGGTTATTTATTATACAGTTGTCCCTCATTATCCTCAAGGGGACTGGTTCTAAAACCACCCACGGATACCAAAATGCACGGATGCCCAAGTTCACAAGTGCAGAACCCAAGGACATGAGGGCCAACTACATATAACTATGAACAGAGTTCTTGAGTCAAAAAAGTTGAAAAGGCTCCCTTGGTTATCTTGGCACTCAAAAGGAAGAACTTGAGAAACGAATGAAACAAACATTATTATATTTTAAGGATAAGGTAATGACATCTCTTTAAGTAAGAAAATTGATTTCACATTTACACACTTATGTAAACAGATGACATGATTTTTTTTCTGTGGCCATCAGAATCAACAAAGAATTGTTCTGATTAAAATTTTTTTCAAAACATGTTTATATTCTTCCTTATGCTACAAAGAATTTAAAGCAAGTCAGTTCCCTGATTAATATAATTAATGACTTTAAGAAGCAGTTTGGAAATAGATGTGAAAAAATATTTTATTCCTGCCAAAAGCTCATAATGTGCATCCAATAATAAGGAAATATCAGATGATTTCAAATTGAGCTTCATTCTAAAACATAACCAGTCAGTCTTATAAAAGATAAGACTGAGGCATTGCTGCAGAAATAAAATAGCTTAAAGGGACACGAAAATCAGTTGCAACACATGATCTGGGATCTTGATATAAAAAATATTATTGGGACAACTGGAAAAATATGAATAAGGCCAATAGATAAGACACTGTGTTGGTGTTCATTTCCTGAGTTTAATTACCATACTATATTTATATCCTTGTGCCATTGTTTGGGGATGGGAAGGAAAGAGAGAGTAAACGTAAATGGGATAATATGTTCACGTTTAGAGGGAATCTCGGTGAAAGGTGTAGTCTTGGCACTATTCTTGCAACCTTGTCTGAAAGCATATCTAAAAAAAAAAAATATGAAAGCATATGCTGTCTTTATCTTTCATAAGACTGGCTCGTTATGTTTTAGAATGAAGCTCAGCTTGAAATCGTCTGATTATTTCCTCATGATTAGATTCACATTATGAGCTTTTGGCAGGAATAAAAGCATACCTAAAAGCATATAAGCATATCCAAAAGTTTGAAAGCATATCTAAAAAAAAAGTATTAAAAAAAAAAGACAAAATAGAAATCCCTTAATAAGGTTTAGGCACAGTAAGTGACAGCTGTTCACTATTCCTTCCTTGTTCCTTTTTTGATCCAGTAGAGACAGCACTTACTGAAGGGGAGTCATAGATATACAAGGTCACTGTGACAAAAGTGAAGTGCCATCGTGAGGCAAAAATGCACAGTGACAGTCCCAGCAGCCGTCACAGCTAGGCAGAAAGCATGGTGCTCACAGGACCATGAGGTGGGAAGCCCCTGAGTGTCTTCCCCAGCCAGTCAAAGAGCGCAGCTCAAGATCCGGGTGGATCTAGCCTTACTTATTCATTCCATCTACTACATGGCGGAAACATACCATTATTCTTCTTTTGCAAAATAAAACCAAAATCAAAGACCCACCAAAAAAGAAGTATGTTGCTCAAGGCTGCTCAGCGAACACATTGCAAAGTTGAAAAACTAACCTCCAATTAACTGGTCTCTAGTTTGGCACTCTGTGTATCAGTTTTGGCGTCATCCGTGGTGCCTCTGTTCGGCCCCCGTTTCCTGCCTGTTTCCCTTGTGCCTCACGTGGATTCCCACGAGGCCACTGTGACCACTCCTACTGCTCTCCGTGCTGTCCAGAGAGTTCCTCCCCTGGGCTTTTTAAAGATACAGGGGGCACAACGCCATCGCAAACTATTTCCTACCAGATTACACAGGAGAGGACCAGAGCATTAGGGACAGTTTTTTCTTCTTCAGATAGTGAAAGGAGAACAAATCACAATTATTTGTAATAAGGGTGATAGAAACAGTCTCAAAGAACTAGAGGACATTGGTAACAAAACATTCCAACCAGTACTTCTTCAGGAATTCTTCCTATGTCTTTAAATAATAATAATAATAATTTAAAACCTTTATGTACATCTGGGCTATCTAAAATGGGTGTCATTTTCCAAAGATCTCAATGCTTCTGCTGCTGCTGCTGCTAAGTTGCTTTAGTCGTGTCCGACTCTGTGCCACCCCATGGACTGCAGCCCACCAGGCTCCCCCATCCCTGGGATTCTCCAGGCAAGAATACTGGAGTGGGTTGCCATTTCCTTCTCCAATGCATGAAAGTGAAGTCGCTCAGTCGTGTCCGACTCTGTGCTACCCCAGGGACTGCAGCCCACCAGGCTCCCCCGTCCCTGGGATTTTCCAGGCAAGAGTACTGGAGTGGGGTGCCATGGCCTTCTCTGAAAGATCTCAATGCCAAATTGTAAATAAGAAGTTAGATTTATTCTCCTCAAACTGGGAGAGTACGAACTCTTTGAGTTTCCTTTTCTAAGACAGCTTAAATATTCAATAACTCTGTTACATACCAAAGAGACGGAACGTTTGGTTCTAAAGCACAGTTGCTGTTCAAAGGAGTCTGAAAATGACTGAATTTTGGAATGGGATCTTCCTTTTGATTCCAGTGGCTCCTTGAATGACCCATCCCCTGAGCACTTTCTGTGATCCCGCACTTGAGTGTGGCATCGAAATCCCTGGTCCTCATAAGAATACCTTCTAGGATGGCTGGCAGACGACATCATTCTGGGAAGCACAGGAAACTGGGAATACAGAATAAAAAATGTTACAATATAAAGAGACTGCACAATATTAGCACAGAGACAGAATGTCCATAGATTACTAACCAAACAAATCTCATGATGAACTGAAATTTTATCTTCTTGATCAGTAGGACCTTTCTACAGCAGTGAGGCAGTGGAATCAATTGGTCAAAACATTAAATATCCCAAGATTAGCTTTGTTGCTCCTGTATCATTAGGGTGGTATAATCAAGTGTCCCAAGCCTTAAACTGACATGTAAAAAAAAAAATTTCAAAATAATCAAATGAAAAAAATAATACAAAGATGAATAGTTGTGTGATTTCTGTATGGAGAAGGAATTTCTAAGAGCAAAGAACAATAGAAGAAGTCAAAAGGAAAAAAATTAATTTAATTACATAAGTAAAGCTAATATACATGAAAACAACATAAAATTATGCAGTGGACAAAAAACACAAAATATTTGCTACAGGTTACTAATATGTAATAAATATTCTGAAGATAAATAAGTATATTCACATATACATACAAACATAGAGGTCAGATAACACAATGACAGCAATAGAAAATGATCAACAACAACTGGAAAATGATCAAAAGACAGAGTTCAGGGAAGCCAAACTTTTGAAAGAATTGTGACATTTGCTCTCTCAATTTCTCTTACTCTCCAAACCACTCCAATCCAGCTTTTGCAACAACAGGTTAGGATATGGTCTCCATGTTGCCAAATGCTGTGCATGTTTTAGCATTTGTCCTTTATGTAGCTTTCAACCCAGGTGCCTAAGGAGCCATTCTGAAACAGCCTTTCTCTTGCCTTCTGCCATGGCACCTTCTTGGTTTCCCCTTCACCTTTCTGCTACTGTGTTTTAGATGTTTGCTCATTTCTCCCTTCTATCTGCTCACAACTGTTGGAGTCCCTAGCACTCTAAACCAGTCCTCCTTCCCTTCCTTTGCTTTCTGACTTAACACTGTCTCCCTAAATGTCTCACCCCCAGACTTCAATTTCTATCTATACCCTAGTTTCCTCATTTATACTGACTTCTCCTCTGAGCTTCTGCCCGCTCAAAACTTCTCCTCTTGGTTTCCTATAGGCACACAACCTGATCCGTCCAAATTCAAACTCATTGCCTCTTCTCCCCAGACCTGCTTCTCAAGTGCCCCTCAATTTAGAAAAGGCACCACCATTCACCTGGTTGCTTGGGCCACCTTCCACATCCAATTGCCAAGTCAGTAGAATACACCTCGCAAGTGTCGCTGAAAACCACTGACTTTTTTCCAGGGCCACTGTTACTACCCTAATCCAAGTCATCATTACCTTTTGCCCAGATTACAGTAGCAGCCTCCTTCCTAGCTGGCGGTATCCTGGGTTCACTCTTACTCACTTTAGTTCACTTTCCCCACAGCAGCCAGCATAGTTAAAACAACCGCAACAAACACACCCCATCACGCTTCATCTTGCACCACCCTCACCTGTTCAGGGACACAGCCTCACTGGTCACTTCCTCCAGCTCACTTGCTCCTAGCCAGCACAGGCATTTTCACAAGAGGTCCTCTCTGGCTGTGACCCCACCCCTTCACGTCATCACTGGCTAATTGCACTTCACTCACAATGGAAACCACACCCCCCAGAAAGCCTTGCCTACCCCCTTGATTGGTCCAGGCCCCGGAAGCACTGTTAGACACCCTTCCTGAGGTCCCATACTTCTTCATGACACTTTTCACAACTGTCGTCGATCTTTCAGTTAATTTTGTTACACGTCTCTCTTTTCCAGTAGACTGTGTGCTCCATCGTGTCAAGGGCTACATTTCATTCTCTCCTAGAAACTCAGTACACAGCACTTTGCTGCCTTCACAGCATGAGTTTATTAAATATACATTCAATGAATAAAAATATAAAGAATGAAAGAAAAAGAAATACCAAGTGGTGAAAACTGTTTAGGCTTATTAGTAGTTAAAAATTGTATTAAAATGAAAGAACATACAATTTTGCCTTTCAGGCAAAAAAAAAGGTTGTTGTTGTTGTTGTTGTTTTAATAATACTAACACTAGCAAGAGTGCAAGGGGATAGGCACTGTCATTCCTTGCTGGTAGCAGGACTATAAACGGATACAGCTTTCTTGAAAAGCTGTTGACAATAAGAATCAAAAGGCTTAAAATAAGGTCCTCATTGCCCATGGGCTGAATTGCGTCATCCCTCCCCGCCAACCTGCCCCACCAAATTCACATATTGAAACCCCATGTGAATAGCTCACAATGTGACTGTATTTGGGGGTAGGGCCTTTAAAAATTAACTTAAAATGAGGCCATCAGGGTGGCCCTAATCCACTCTGACTAGTGTTCTTACAAGAGGAAGAAATTGAGAGATACCAGGGACATACTTATATGGAGGAGAGACCACGTGAAAACACAGGGAGTAGACGGCCGTCTACAAGCCAAGGAGAGAGGCCTCAGAAGAAACCAAAACTGCTGACACCTTCATCTTGGACTTCCAGCCCCCAGAGCTGTGAGGAAATGAATATCTGTTGTTCAAGCCACCTAGTCCGTGGTATTTTGTTATGGCAGCCTGAGCAAACTAATACATATATCTAGAAACTTACTTTCAAACAATAATCAGAAATATGGTTAAAGATTTATAAAACTGCTAAGATACATGAGGTAAGTCTGTACATATTGGTCCATTTACTGTAGGTCAGACATGGTACTTGGTGGAAGATAAATTGAGGAGCAAAACAGAGTGTCCCCCTCTTATATCATATGTCTACATGGGAGATAAATACTAAATAAATGGGGCACATGCCGGCATCCTTGGTCAAATGCTATAAAGGGAATGTTCAGGGTAAAATGAGAGGTTACAGTAGAGTAAAACCTCATATATTTGGGTGGGTGTTGGGGTAGCTGAATCAGGAGAGACTTCTGGAAGGTATGACAATTAAGCAACAACCTGAAGGATAAGCAGGGTTCATTAGGGAGCAGAGAATGCTTAAGGAGGAGACCATGTGCGCAGAAGCCCTGCCACAGAAAGAGCCTGCTGACGTGGAAGGAAGAGAAGCCTGGTGGGGAGCGCCTGAGGGGAGTGGGGAGTCTGGGATGTGAAGGCAATGAGGGGCTGGAAATCAGGGGACATCATTAAGATGGGTAACCCTGAAACACACCTAAGTGCGATAAAAGGCTTTGTCTGTGATCTGGGGTCATTTTCTTGCTTTTCCTGTTTAGTATTATACATGTTTTCTATACTGATCACTTATATTGTCAGTAAAAAAAAAAAAAAAGAAAAAGAATAATAATACGCTAAAAATTGAGACTGGGACACAGAAGGACAAATATTTCATGACTCCACTTCTATAACATATCATAAATGGTCAAGCTCCTAGAAGCAAGGAATAGAATGGTGGGTGCCAAGGGCTGGGGAGGGGTACACTGAGGCAGTCGCTAATTACCAGGTTTGACATTTCAGTGCACTGGTTAAGGCTCCACGCTTCCCCTGCAGGGGGCGTGCTACCACCCTTTGTCAGAGGACTAAGATTCCACATGCCTCACCGTGCAGCCAAAATAAATAGATAAATAATAAGTTCTAGAGCTCTGCTGTACAACATTGTGCCTAAAGGTAACAATACTGTATCGTATACTTAAAAATCTGCCAAAGAGGGTAAATCTCTTGTTACATGTTCTTACCACGTCAAAAATCTGAAAAATAAAGTTTAAAAGATGTGAGGCTGGGAGTGAAATGTATGTGTTTGTACAAACGTTCTCTTCCATTGAGAGGCATAAAAAAATGGCAAGGGTTTCCATCACAATGTCAATACAGTGTGCCCTTAATATCTCCTTATGTCAGATGAAATTTCCAGCTAGTCTGTTTAGGTGTGGAAGCTTGTGAGAAACAAGCTTTAAAAGCACTCTTATTGGTAACATAGAAACATATATTACCATATGTAAAGTAGATAGCCAACGGGAATTTGTGTAAGTCTCAGGGAACTCAAACTGGGGCTTGGTGACAACCTAGAGGGGAGGGATGGGGAGGGAGGCGGAAGGGAGGTTCGGGAGGGAGGTGACACGTGTATGCCTGTGGCTAACTCAAATGCAGAAACCAACTTAATACTGTAAAGCGATTATCCTTTGATTAAAAATCAATAAACACACACACATAAAAAGCACTCGAATTGGTTACATGGAAATCTTCCCACTTTTAAAAATGTTTTCTTAGTAAGCAAGCTTTACTTTGGAATTCTATATGCCCTTCTAATGCAATTTCCCCCACAAAGACTTGAATCAATGCCCTAAATAGCTTTCTTTTTTTTCAAGGTATGGAATGTCAACCTGATCCATCTATCTCCTGTGCTGTGACGCAGGTCCTCGTGTGAGGCATGGGATCCCCCACACTCTGAGCTCATGACCTGGGCTCCCCGGCTCCCAGGCTACAAAGCCTGCAGCAGGCATGGACTTGTGGAGCAATTATCACCCAGGAGTTAATAGTGCTGACTCTCACTAGAAAATAGTGCTCTGAACAACCTTGCTATTTCTCACAGGGATGCCAAAACACCATTTCTGTCAAAAAAAAAAAAAATCCTATGCACTCTTGACTCCAAGCCATAGGTTCCTGCCTTTTGAAAATACAGTTATGTAACACCTTCACTCCAAGAACTACTTGAAGTTTTTTATTCTGGGTTTAATTATAATCACCCTTCAATTGTACCCCTCCTGCCCTCTGAGTAAATGCAAGCACCTGAGCATGATGAGAAATAAGTGGGGAAAAGATCCAGGTGTTGAGATAATTGAGGCCCATGTTGAATCTTAGTGCCCTGTGTGTATCAGGCACCCTGGGGCCCAGGCCTTATCTCTAATGTCTGAACAAATCCTACAAGGGAGTCATTCTTCCCCTTTCACAGATGAGGAAAACGAACCTTAGTTTGGCTAAGAGACTTGCCTAAGACTTACATGACTAGTGACTTTATGGAGAGGTAAATGCTTAAGCATAAGATGTCTCTTCCTTGGATTACTGTTGTTGTTGTTGTTGTTGTTTAGTGACTAAGTCACATCTGACTCTGTGACCCCACAGAATGGAACCTGCCAGGCTCCTCTGTCTGTAAGATTTTCCAGGCAAGAATACTGGAGTGGGTTGCCATTCCCTTCTCCAGGGGATCTTCCCAACCCAGGTATCAAACCTGCATCTCCTGCTTGGAAGGCTGATTCTTTACCACTGAGCCACCTGGGAAGCCCCTTAATCGGATTAATAATACCAAACTTTTATCTTCAACAACAGCAACAGATTCATTCTAAGTGAAACATGGCTTTAAATAATGTACCAGTTATAACAAAATCCTATTACAAAAGTAATAATAATTTGTAGGTCTTTAGGAAATAGTCTAAATGAATTTTATATGAGGAATATTAACTGCCTATCAACAGAGCTTCCCTGGTGGCTCAGAGGATAAAGTGTCTGCCTGCAAAGCAGGAGACCCGGGTTCGATCCCTGGGTTGGGAAGATCCCCTGGAGAAGGAAATGGCAACCCACTCCAGTATTCTTGCCTGGAGAATACCATGGACAGAGGAGCCTGGCGGGCTACAGTCCACAGGGTCGCAAAGAGTCGGACACGACTGAGCGACTTCACACACACATCACACACATCAACAGAGCCAAGAGATTTATAAATTAGTCAACTAGCATTATACGGAAACAGCATCAGGAAAAAAAGATTCAAGTGTTCAACTGGTAAAATGGTAGGTCAATACCATCCACTGGACCTCCTTTAGAGAAACTAAAAGACAATTTAAACTCTGACACATAAGGAAAAAGAGGAGGAGGAGGGAGAGGTGGTGGGAAAGAGAGGAGGAGGAAAAGTGCTTACTAGGTACCAGGCACTGTTCTAAGCACACCGCACACATCACTCACTGAATGCTAACCAGACCTGCATGATGTATGTATTGTTTTCATCAATCCCATTTACACAGAGGGACTCTGAGACAGAGAGAGGCTATGCTGCCAGTAGTAAACACTGGGAGGCACCTCACTCCACTCTGCTGCCTTCCCAGAAACTCCTCTATCTAGGCATCTATTGATAGTAGAAGAGAGGAAACAAGTCCAGGGAACATTATGATAAAAGCTCCCCTGTAGAATTGTCACTGATGCCCGAAATTTATTACTAATTTCTCTGGATCAAGTTTGTCTCCTCTTGAAATGGAATACAAATTTAAGCTGAAAGACAAGGAACCACATTAGTCATGAAACTTTAGGGCATTCCCTTCTCTTCAGGTGTGAGAAACCCTTTAAGGGGGCCAAGGCCCACCCTACCCCTGTAGTGAGCAACTCCTGGAGAACCACCACTGTAGTGAGATACTACAGTGGCGAGAGTGTGCAACAACCCTTAGGTCAGTTCAATTCAGTCGCTCAGTCATGTCCAACTCTTTGCGACTCCATGAATCGCAGCACGCCAGGCCTCCCTGTCCATCACCATCTCCCGGAGTTCACTCAGATTCACGTCCATCGAGTCCGTGATGCCATCCAGCCATCTCATCCTCCGTCGTCCCCTTCTCCTCCTGCCCCCGATCCCTCCCAGCATCAGAGTTTTTTCCAATGAGTCAACTCTTCACATGAGGTGGCCAAAGTACTGGAGTTTCAGCTTTAACATCATTCCTTCCAAAGAAATCCCAGGACTGATCTTCAGAATGGACTGGTCGGATCTCCTTGCAGTCCAAGGGACTCTCAAGAGTCTTCTCCAACACCACAGTTCAAAAGCATCAATTCTTCGGCGCTCAGCCTTCTTCACAGTCCAACTCTCACATCCATACATGACCACAGGAAAAACCATAGCCTTGACTAGACGGACCTTAGTCGGCAAAGTAATGTCTCTGCTTTTGAATATGCTATCTAGGTTGGTCATAACTTTTCTTCCAAGGAGTGTCTTTTAATTTCATGGTTGCAGTCACCATCTGCAGTGATTTTGGAGCCCCCCAAAATAAAGTCTGACACTGTTTCCACTGTTTCCCCATCTATTTCCCATGAAGTGATGGGACCGGATACCATGATCTTCGTTTTCTGAATGTTGAGCTTTAAGCCAACTTTTTCACTCTCCTCTTTCACTTTCATCAAGAGGCTTTTTAGTTCCTCTTCACTTTCTGCCATAAGGTCAATCAGGGGAAAAAAATTAAAATTAGATATATCTTCTACAGCTTTCTTCCCTGGTAGCTTAGCTGGGAAAGAATCTGCCTGAATGCTGGAGATCCTGGTTCAATTCCTGGGTCAGGAAGATCTGCGGGAGAAGGGATAGGCTACCCACTCCAGTATTCTTGGGCTTCCCTGGTGGCTCAGATGGTACAGAATCTGCCTGCAATACGGAAGACCTGAGTTCAATCTCTGGGTTGGGAAGAGCCTCTGGAAAAGGAAACAGTTACCCACTCCAGTATTCTGGCCTGGAGAATTCCATGGACAGAGGAGCCTGGTGGGATACACTCCATGGGGTCACAAAGAGTCGGACATGACTGAGCGACTTTCACGTCACTTCACTTCTGCAGCTTTAAATTGAGACTATAAAGACAGAATATAAAATTGGTTAAAGGTGATTGTTTTTAAAAAGGAAAAAAAAAATCCCTTGGGGTGCAGATAGGTAAGAGGTTTATTTTGAACCCTCTCAAATGATACAATATGGGCCAGCACATATTGTGCCTATGTGAGCATCGAAGAAGCACTGAGAAAGCCCAAGGCCAGGGAACTCAGTTCCCCCTTGAAGAGTTCTATCATTTGGCATAATCCTCACTTCCACTAGGCCCTAACTGTGTAGAACAAGGCTAAGAGAACCACATTAATCTGAAGAGGACTAGAAAGTCAAATCAACTATTTAAAATTCACTTTCATTGAGTAGAACAAATAAGGGATATGGAGATTTTTCTACCTCAAGTTTGTATTCATGTGACAATGGAGGGAGGAAGATTTGTTCAATAATGAGAAAGATGAAAAAAAATTTTCTTTTTCACAGAAGCACCTCAGGACAGTAAAGTTAGGTTTTTAATTTGATGTAAATCAACAATCACAGATTATAATGAGTCTTGTCAAAAAGTAGCATGTGTTCTCTATAATCCAAGAAATTAGTAATAAATTTCAGGTATCAGAGACAATTCTACAGGGGAGCTTTTATCATAACGCTCCATGGACTTGTTTCCTCTCTTCTACTATCAGTAGACGCCAAAAGTAGTAGGGTTCTCTAAGATGGAGCAAGCTTTATACCTTGTCTACCTCATTCTTTCTGCCAAATTTGTATTTTCCACTAGCTTCGACAGGCCACAAGCACAGACGCCATATATGTCTTCTTTTCCCCTGTAATCCTATTGTGCCTTGAACAACAACTGGCGCACAGTCGGTGTTCAATAAATACATTTAATGATTTAATGTTCCATCACTATGGTTTTGCAAGAATCGTGAGGCTGAAGAGCCATAGTGGAAACCACATGCAAATAGGAAAGAAGGGGAAAATTCTTCGCATGAATATAAAATTGATGGATGTAGGCTACTAACAGGTTGCCACAAGGGAGGAGCCTTTGAGTGGAGCAGTGGGGAGAGAAAAAAAAAAAGATAACGCTAAGAGTAAGCTTTTTTCTTTTAAGTTATTTTTTCTGAGCTCAAAGCAAAACACAAAACTTGAAAACCTAATTGTTCTCATATCTCTAAAGTAAGAAAAATTTGAGCACATTTTAGAGTCAGGAAAAGTTAAGTATCCACCTACAGGTTCACTTCAGAAATACACGGCACTGTGTGAGTAGGGATGCAGAAGCAGGCCCTCCATTTCCCAGGATTCTGCCCATTTTGCCCGGGGTCCCCCAGTCTGCGTTCTGTGTTTTGTGCTTTCTCTACTCAGTTAGGTTGTCATGTTTCACCTGTGCTTTTGTTTCCTTAAATAAACACATGCTTCTGCATGCTAGTCTGCTAATTATGGAATTGTCAATGCAGAGAATCTAAACAGGTTAACTCGGCCATATGCCCAAAGCCAGTATGAGCAGGAAAAGATATATGGACCCTCTTTAGAAATGTTATACAAAGAAATTCTGCTATTCTCCAGTAGTTTAAGGCAAACGGCATTGCAACCCACAAGTGGATTCTCTAAATAAGGTAGATCATCCTAGTTTTTAAAGTCTAATAAATGCTAAAATCTATTCAAGAAGCTATATTTTATGTCATGTTTATTTGTTTTCATATTTTGGTGGCTCCAAAGGGCTGTTGTGACCAACTGTGAACCTCATTTTTTTTCTCTCTGTTTCTCTCTGGTTCTCACTATTTGGCTAAACACTAGTCATATTCCTGGTTCACTCATTATGAATACCTCCCTCAGTGTGGGCCATAAAAGATTAAAACATGAGCATAATAAGCAAGGGTTTATTTCATAACAGAATTTTGGAAAGTGAGACTAGAAGGGTTCTTGTAGATCATCCAGTGCAACCTCTGTCCTTTTTCACTTAAAGAACATGGAGTTCAGTGAAGTGTTGAAATGCACCCTTGGTCCCTGATTATGCTTTTTAAGAGAACTATTTTCAAATATTTGTGTCTCAAAGAGGTCTCATTCCTCAAACTTGCTGATCATTGGGAGTAAAAGACTGCTTTACATGCTTTAATATACTTCACATACATTATGCTTCTGGGAACTTTAGAGCTAAAAATAAAATAACATCACTCCCAAAACTTATTTGGTTCTGGAGTTAGCATAGCAGGGGGTTGGGGAAATATTCTCTGGTACCTGGAATTCTAAGTGGACGTGTACCCGCTGCTGAGTCCACACCTGGTCAGGTCCACCCATTCCCCTCTCAAGAGCTCTTCTGTCCCCTGCCTAGCCATGGAAAAACAGTGCTGAGGGTGGTAGAAGATTGGCTTTCTCTCCCACCAGGAAACTAAATGAGAACCAGAAGAAAGAGTACATCAAATTGATCAGAGGTAGTGATTTATTAAGTAGAATCCCCAATTCCCTAGATGCCACCAAATAGTGGAGCTATTTTCAGTATTTCAAAAAGACTTCTGGAAATCAAACAGTGATCCACACCAGTGCTACACAGACTATAACATCAGGTTTCTTTCCTTTGGCTCGAATTATATTACCTCTCAATAGGATTATCCCAGACTTATCAGGAGCTCTGAGTAGCAGTTAAATATATCTTAGGTTGCCAAAAGTGAAGGAATCATAACTTAATAGATGAAATCGGGTCCCTTGGAGGACAAGATAAAATGATAAAAAGGATTTTTTGTGAGTATAAAAAAAGGTTTGGAAGCACTCATTTCAACCAAAGAAAACTTTATATCATAGGACCCTCAAAAAAATCGAAGAGAAACCCCCTCCCCTAGTTTGGTTCTCCCCTGGTTCCATTGTAACAACTCACTGGGCAGGGCAGGGAGCTTTTCCTGTAACTGGCGTCTTGTGATCCACGGCGGTCCCGGACTCCTCGCTCATCCTCCTCTATCCAGCTGTGACCCCAGAAGCTGCTCATCCATTTGGCAAAAGACACATCATCATCATCATCGTCATCTTTGTGCTCCATGTAAAGGCGCTTCAGAATATCCAAGGCCTGTCCCTAAATCCAGCAGAGAGAAATATCACCCAACAGGGCTGACTCGATGAAACCCAGGATCTCCCCAAGAGACAAAACGAAACTGATGTTTTCAAATGGTCTCTGATAATGGAATCCTTAAAGAAGAAAGATTTACTAAACAACCACTTCACAATCAGGCAGCCTCTGGTAATGTCTATTTATAAATTGTGCAGCCCACAGTCCCCTCCCCTCCCCGTCTTTTTAAATTGAGAGGCTTTTTAATCCTTCCATTGCTGGGGTTGTGCCTCGCAGCCGAAGGGTGGGAAGTACAGTCCACTGCCTGGTTTTCCCTGCGCTTTGTTGCTGATGGCATGTGATGGCCTCTCCAGCTGTCAATGGTGATAGAGCATGACCCTCATAATATGCCTGTCAGCTCCAGGCCAGCTCTAAAACGGGGCCACTTACAAGGGACAGGCTGCAGCCTGCAAGATAGCCAGCTATTGGTATGTCATATCTAGAGCCAGATTCTCCTAATAAATAAATTTGATACTGAAATAAAATCTAGCTCCTGGGGCAAAATGGGTTTTTTTTTTTTTGGATGTGCTATTTATACATGTACAAAGGTAAAGGATATACATATGCAATGTACAAATCTTAAGTGTACAGTCTGATGAATTTGTACATACATATACCCCTCTAAAGACCCACAACTACTCAGGTGAAGACATTCCCAGTACCCTGGCACTCTCCCTCTTTCCCCATTCTAATCTCATCTCCCTCCAAAAGGTTAAGATTTCTGACCTCTGTCACTGTAGATTAATTTTGCCTGTTTTGACCTTTCAATGGAATCATATAGTATGTATTATTCTGTGTCACAACATTGTTAGTGAGGTTTATGCTCGCTTTTATAGTAACAATAGTTCATGCTACATAGTATTGTACAGTATGATTATCCAACTTTTTAAAAATTCAGTCTATTATTGATGGCCTTTTGGGGCTGTCATATTTGGGTTGTTTCCATTTGGGGCTGTTATTAATAGAGCTTCTATGAACATTAGAGTCTCTCTTAGTAGGCTTTTTCTTCCCCAAGGTAAGGGAAGCACTTACCTTTATTGAGCACATTTATTGAGCCCCTACTTTGTGCCAGGTATGGAGTCAAGTATCTTTCATATGTTATTTTCATTATTAACAAACCTGTGCTTGGGGTATTTTCATCATATTTTATAGATGAGAAAATTTAATTTATAGATCATCACTTTCCCAAGGTGAAATTACTTTTGAGCAGCATAGCCAAGTTTGAAGCAAGAAGTAAGCCCAGGTTCTCTCCACTGTTCTGCCAGTATTCCAAGAAATTTTTGATAAATTTTCTATTTTTAAATAGAAGCATTCTTGGACATTTTCCATATAGTTTCTTCCTTGAGCTGTAAAAATTGACTTAACTATAACCAATGTTCCTAGAGTACTATGCTACAACTTACCTTACTAAGGGAAAGTAACCAGTGCACAAGATGGCTTATATTTTTATTGTTTGCTTTAAATTATAGGATTCATGCTTGTTACTTTGTAATATTTTTATTAAAGAATGGAGAAAGCCTGGCTTCTCAGTGACCCAGATGAGAAAGGAAAATATATAATTCTATGTCATCACTGTTGGTTGTCTCTGTCATTAAAGAAAGAAATCAGATAATTTTCCTTGGGGAAACAGAACCAGGTTTGTCCACAAAAGATGACTATGGAGGGATTTCTTTTTTTCTGTTTCTCTTAAGACAAAACTGTGTTTTCTTCCAATTTCTGAAAAAAAAAAAAAAAATCTGGGCAGGGGGTGGAGAACCCAGAGCAGATAATATCTAATCATTTCAAAGTATTGTAGGGAAAGGAAATAGGACTTCATCTTAAAACCTCTTTGAATAATATCTGTCTCTTGCACTTCTGAGTGTGAAAGTAATTCAGTCGAGTCTGACTCTTTGTGACCCCATGGACTATACAATCCATGGAATTCTCCAGGCCAGAATACTGGAGTGGGTAGCCTTTCCCTTCTCCAGGGGATCTTCCCAACTCAGGGATTGAACCCATGTCTCCCACATTGCAGGTGAATTCTTTACCAACTGAGTCACCAGGGAAGTCCAAGAATACTGGACTGGGTGGCCTATCCCTTCTCCAGGGGATCGTCCTGACCCAGGAATTGAACCAGGGCTTCCTGCATTGCAGGCAGATTCTTTACCAGCTGAGCTACCAGGGAGCTCTCCCCTTAACATCCTATGTGCTCATAGGGTATGAGTGCTCACTCACTATGTGTTCACTCAGTTATATCCAACTATTTGCGACCCTATGGACTGTAGTCCCCGAGGCTTCTCTGTCCATGAGATTTTTCCAGGCAAGAATACTGGAGTGGGTTGCCATTTCCTACTCCAGGGTATTTTCCCAACTCAGGAACTGAACCTGAGTCACTTGCAACTCCTATCTTGACAAGCAGTTTCTTTACCACTAATGCCACCTGGGAAGCCCTTAATGCCTTACAGGCAAAAACAATTCAGATATTGGAAATGTGCAGAAAAAAAGGTATGTGTTTATATATATATATACACACATACACACACACACACATATATGTATATGAATTTATTATGAGGAATTGGTTCATGAAATTATAGACTGGAAACCCCACAATCTGCCAGTCTGCTAGCTGGAGACCCAAGAAAGCAAGTGGTAAAATTCAATCTGAGTCCAAGGGCCTCCATGGAAAGCAAGGATGTAAGTCCCAGTCCAAGTACAGAGACGATGAGATGAGATAGCTCAGTTCAAGCAGTGAGGAAAGAAACAAGGGTGAACTTCGCCTTCATTTGCCTTCTGTTCTATGCCAGTCCTCAGCTGATTGTATGATGCCCGCCCACAATGGCCAATTCACTTTACTGAGCCCACTGATTCAAGTGCTAATCTTATCTGGAAACATCCTCACAGATATCCCCCCAAATGTTTAGTGTAGGTACCCCCATAGCCAGTAAAATTGACATATAAAATTATCACAGGAACTTCCCATTCCCAAGACTCCACCCTCAGGATCTACTTATCTTCTAAAAGGCCCCATCTCCAAATACATCTCTCACAATAAGAATCAAGCTTTAACACAAGTACTTTGGAGGACCACAGACATTCAGTTCACAGGAGGCTGCCTACATGACCAGCACCCAGTAAAAACCCTGGGCATTAAGTCTTTAATGAGCATTTGAACAATGTTTCACACATGTTATTTCACACTTACTGCTGGTAAAATTAAGCACATCTTATGGGAGTGAAATGGAAAGGGAATTTTGGAGGCTTATTCCCGGTATCCTTCAGACTTCACCCAATATGTCTTTCCCTGATTCTATATCCTCTCAGTGCAATAAATTTTATCCACAAGTACAACTATGTGATGAGCTGTGGATTATTCCAGCAAATCTCTGAACTAGGGGGTGGCAGTTGGTGTCAAAAGTGGGATTCACTAAAACAACCCCAACTCACTGAAATGTGGCTAAAGCAGTGTCTGGAAAAAGGATGAAGGGGACATAATAATAAACTTTTGATGCAAACTGGCTACCTAGTCATCTGTGGTATGAAACATCAGCAGAGATGATGTCTGTTGTGAAAGGTAAAGATTACCTATGGAATTTCAAAATGATATAGGCAAGTCCAGGAGAATCCGCTCATTGAAGGTACTGATTGCTTTTGGCAATGGTAGCTAAAGTGACAAGATTAAAAATTGCAGTTGCAACCTGGATGATGCCTTAGGGTTTTGTTCTCTCCTCCCAGGGGGAGGGGAAAAGATTGCCAGTAGCAAGGCTAAAGCAATCTTCAGATAAACCAGAAATAAAGGAGAAGGGAAAAGCAATACTCTGTCCTCTGGTACAGCTGCTACTGCTGCTAAGTCGCTTCAGTCGCTTCTGACTCTGTGCAACCCCATAGACGGCAGCCCACCAGGCTTCCCCGTCCCTGGGGTTCTCCAGGCAAGAACAATGGAGTGGGTTGCCATTTCCTTTTCCAATGCATGGAAGTGAAAAGTGAAAGTAAAGTCACTCAGTTGTGTCTGACTCTTAGCGACCCCATGGACTGCAGCCCACCAGGCTCCTCCATCCTTGGGATTTTCCCAGCAAGAACACTGGAGTGGGGTGCCATCACCTTCTCCGTCTGGTACAGCAGCCCCTTACATTCCAGCTGAGATTTCTCAGCAGCTGTAATGCCAGTCCTGAAAAGTGTTCAGGGGGTTGTACAAACTTGCAAAGAAAAAAAGAAAGAGGGAGAAAGAATCTGGATGTATGATAAAAACTGATGTAAAATACTATATGCCTATAATTTCATACATGTTAGAGGGATTATCCCAATCAAGGAAAGCTCCCCAATAAAAGGTGTTGGTAGAACATAAAATCCTTGCTTTTTGGTGCTGGTGGATGGGTTAAAATTTAAATGCTAGTTATTGAAATCTCACAGCTGATTATTTTTGCTAAGATTTTTGCCTGTTGAAGCCTATGAGAAAGGTAGACAACATAAAAAGAGAAAATCTCTATAGGAAAATCTACTTTTGAGTTTTAAAAGTCAGGTTTTAATTTGCTAATAAGTTCTTGCAAAATCAGATGTCTAATTCTTAGAGGCTGATAATTTTCCAGCCTAATGTGCATAATATTTTTGAGCGGGTCAATTTGAACTTTAAGTCTGGCAGGATAAAAGGGGCTTTGAACCTCACTGTCTGGCCCAGTAGTCTCTTGGCTTTGCTGCTGCTAAAGAAGAAAAGTCCTTTCTGGAATCCTGGATTCAGAGATCCTATTTACCTGGACCTAATGGGAGGCTGAGGGGCTTGCCAGGTGGCTCAGTGGTAAAGCATCTGGCTGCCAGTGCAGGAGCCATGGGAGATGCGGGTTCAATCCCTGGGTCGGGAAGATCCCCTGGAGGAGGAAACAGCAACACACTTCAATATTCTTGCCTGGGAAATCCTATGGACAGAGGAACCTGGCGGCTCCATGGAGGTTGCAAAGTGTTGGACACAACTGAATGAATGAGCATGCATGCAACGTCACATAGTGATCGTGAGAGACTGTTCCAACTTCTGAAAGCAGACATAGGCTCAATGAATAGAATTCAGGCTCTGGGAGATGAAAGACATCCTCCCCATCCACCTTGTGGGGCTGTAAACTATAAAAACATTATGGATGCTTACTGAACCCCATGGGTCACTTGCAGATGTCCATGGGAAAGGGTTTGTTCTCTGACAGGACCATCTGAAACCAAGACGCTAGTAACTTTATCTAATGTAGGGACGAATTGCATCTGAGATGATTAATCATAAGAAACTGGTGATTCCTGTCAAAACTCCAGGTTGGGAGAGAGCACATTACGGGGAGTGGGACCTCTCCACCCACTCCTAAAAGATAGGGTTCTCACTCCCCTTCCCAAGGATATCTCACAGGTATTGACTTGTGTTTGGGTTTTACTAACAACATTATTGACAACAGTGGACTGGTAACCTGACTCTAATTCACTCACCTTTCTTTGTTAGGAATTTTTAGTATTAAACCCCCAAACAGAGATTGAGCTTCTCCAGGCTATTTACCAAATAAATGATCAGGATGATAGGGATTGGGGTTATGTAAATCACGTTCTGCAAACTTGAAAATTCAGGATTTTGTCCTGCAAATTCCTGAACTTGATGTGTCTTTCTGGTTAAGTTTATTAAAAATGTTTTTCTATCTAAATTCATCTATTCCTCTGTTTGAATTTATTAAATGAACATATTAAGTGGACTGCAGGGTGTCAGTTGTGAGCCACACTTCAACAACAGATCACAAGAGAAATCAGAATAGAGAAAAATTAAATACTTACAGGTCCTATGGGTAGGTCAAGGCAGAGCGCAGACGGAGAGAAGCAGGGCCTGGGGTAGAGTGCTTTGCAGTTTCCAGGCTAACACCAGATTGGTCAGTTCAAACCAAAAAAGCAGTGCTTTGATAAGTCCCATTATGACCAACCTAGATAGCATATTGAAAAGCAGAGACATTACTTTATATGGAATTTAGAAAGATGGTAACGATAACCCTGTATGCGAGACAGCAAAAGAGACACAGATGTATAGAACAGTCTTTAGAGGGAGAGGGTAGAATGATTTGGGAGAATGGCATTGAAACATGTATACTATCATATAAGAAATGAATTGCTAGTCTAGGTTCGATGCAGGATACAGGATGCTTGGGGCTGGTGCACTGGGATGACCCAGAGAGATGGTATGGGGAGGGAGGAGGGAGGGGGTTCAGAATGGGGAACACATATACACCCGTGGCGGATTCATGTTGATGTATGGCAAAACCAACACAATATTGTAAAGTTAAAAAAAAAAAAAAGTTCAAAAAAAAAAGAAAATCAGAGACATTACTTTGCCAACAAAGGTCCATCTAGTCAAGGCTATGGTTTTTTCAGTGGTCATGTATGGATGTGAGAGTTGGACTGTGAAGAAGGCTGAGCGCCGAAGAATTGATGCATTTGAACTGTGGTGTTGGAGAAGACTCTTGAGAGTCCCTTGGACTGCAAGGAGATCCAGCCAGTCCATTCTGAAGGAGATCAGCCCTGGGTGTTCTTTGGAAGGAAAGATGCTAAAGCTGAAACTCCAGTACTTTGACCACCTCATGCAAAGTGTTGACTCACTGGAAAAGACTCTGATGCTGGGAGGGATTGGGGGCAGGAGGAAGAGGGGACAACAGAGGATGAGATGGCTGGATGGCATCACTGACTCGATGGATGTAAGTTTGAGTGAACTCCAGGAGATGGTGATGGACAGGGAGGCCTGGCGTGCTGCGAATCATGGGGTCGCAGAGTCGGACACGACTGAGCGACTGAACTGATTAACATAAGGCTACATTTATCTTTTTGAATTATAGTTTTGTCTAGATATATGCCCAGATGGAGAAGGAAATGGCAACCCATGCCAGTATTCTTGCATAGAGAATCCCATGGTCAGAGGAGCCTGGTGGGCTGCTGTCCATAGGGTCACACAGAGACGGGAGCAACTTAGCATGCATGCATGCACTGTAGAAGGAAATAGTAACACACTCCAGTGTTCTTGCCTGGAGAATGCCAGAGACAGAGAAGCCTAGTGGGCTGCCATCTATGGGGTTGCACAGAGTCGGACATGACTGAAGCGACTTAGCAGCAGCAACAGCATACGCCCAGAACTGGGATTGCTGGGTCATATGGCAACTCTAGTTTTAGTTTTTTGAGGAACCTCCATATTGTTTTCCATAGTGGCTGCACCAATTTATGTTCCCACCAACAGTGTAGGAGGGTTCCAGTTAGGGAAAGTTTTACATCACTACAGAGGACAGATGGCCAGCCGAGTGCCCAGATACCAGGTAAGGGCCAACCTTGCAAGGAGTCCTTTCTAAGGATAGGCAGCATCAGACTGCTGTGTTACCTTGTTTCCTGCAGCATCCACTTCCTTGGTCAAGGCATTTCTAGAGCAAAATTACTATCAGTAGGACCCATGCAGTAGGATGAAAGCATCCTGCAATACTGACTTTTCATTATGGCCCTCCAGGGATCCTGGATTTAGCCAATTTAAACAAATCCTATTAAAAATAAAGGTCAGTCTTAGAAAGCTAGGTGGCTTTCTCCTTAAGTATTTATATTAACCTTTTCTTAACCTGGCCTGAGACATCAATTTAGGCACAACACAATTCTGGTAAGTTGAGGTGGTCCATGATAGTCAAGGTACACATACAAGAAATAACAATTCCAGAGAGCACCCTTGGAAACAAAAAGCATGCACTTGTTAAGTCACATCAATGAAGGCACACATTAGTCAGGCAAAACAGGTTAATGGGGCCTCCAGTGTGGCTTCCCACTGTGAGTCCTTATGCCTTAGGGCTTTCTGTCCAGTCCAAATAATTCAGTTGAGTTCCTAGTTTTATTTATTTATTGGCACCATGCAGCATTGGGATCTTAGTTCCCCAACCAGGGGTTGAACCCATGCGCCCTGCAGTGGAAGCTTGAAGTCCTAACCACTGGACTGCCGGGAAAGTCCCGAGTCCCTAGTTTGGGAAGCATTTCCAGGAGGAAGGCAGTTTTGATCAGTTTTGCTTGTCTTTGACATCAGTTCATTTGATTCGTGAGTGGGGACAGCATCTAGAGGTGTTCTTCACGGAAACACAGAGGCTGAGGACATCCCCTGTGGCGTCACAGTCAGCACTGTTAGCTGTGATCATAGGCTCCACAGTCTGTTTGCATTCAAGACCTCAAAGCATCTTGTGAAGGCAATATTGACGTGGAGGAGCAGTTCTTTTGTCTCTCTCTCTGGCTATGCCAGCAGAGTTATGGGATCTTAGTTCCCTGAACAGGGATTGAATTCTAGGCCCTGGAAGTGAAAGCACAGAGTCTTAACCACTGGACTGCCAGAGAATTCCCCCAGGAGCAGTTCTGAAAGACAGCAGTTATAAAAAGTAGAAATCACTGATGCCCACCTATCCCTGCATCTCACAGGTATTGGTGTTTTGTTTTTTCTGTGTTATCACTTAATCAGTATGTCTCATGCAGTAATCTTAACTTTACATTTTTTTCCCAATCATGTTTTATTCTGATCTAGACTTTTCAGCAGGAAGGGTTTGGAATAAGGAGACTGTTGAAAATTTAGCTAAGCTTCTCCATGCTATTGTGTCTCAACATCATTTTGTTTGGCCAAGGGGCCAGCAGTGACCTTAAACTGACAGTAGTCCCCTTAGGTCAACCCATGCCCTAGATGGCAGCTCACAGAATCACAAGGAAATGTAAGTTCCTGATATGACTTCCTCAAAGGCCCTTGCAATCAACAATCTCCCCTGCCTCCCAGTGCCTTCTTCTTACACCCTCTTCAGTTCAATGTCTCTGCTTTTCAATATGCAGAACTATTTACAAGAGCCAAGACTGGAAACAACCTGTCAGTTGAGAGATGAATGGATAAAGAAGATGTAGTTTATATATACAATGGAGTATTACTTAGTCATAAAAAGAACAAAATAATGCCATCTGCAGCTACACAGATGGACCTAGAGATTATTATACTAAGTGAACAAGTCAGAAAGGGAAAAACAAATACCATATCATAACACTTATATGTAGAATCTAAAACATAAGAATGAATTCATTTACAAACAGAAGCAGACACACAGAGAAGAGACTTGTGTTTGCCAGGGTAGGGGGCAGGGGATGACTGGATTGGGAGTTTGGAAGTAGAAGATGCAAACTACTATATATAGAATGAATAAACAAGGTCCTACTATATAGCACAGGAAACTATATCCAATATCCTGTAATAAACCATAAGGGAAAATAATATGAAAAGGAATATATATATGTATGAGTGTGTATAACTGAGTCACTTTGCTGTACAGCAGTAATTAATACAACTGTAAATCAACTAGACTTTAATCAAAATAAATAAATTAAAAAATATATATACACAAAACTAAATCAATTTGCTATATACCAGAAACTAACAATACTATAAATTAACTATACTCAATTTAAAAAGAAAGAAAAAAAAAACTTTCCCTAAGTGATAAGAGTGGCCTAAACTGCTTATACAACCAATGTGATTTATGCTAAGCAACTGCCTTTCTCGTGAAAGTCTAGACTTTTGGTACATGCCAGGCAGTGCATGCCTACATGACCAGCTTCCAGTAAAAGCTTTGGGTTCTAAGGCACCAGTGAGCTTCCCTGGGAAACAACACTTGGCACATGTAACTACAACTCATTGCTGGAGGAATTAAGCACACAGTGTGTGACTCCACTAGGAAAGGACTTCTGGAAGCCTGAGATACGTCTCCTCTAGACTTGACCTAAGCACATTTTCACTTTGCTGATTTTGCTTTGTCTCTTTTCACTGTTATAAATCTTAGCTACGATTACAGCTGCGTGCTGAGCCCTGTGAGTTTTTCAGTAAGCCAGCAAACGTGGCGGTATTTTCTGGGACTGCCCAGGGCAGGAAGGAAAGACAATTCTTCAAACATGTGGCCAAAAAATTTTCCCAAAGTAAACAGATAAGTTTACCACCGAAAGAAAAACTATTCGGCCTCCATTATATGGAATTAGTCCATCTCCATTTCCTCCCCTCTCCACCGTCCCCGCCCAGTTAAGCCAATTTCCTTAAAAGTGTGAGAGAAAGATGGCTCTCCACTTTGCCTGTCCTAAAGTTCTTTTGACAAACCTAGCCCAGCAAAGGAGCCGCAGCAAATGTCAAGTCTCAGCAGCTGGGGGAGAACGGCTCTTCGTCCTGTCCTGGAAGCCAGGGCCCGAGAGGAAGCCATGCAGCACTCTGCGAGCCCAGCTGCCAGCCTGACCGGGCAGAGGTTTGGACACCTGCCTTGGGGAGATGCTGCCAGGGGCACAGGACCAAAGGGAGCTGCCCTTTTGACCCTGCTCTAACGCTCTGCCTTGCCAAGCCAGTGTTTACACAGTGTCAAGTGGCTGAGACAGCTGCAGTTTTCTAGACAGTTTGAGTGTGCTTTTTTATTTTTCTTGTATTATTGTGAAAGGAATTATCTTCTCACAGACGGTAGAACACTAGTAATGTGTGTGTTCTCATAAAGTGATCAGACATAAAGGGTGCCCAAGTGACAACGATCCTTGGCCTGCGTAAAAATGAAGTGGCTTTGCAGTGCCCTCTTTCACATTCGCTGCTTCAGGAGACAGCAGTAATGAAAAGATGGTTTTCCTTTTATGTCATTCTTCATTTATTTCCTTTTTTATTTCATTTCATTCCCTTTATTTCATTCTCCAGAGCCCCTACCTATTCATTTATTTTTAGTTCACTTTTTCTTTTTACTCTTGACAGTTAAAAGGAAGAATTATTCATTACACTGCTTTCAAGTTTGCCAAGCCAGTTTCACTCTGGAAAAGAAATGCTATGTACAGAGCTAAGCTGCTACTTTTTTTTTTTTTTTTAATACATCAATGGTTTTGAGACAGTTTTCACTTGCCAGAGAGCAGTGCTTGACTACTTGACATTGTGTGCTGTGTTCTATTTAATGCCCTGATTATCAGAATGCTCTTTTGCATGCAACATATCCTAATATCATCCATTTCCATGATTCTTATCCAGTTACACTTTGAACTGTGCAACCCTTTTGAGGTGACTCCCAAAGATACTGATTGTTGCCTAACCAAGTGCCCTAAAGCATGTATATGAAAGTACATCATGATCAATTTTTATTCTACAAAGTTGTGTAATTTACATAATGAAAACTATTTTTAAAGTATTCAACTGCTGATGCAAAAAAAATTTGAGGGAACGAAGGTATGTTTTCAGAGGTTTGCCTACTAGAATATTGGTTGTATAAATATCCAGTTATTTTGGCATTCAGCAATCATTAAGTTCTGCAGGACTTTGGCTAATGAGACTTTATGACAGTCCAAGTTTTTAGATGTTGTAAAAGTTTTTTTAAAAAACAGTACCTCACCTGTTTCACAAGAGACCTTCAGAGACAGCATGAATTTTCATCTGCCAGAGACGGGATCTTTGTGGCTTTGTCTCCAGGAGTATTTTTAATTGTATGATTTCTCAAGATCTTTTTTGATCTCTGAGCACCTATTACTCTATAAAAGATTAAACACACTATTTGTTAAAATTTACCACTTTGTAAAAAACTTTATCAGTTCAGCTCACCAGTGTGTCATACTTTAAAAAAGACTTCCTCCCAGTTATTAACTGTAATTTCACACAGTTTAAGGGTAGTGCCTCAGCACCTCCTCTTGTGTTCATAAGCCTCCCCATAAAAAGTGCTCCAGAGAAGAACTAGGGGAATTAAGACTCCTGTAAGCCTGACTTCTTCTTCTCTTTTTTTGTCACGCCAAGTAGCACGTGAGATCTTAGTTTCCAGGCCAGGGACTGAACCCGTGCCCCTGCCGTGGAAGCTTGGAGTTTTAACCACTGGATTTCCAGGGAAGTCCCTGTGAGTCTCACTTCTTAATAGGGTCAAATTTTGCAATGTAAAATAAAGAAGTGGATCACCAAACATTTAACAGAAATTGTGACAAAATACTTAAGACATTTAGAAAAATAAACTGGAAAAATTAAATTTTGAGTCAATAGACAATGGGAAGTCTTCAGAATATTAAAAAGAAAAACTTAAATAAAGCTCTAGAATAATCTCTTTTGAGGATCAATGCCATATACTATTAGCCTGAACATAGCCTTTATGAAAAGAAATATTGCAGGTATATTAAGAAGCTATAAAAAATATTCTCATCCCTTGACTAAAAAATTTCACTTCTAAGTATTCTAAGTATATAATCAGAGGTTCATACAAAGGATATTTGTTTACCATAACATTATTTTAAACAGCAATAATGTAGAACTATCTTAAGAATAGAATTTGAAGATCAGGCTAATAAATTATGACATACTCATATGATGGAATTCTTTGCAGTCAGTCATTACAAAAATCGTAGGATTTAATGACACAAGCAACTTCTCAGAATAAAATATTTGGTGACAAAACCAAAATATAATATAGTGTGATGGTCAATCTTATTTACCAACTTGGTTAACCCATGGTTCCCAGATATCTGGTCAAAAATTATTCCAGATGTTTCTTCAAAAAAAAAAATTCTGAAGAGTGTTTTTTGGATGAGATTTAAAATTAAATCAATGGACTTTGAGAAAAGCAGGCTGATCCCCATTCTGTAGGTAAGTCTCATCCCAATAGTTGATGGCCTAAATAGAACAAAAGACTGAACTTCTCAAAACAGGAGGTAATTGTGCCAGCAAACTGCCTTTAGACTTCAACTACAGTACTGCCTCCTCTGGGGTCTCCAGCCTGCGAGCCCATCCTGCAGATTTTGGACTTGCCAGCTTGCACAGTCATGTGAACCAATCCTAAAATCAATCAATCAATCTCCCTCTATAAAAAACAGTGGAAGTCACACAAAGCTATACATATGTTAAAATTTCACCAAGTTCTGTGCGTATATTGCTGGTGAAATCTGAATAAGTTCTCCAGATTATATCTATGTCATTCCTGATTTTGATATTGCCCTATAGTTATGAAAGCTGTCAATTTTGGGAAAGGTGGGGGTGAAAGGTACATGAGACCTCCATATACATTTATTTGCAGCTTCTATAATTATTCCATTGTAAAAGTAAAATGAAAAATTATTGCTACCAAGAAAAGTTCTCTAAATGGGTAGCGACTAGATCAAAATACTATTAAACTACAGGTATTCTTGGAATATAATAATAAAGATAGCATAGCCTTTCAATCTCTCTGAATCCCTACAGAAAAACCAATAGAGTAAGCTCTAAATGAAATCATCCATGGACAACTCTACAACAGATACAAGATGTCCCCCACCCCCAAGTGGAAGGGGTGAGGTCACACAACCAACTATGAGTTGTCCACACTGAAGGATACAGTTGTCCACGCTGAAGAAAGAAGGAAGTAAAAGGCCATCTGTTAGATCTAAGAATCAGAGAATCACGAAACAGTCAATAGTTCAGAAAGCACAAGAAATCGGCCTAAGAACAGTGCTATCCACAATGTTGTTGAACTGTTTTTTTAGATCTAGATTACAGATTTTCTTGGATTTTCAATATGGAGACATATTGTCTGTGAATAATAAAAAGTTACTTCTTCCTTTCCACTATTCTTTTATTTATTTATTTGTCTTACTAACACCTTCAGTAACGTAATAAACCTAAAAAGCTTGACTGGTTCTTCAAAAAGAATACTACTAATGTTTCACTCTTAGATATGATGTTTATTTAGACTTTCAGATGATCTTTATCAAGGTTCTATAATGAAAATGTTTTCTAATTGGATCACAAGTAGATAGGGCAAAATACAACTTTGGTTAAATCTGGGTAGAAGATCATGGTATATTAAAAATAACTAATTTTTTGCTACTTCTTCCATTGAGAGTTGCAGTCTAATTAACTTCCCCATGAATCTGTGCTGGTCTTACTAACATGCTTGACCCACAAAATGTAGTATAAGTGAAGTTTTGGAAAGCTTTGCCACTTCTGCCTGCAACTCTTAGGACACACACACTGGGAACCGTGAGATGTCACAGAAGTCTGACTACCCTGACTCCTACGCTAGAAAGACCACAAGGAGGCGCTCCACTTGATAGTCTCAAATGAGTCCAGTCTTCAAGCTATCTTCACCAAGGTGTCAGACACCAAGGGAAGCCACCTGGAACCCTCCAGACCAGCCCATCCACCAGGAGAGTAAATTCTGTTGACACCAGCAGAAGAGAAGACTCAATCAAGCCTTGCCCCAATTCCTGAGCAACAAAATTGAGAGAGATAATAAAACAGTTGTTTTAAACCACTACCAGGCTCCCTAGGTGTCGCTAGTGATAAAGAACAACCCACCTGCCAAAGCAGGAGACATAAGAGACAGACACAGGTTCGATCCTTAGGTCAGGAAGAGCTCCGGAGGAGGCAAGGCAACCCACTCCAGTATTCTTGCCTGGAGAATGCCATGGATAGAGGAACCTGGCAGGCTATGGTCCATAGGGTCACAAAGAGTTGGACAGGGGTGAAGAAACTTAGCACTGAACAGCAGAAACCACTACCACTTGGGACAGTCTGTCAAGCAGCAATAGATAACTGGAACACAGATATGTAAACTGTTTTTATGGTTTTACATTCTTTCATAATTTAACAAAATTGAGTCTCCTCCTCATTACTGGAATTGAGGCAATTTCCCACTGGTTAGGAAAAACAACAAAAAGTAAAGACAGGTGAGTATAGCACAGAGAATCTCAGGTTCAGCCCTAGGCCCATGCTAAGAGCAGGTCTGCATAACAAAGGTTACTAGTCTAATAGGAATGAATTAGAAAATGGGTAGATACTCCACTAAGGGCCCATCACTCAGTGATGGGTCAGCATCTTCATGCAAATCAGAAAAAAGGAACACCTTCTTTCATAGCCACAGTCTGACATGAGACTGAGATGAACAAAGTGCAGGCTGAATCTCAGCCTCCACTTCTTCCAGCTTCCTTGCACGAGGCACAATTAGTATAACCTACACGCAATACCTTTATAAAGTACAAAGAAATATTTCTATATTTGCAAATGACATCAATTCTTGTGGGCGGCAATGAACTAAGCTGATGAGGATGGAAAGATCTTAGGAATCTGTGTGAGTGGGCAGAAAGGTGGCAAATGAAGAGCACAGAGTATAAATATGAGCTGACATCCCTGCTAAGGAGAGGATCTAGGCTTGTTGCAGATTGTTCTTCAGATTGTCCCCTGAAGATAACACAGAGGCTTCCTTTGACAGCAGAAAGAGCAACTACTTGATTGAATCATTAAAATGACATTCCCCCTGAGAAGTAAAGTAGTACCACCCACTCAACTGATGCTCTGATGGAAGCTGAATAAGGGAGAAACCATTAAGAGTGGAGAAAAATTAATAGCATTAGGGCTCAGAAGAAACAAGGACTTCTATATATGAGTAGAATATGAAGGACAAATTAATCAGGTCCCAGGGAAAGGAACTGCAGTGGTGGAGGTGGTAGCAGTGAACACAGCAAGCTTGGGACTGGGAACTAGTAGCTATGATGATGGTGGTGATGGAAGCAGACAATTTCTGGTGATGGCAGCAGTTGCAGCAATTGAGTTGGTTTCCCAGCTCTACCAGTGGTCTTGACCAGCAATGTGGCACCAGACCATCAATGCTAGCAACAGGAATGGAGATAAAGCAGTAATCAGGAAACTGTCCAACAAATACTTCATTAACTCTTTACTCAGCACTGACCACACTTCAGGTATCATGTTCAGTAGATAAATGTTAACAAATAATCATTATATGCCCAGCCCCGTAATAGATGTGGGAGTACAAAGATGATTAGATTAATGGTCCCCATCCTTCACAAACTCAAAACTGAGTTATGGGGAGCACACATGAAAACAAGAGAAAAAATTGTGGCAATGTGGCAATTGTGAAGAAGAAACATAAAGTTTTGTGTAATTCAAAGTAAACAGAGAAAACAGATTCCTTTGTTCTGACACACAGCATTAGAGTAGACACTGTGTTAGGCACTATATAAAACACAAAATAAATCAGATATATATCCTGATCTGAGATACTTATAGTCCAGTTGATGAAGCAGGGCAAATACAATTCTTAAAAACAAGTAGGGAAGTGATATGTTGTAGAAAGTTCCAGAAAAGTATTTTAGGTTTTTAAAGGAAACCCTGCATATAGTAGATACTCAGTATTGTCTTAAGTAAAGCTACATTCTACCTACTCAATCTTGAATGCTACTTTCTCCTTCTTTGATGCCCTTTAACATAGTTTACTTTAAAAAATCTTTACCAAGTGCCTCTTATATTGAGTGCCTGCTCTATACTGAATATCCGCCCCCCCCCAATCATATATTGAAGCCCTAACCCCCAATGTGATAATACTGGGAGGTGGGACCTTTGAGATGTAATTAAAATTAGATGAGGTCATGGGAGTTGGTCACTGGGATTAGTGTCCTTATAAGAAGAGACACTAAAGAGCCTGCACCTTTCCCCACCTTGAGAAAAAAAAAAGAGAGAAAGAAAGGAAGCAAGGAAGGGAAGGAGGGAGAGCAAGGGCAAGAGTGAGAAAAACAGGAAGAAAAAGAAACAAAGAAGAACCAAAGAAAGAAAATCACCTGAGGACACAGCAAGAAGATTGACACCTGCAAGCCAGGAATCGAGCCCTCACCAGAAACCTAACTGGCCAGAACCTTGATCTTGGCCTTCTCAGCTTACAGAACTGTGAGAAATAAATTTCTGTTCATTAACCCAACAAATCTAGCATATTTGATTATAGCAGTCTACTACCAATAACCTCAGATATGCAAATGACACCACCCCAATGGCAGAAAGTGGACAGGAACTAAAGAGCCTCTTGATGAGGGTGAAAGAGAAGAGAGAAAAAAGCTGGCTTAAAACTCAACATTCAAAACGCTAAGATCATGGCATCTGGTCCCATTACTTCATGGCATATAGATGGGGAAACAATGGAAAGTTTCAGACTTTACTTTTTTGGGCTCCAAAATTACTGCAGATGGTGACTGCAGCTATGAAATTAAAAGACACTTGCTCCTTGGAAGAAAATCTATGCCAACCTAGACAGCATATTAAAAAGTAGAGACATTACTTTGCTGACAAAGGTCTGTAAGGTCAAAGCTATGGTTTTTCCAGTAGTCATGTATGGATGTGAGAGTTGGACCATAAAGAAGGCTGTAGAATTGATGCTTTCAAAATGTGGTGTGTTGGAGAAGGCTCTTAAGAGTCCCATGGACTGAAAGGAGATCAAACCAGTCAATCTTAACAGAAATCAACCCTGAATATTCATTGGAAGGACTGATGCTGAAGCTGAAGCTCCAATACTTTGGGCACCTGATGTGAAGAGCCAACTCATTAGAAAAGACCCTGATGCTGGGAAAGATTGAAAACAGGAGGAGAAGGGGCTGACAGACGATGAGATGGTTGGATGGTAGCACCGATGCGATGGACATGAGTTTGAGCAAACTCTGGGAGATGGTGAAGGACAGGGAAGCCTGGCGTGCTGCAGTTCATGGGGTTCCAAAGAGTCAGACACAACTGAGTGACTGAACAACAAGCCATCCCTGCCAGACTAACGTCCTTCTCATCCAAAATTCACATCCTTGTCACATGCAAAATACATGAATTCCATCCCAACAGGCCCCAAAGTTAACTTATTCCAGCATCCACTCAGAAATCTAAGGTCCAAAGTTTCACTTAAATATCATATAAATCAGGTATGGGTGGGTCTTGAGACATGATTCATCCTGAGGCAAAAATTCCTCTCCAGTTGTGAACCTGGAAAACCAGACATGTTACATGCTTCCAAAATATAAATGGCCCTTGAACAAAAGAGTTCTGAACTGTGAAGGTCCACTCACACATGGATTTTTTTCAATAAATATGTGTAACACTATGGTGCTTCCCTGATAGCTCACCTGCAACGAATCCGCCTGCAATGCAGGAATCCCAGTTCAATTCCTGGGTTGGAAAGATCCCCTGGAGAAGGGACAGGCTACCTACTCCAGTATTCTTGGGCTTCCCTGATGGCTCAGATAGTAAAGAATTTGCTTGCAATGCAAGAGACCTGGGTTTGATTCCTGGGATGGGAAGATCCCCTGGAGGAGGGCATGGCAATCCACTCCAGTATTCTTGCCTAGAGAATCCCTTTGGACAGAGACTGCCCAGCTACAGTCCACAGGGTCTCAAAGAGTCAGATATGACTGAGTGACTAAGCACAGCACAACTCTTCAGAGGTAACTGAGTCTCTGGATGCAGGACCACACACATGGAGGAAGAGCCAACAGTAAAGTCATATTCAGATGTTCAACTGTACAGGGTGCGGGCAGCACCTCTAACCCCCCCCCCCCACTGTTCAAGGGTGAAGTGTACAATGACAGGCATATTACAGATATGCCCATTCCAAAAGGGAAAAAATAGGAAAGAAGGGCTGATATAGCAAGTACAAATTTAGCAAAGCAAATTGCATTAGATCTTAAAGCTCACTAATAACCCTCTTTGGTTTGATACTCTGCCCTCCAGGCCCACAGGGGTGGCAGTGTCGCCTCCACAGCCTGGAGTAAAAGGTGGCCCTGCTCATGCAGCTCTCTGCAAAGGGTGGTCCTGTCTCTAAGGCACTGGGCAGACAGGTCCTGGTGGCCCTGCCCCCTGGATGTGTGGTAGGAGTAGTAGCCCTGCCATCTGAACAGCCCTTAGCATTCTTCCTTTTTCCTGAACATAAAGCAAGTTTACAGCTGAATAACTGTATGGTCCTATCCTGTAAAAGCCCCAAACTACTACAGCCTTCTTCATTCCATCCTATTTTGGGGGGGTCCTCTTTAGTTCCAGCTGGCAGTGTTTTTGCTGATAAAACCCTGTTTCTATTCCTGGCTTCTGCTGATATTGACAATTAAGTCCATAAGTTGTACTAATTATCCATCAAATAGTCTTTCAGCCACATCCTAAGGTTCTCTTCAGAATAAGCTTTCTTTCTCTCTCTTTCTGCAGAAGGCTCAGAATTTTCCAAATCTCCTAGTTCCTTTTTATTTAAAGTTTCTTCTTCATTTCATCTTGCTTCTCTTACATTTTACTATAAATAATAAGGACTACCCAAGGCACACCTTCAATACTTTGCTTAGAAATCTCCTCTGCTAAATATCCAATCATCACTCACACGTCTAACTTTTAAAAAACACTGGGACACAATTCAGCCAAGTTTTTTTGGACGCTTTACAAGAAGGATCTCTTTGCTCCAATTTCCAATAACCTTTCCCTCATTTCTACTTGAGATCTCACTGGAATGGCCTTTATCATTCATATTGCTATCAACATTCCATGACTATTCATGTGGAAGTTTTGCCTCCTGTTTGCCTCTTTTCTTTCTGAGCCCTCACCAGAAACACCTTTAATGTCCTCATATCTATCAACAGTTTCTTCATAGCAATCTCCGCTTTTTTCTAGCACATGCCTCAAAACTCTTTCAGCCTTTACCCATCACACAATTCCAAAGTCACTATCACATTTTTGGTATTTGTTACAGCAGTACTCTACCCTAGAACCAAAATATATAGCTATTTCATGGGGCTCTCCAGAGAAACAAAAACAGAAATGTATAAAAAGGAACAGATTCATGCAATTATAGAGGCTGAGAAGTCCCAAGATCTGCACTCAACAACCAGAAACCCGATAGACTGACAGTATAAATTCCAGTGTGAAAGCTGGCAAGTTCAAGACCCCCAAAGAGCCAATGCTTCAGTTCAAGTCCAAAAGCAGAAAAGATCAATGTTCCAGCTCAAGGGAACACTGAAGTTCCCTCTTGCACAATCAATCTTTTTTTCTATTCAGGTCTTCAACTGATTAGGGAAGGTAATCTGCTTCATTCAGTAAAATTGATTCAAATGTTAATTTCATCACCACCAACAACAGCCAAAAACCCAACCCTCTCAGAAGCACCCAGAATAATGTCTGACCATATACCTGGGCACCATATGGCCAGGTTGACGCATAAAATCAGTCATTAACACTGACTATTTTGGGGGCTCTGGAAGCAAAAGATAAACAAAGTTTCTACTGGTATGGAGCTTATGTCCTAAATAAATAATTTCAAACACTTGTGCTAAGAATGGGGACCAAAGAAACAGACAAAAGTGTGAGAAAGGAGGTGGGGGTAGGTAGAGACATTTATAGGAAGTGGAGCAATTCTGAAAGTCTAAGAGCTAGAGAATGAAATTGGAGTTACACTTTGGGAAGAAGAATCTAGTATCAAGCTACAAAGTGGCACATGGGAGAGGTACTACAAACAGGGAAGCTAATACAGCATACAGGAAAGATGAAGATAATGGAAAAAAAATAGAGGAAGAAGAGAAGAAACTATTTATTGAGCATCTACTATGTGTCAGACATACTTTTAAGTGTCTTCACATATTTGAACTGGAAGTGGCAAAGAGCACAGAAAGGAAAAAAAAAATCAAAAAGATATTACAATCAGCAAGACTTCACAGCTGATTTTATGTCTCAGTTCAGTTCAGTTCAGTCGCTCAGTCGTGTCCAACTCTTTGCGACCCCATGAATTGCAGCACGCCAGGCCTTCATTGTCTAATCACCAATTCCCGGAGTTCACTCAGACTCACGTCCATCAAGTCAGTGATGCCATCCAGCCATCTCATCCTCTGTCATCCCCTTCTCCTCCTGCCCCCAATCCCTCCCAGGATCAGGTATGTGTATATTGGAAATGGCAACCCACTCTAGAATTCTTGCCTTGAAAAGTTCATGGACAGAAGAGCCTGGCGGACTAACAGTCCATGGGGCTGCAAAGTCAGACACAACTGAGTGACTGAGCATGCACACACAAGTGTATATTGGTACATTTACTTGTACTTGGGTAGACAGGTTGGAAAAAAGAAAGGTTCAAAAATGTCTAAGGTTTCAAGTATGAGTAACCAGTAAGACAACAGAGATGTTATGAGGAAAAAAAGGATTATACAAAGGAAGAGAATGAGGAGCAAAGAGAATGTGTTATATTTTTTAAAAAATGAGACATCCAGGCAAAGCTGCTCAATAAACAGTAGGAAATTACAGGGCTAGAGGTGAAGAGATAAGTCATACCAGGAGATGTGTAGATAGAGATTATATGTAGATAACCTCTGAAGTTGAAGCAATGTACATCGGTTACTAATGCAGATAAAGAAGAGGATATATTTTTATGGATTCTCATACTTGAGGAAGATCTATAGGTGTGCTGTCCATAGTAGGCACTATTAATCACATGAAGGTACTCAAATCAACTTAAATTAAAATGAAAAATTTAGTTAGTTGTACTAAATACATTTCAAATGGCTACCATATTGGATATCAGAGATAGAAAACATTTCCAACATCACAGAAAGTTTTATTGGGCAATATGTATCTAGAGGTTTGTCAGTAAAAGAAAGAGAAGAATTTAGTCTCATGAAGAGACCAACCTAGACAGCATATTAAAAAAGCAGAGACATTATTTTTCCAAAAAAGGTCCGTCTAGTCCCTGGGACTGCAAGGAGATCCAACCAGTCCATCCTAAAGGAAATCAGTCCTGAATATTCATTGGAAGGACTGATGAAAGATGAAGCTCCAATACTTTGTTTGGTCACCTGGTGTGAAGAACTGATTTATTGGAAAAGACCCTGATGCTGGGAAAGACTGAAGGCAGGAGAAGGGGATGACAGAGGATGAGATGGTTGGATGGCATCACCGACACAATGGACATGAGTTTGAGCAAGCGTCAGGAATTGGTGATAGACAGGGAAGCCTGGTGTGTTGCAGTCCATGGTATCACAAAGTATTGGACACAACTGAGTGACTAAACTGAACTGACTCTCCTGAAAGCCAGGAAAAACAACATTTCAAATAGAGAATGACCCATGGTATCCAGTAAAAGCATATGAAAACTAAAAGCAATAACTTGTGACCTCTAAAGCAGTTTCAGACTAGTAATAAAGTTAGAAACTGCTTATAAGAGAGTTTGGATGAAATGAGTGATAAATAGGTTAAGGTAACAAGTATAAACAATTCTTCAAGTAATTTTTCAGTGAAGAAAAACAAAGAATGGAAACCTAAGGAAGAGTTGAAAGAGAATCAAGCTAGATGTATGCCTAAATCGAGCACGTCTGTGGTCTCATTAGACGGTTTGGCCATCAACCAATCAACCAACTATCCACTAACTTCACCAATCAAAAAGCCTTTCATGTGGCAATGACAATTGAAAGGATAGAATTATACAAAGTTAAAGCTATGAGAAGCTTTGTTGTTGTTTAGTCACTAAGTTGTTACCCACTCTTTTGAGACCCCATGGACTGTAACCTGCTAGGCTCATGAGTCCATGGGATTTTCCCCAGCAAGAATACTGGAGTAGGTTGTCATTTCCTCCTCCAGGGGACATTCCCAACCCCAAGAATCGAACCCACACCTCCTCCATTGCAGGAGAATTCTTTACCTCTGAGCCACCAGGAAAACCCCAAAAGAAGCTTTGAAAGTCGCCTCATCATGTCCAACTCTTTGTGACCCCATGGACTATAGCCTGCCAATCTCCTCTGTCCAACAAATTCTCCAGGCCAGAATATTGGAGTGGGTAGGTGTTCCCTTCTCCAGGGGATCTTCTCAACCCAGGGATCGAACCCAGGTCTCCTGCATTGCAGGCAGATTCTTAACCATCTGACCCACCAGGGAAGCCCAAAAGCATAGAAAGCAGGTGTCCAGTCACACCCACAGCTTAGTACCATTAAAATCTAGATTAAGAACTCAAGTGTTTTGCATCCCACACTATTAGATGCTCAGCCTCATTCAAATGCCTCCTAAGACACAGACCAGAGAAGTGAAGAGAGTTTCGTCTATTGAGTTCCTTTAATCTAGCAAGAAAATATCTGTTCACATACATAAAATTTCAATTTTAAAAAAATGAAACATTTCTTTTACTTCTCTTCTTTAAAATTTAGAGAAACAGAGAACTAAGCATTGAGTGTCTGCTATTTTGCAACATTACACTAAAAAGACCTTGCTGCTGCTACTGCTGCTAAGTCACTTCAGTCATATCCAACTCTGTGCGACCCCGTAGAAGCCAGCCCACCAGGCTCCCTCGTCCCTGGGATTCTCCTGGCAAGAACACTGGAGTGGGTTGCCATTTCCTTCTCCAATGCATGAAAGTGAAAAGTGAAAGTGAAGTTGCTCAGTCGTGTCCAACGCTTTGTGACCCCATGGACTGCAGCCTGCCAGGTTCCTCCATCCATGGGATTTTCCAGGCAAGAGTACTGGAGTTACCTTAAATACCATCTAATTAAATCTTTAACATATAACCTGTTTCCAGTATTTCACACTTAGAAATGCATGCATCAGTTCAGTGAGGTCACAAAGGTAGTGACAACTTTTACTCAGTTTCACATTATATTCAATTAGGAAATGGAACAGACTACGGAGTGGAAATTACATGTTTAACAAGGTAAAAAAGTAACAAGGACAAATTCATTTACTGATGCCAATCTTAAAAATAAAACCAACTCTTTAGATTAAATAATAGCTACTTAAATAAAATGTTTCAAGAAACTCTTAACATTGTCTTTGGAGGGAACCCGGTGGCTGGAAAACCCCGTAGAAAGGAGACTTCACGGTAACTTTTGTAACTTTTGATTGCAACTATAACAATCCACTGCCTATTACGATAAACAAGTTTCCCTTAAAAACTTTAAATGTCTTAGTGCCTACCAATAATTTGTAATTACTAGCATTCTACAATCCCAAGGCTGCAGAAAAACTGAAATTCCAAGAAAGAGTGAGTCTAACTTTGTTCTGAAAAGGCTAGGGAAAAATTACATTAACGGATCAAAGACTTACTTTTGGGGGTTGGGAATCAGGAAGTGAGAGAAGTCATTGCCTGCAACAATCACTATTTGATCAATTCTACTGCTATTATTTTTAGCTCATCTTTTTAGCCTGTTGCTAAGGAACTCTACAGCCTGAAAGCAATGTACCAATAGGAACCCTTATGAAGCAAGAGAAAAGCAATTATCCTGACTTTCAAATTAGGCCATTCAGTCTATTTTGGTACCATTTAATAAATTATCTCCCTTCAATCTTTATGCAGCCGCTATAGTCTGCACATGCATATTTTCGCGTGTCGAAAATCCTCGGTTGTACCCAAAAGCAAAATCTTCATTTGTAAATTTTTATTATGAGGGTCTGCAGATCAGTATACCTGAAATGGAGAGCCATAGTTCTGGACTCTGGTTTTCTATTAATACTTGTCTTTTATTCTTGCAAATATTCTGAATTCTAAACTTCTTGCAAGGAAAATTTTTGTATTTTTAAGAAATCTGGTGCAGAACACGGTGACAGGACTTGACAAAGCTATTAGATACATAAAGCTGAAATTTCTACTTGGGAACATGGCAGGACAGTGGGTGGATCAGAGCACTGGGGAGGGCGCGGAGGCTCCAAAGAGCGAGATGTGGGCTGGGGTGTCAAGTGAAAGCCGGTATGACACAAATACGTACAGCAAAGATGGGAACTCTGGGTCTTCTCATTTCTACCCACTCACTTCGAGAACCTCGTAACACCCAGACGTCATCGCTCTCGTAATTGGTGCAGAAGGTGAGTCGCAGGGACCCCGTTCAAGCTGTTTCAACTGGAGCCAACCTAGATTTCCACCGAGTCTGATTTCTGCCACCCGCCGTTGCCCTCAATAACCTCAAATTCTTCCAAACTAAAATCTGGCCATGGAAGAGCTAAGAAGACCGGTGATACCCGGCTATCTTCAGCTTTTGGCTCTCCTCCTACATTTTTAAAAGTCCTTCCAACCCGATGGTTTCCCGAGACACGCGCACAAACAGCCGAGCTAACTGCCGCCGGGCTCTAAGTAGCGCCAACGTGGCGGTAACAAGAAAACGAGGGTTCCAAATTCCACCAATGAACTAGGCGGCTCGGCCTACGCCCCGCCCACCACTCCTGCCAGCCAATAATCTTCAAAACTCCTGTGTTACTCCCGCCCATTCTTAGTGCAGCCTAAGAGCTCGAAGCTTCCTCTGCTCACCCGAGCACTTTAACCCGCTGTTTATGCGCCCTTCCTCCGCTTCGCTAGCTCAAAGGGCCCTCGGCCCTTCTTTACTGAAGGCGTAGGGAGCGGCATCGGCTATCACCGGAGGCCCCGGACCCCAGAAGTTAGTCTTACAATCAGCAGCGGTACGAAAGGAAAGAAAAAGGACTGCCTGGAACGTTCAGATCACGCCCAGTTTACCTTGACCCGGAAGTGATTTTCCACTCCTCTTTTCTCCCTGCCCCTCCTCCCTTTTTTGAGAAGGGAAAAGAAGGACGGCTAGGTCTGGCCCGGCATGCCTTGGGCTTCCGGTGACCTCTGGCCCTTTTCTGTCGTCCGCTCTTGCTGCCTAGCGTGCTTGTTCGCTCACTGCTTTCCTTCCCTCCCTCCCTCCCGTTTTCCTTGGGACGCTACCTGGTGACTGTGGCTCCCGCGACCAGCAAGGAGGCGGTGGCGGAGGACACTCGTTATGGCCGCCTCTAAGCCTGTGGAGGCGGCAGTGGTCGCAGCGGCTGGACCCGGTTCCGGGAGTGGGGTGGGCGGCGGCAGTGCGACTTCGGGCCCGGGCACCGGGAGCCTGCCGAGATGGCAGCTGGCGCTGGCGGTCGGGGCGCCCCTGCTGCTAGGAGCGGGTGCCCTGTACTTATGGAGCCGGCAGCGGCGGCGCCGGGAGACCGGGGCCCGAGGCGACTCCGGCGGCCTGAAGCGCAACAGTGAACGGAAGACCCCGGAGGGCAGGGCCAGTCCGGCCCCGGGCAGCGGACACCCCGATGGCCCCGGTACTCACCTGGAAATGGTGAGAAGCAGCCCCGGGCATGGAGGTAGAACCCGGCGGGTGCAGCCTTTCTTTGACGGGGTTGTGCCCCTCAAGGGGCTTCCCATCAGATGGAAGCTGCCAAGCGGCCGCGCATGGGTTTAGGGAAACTCAGTTCTGGCTGCCGTTATAGGGAATGGAGTAGCCCGAGGGCACAGGTTAGCAACATTCGTTGACAGTTTCCGTTTGGTTTCAGAAAAATATTTGCTTTTCTTCTCAGTGACACAGCGTTTATCTCTATCGTTGTGGGTAAGGGGACATTTGCTAATGCGATGATTATCTTTAGTGAAGGAAGCCGAATTCCCTTAACGATCGGTACATTGTGATATGAATTGCCTTGATCATTTCTAAGGCCTAGGACTTAGTCAGTAATAATCTTTTAATAACAAATGACTCCCTGGGTTGGGGAGTAAATACAGTGACTTGGTGGACAAGAGTAAAATGGTGTTCAGAGGTATTTATTTCATCTGTAGGAATGAGTTCTTAAACTTGGGTTAGAAGCATCTTAAATTTAGTTTTTTTAAATTTTACCTGGAAACTTAACATGACCAAGCCTGACTGCATGATACGGATTCTCTGATGTTAAGCCAAGCTTCAGAGTGCCTGATAAACTGCTCTGTATGGTTTTGTTGGAACTATTAAATCCTTCTGGTATCTGACAGCTGTTGGGGGAGATGGGAGGGAGTGGAATTGGCCTGGCTGCATTTAACAATACAGGAGTGAGCTGAGGGGGGTAGGGAGGATTTTTCTGAGTCTGAAATTGTATAATGCCAGTTACAGTTACAGAGTGAATCAGTTCAGAGGAAACTTTGGTCAGAAAACTCTGTTATATATATTTTCAAGTTATTTCCAGATTATACTGTCCAGAGTGAAGACATGTTTTTGTTAAGTGAGTGAGTGAAAGTCGGTCAGTCTGTCTGACTCTTTGCCACTTCATGGACTATACAGTCCTTGGAATTCTCCGGGCAGGAATACTGGAGTGTGGGTAGTCTTTCTCTTTTACAGGGGATGTTCCCAACCCAGGGATGGAACCCAGGTCTCCCACACTGTGGGCTGATTCTTTACCAGCTGAGCTGCAAGGGAAGCCCAAAAATGCTGGGTAGCCTATCCCTTCTCCAGAGCATCTTCCCAACCCAGGAATCCAACTGGTGTCTCCTGCATTGCATTCGAATTCTTTACCAGCTGAACTATCAGGGAAGCTCCTGATAAGTAGTCAATTTTAAAGGAAGTTCTGATGTGGAAGCAAACTACTTTAGTTTAGTGCATCCTATATATCAGGCATTGTGCTAGGCCCTGAGAGAACCAAATAGTCTTTCTAAGGGGAGAGTAGCATACTGTTTTAAAAAAAGTATAGCAAAGATGCAGTACGACTTTGCTGGAAAAAACCTATGGACTGTGAGAACCAGGAAATGTATATGTGTTTTATATTGGGGTCTCCACCAGAGTTACCTTGGAAAGTCATTTTATCTCTCAGATGTTGGTGTCATCCCTGTAAGAGAAGAGAATTAAAATATTAGATCTCTTTTATTTCAGCCCTGGGAGTGGTGATCACGGCACCATGAATTAGTCATCATTTGTCTTGTTTTCATGTTTCTGAAAGTCTCTGGCCATTTCCTATTTTGTTTGTTTTTAATCACAGAAGAACAGTGGATAAATAAAAAATACATAAAATTTCTCAGTTCTATGTGCTGTGCTGTGCTAAGTTGTGTCTGACTCTCTGCGACCTTATGGACTAAAGCTCGCCAGGCTCCTCTGTCCATGGGGATTCTCCAGCCAAGAATATTGGAGTGGGTTGCCATGCCCTCCTCCAAATTACCAAAAAAAAGCTAGGCTCTGATATTGCAGTTTCAAAAATGACGTACTCCATCTCACCTTTTTGGCATTTGATAGAATTTAGCATACTGTCAGATTTTAGATTTCCTTAAGCCGTGTTTTCAGATTTTCAGCATTGTCTAGGTCAACACTGTGATAATTTTTAAATTTTATGGCGTTTGTAGTTTTACCAGAACAATTTTTTAGTTCACATCATTGCTGCTGAAAATTAGACTTCAATATTGACTTCTTTGTATAACTTGAACTGCTTTAAAATGATTACTTCTGACCCAAAATAAAACTGAGCAAAACACTTGCACATACTGTTCTTGCAGATTTTATGGAGTTGTACCTATAATCTTACTTTGAGTTACTAGATGATACTTTAGTAAAGCAACAGTAAAAATGTCTGCCATTTTTTTAATGGAAATTTGTATTGTAACTCATGATGATCAATGTGTATTGAAAGACTTTGTTCATTTTTTTATATCCCGATCCTTAGAGTTATTATTAGACTATTTGATGACAAATGGTAATTTATTATTTATCTGTGGTTGGAGAAATTGTTTTATATTTGAATAGCACCTTTAAATTGTCAACCTCAGTGGGCTTTGTAAATAAGAGAACGTTTGTTTGAACTGACGGGAAAACTGACAGAATCCTGATGCTCAATTCTTTTCTACTTAATCAATAGTTGTAATTTTTAAGGGAATGCAGGAATGGACAAATATTGTCAGTTTAGGGCTCAGTATCAGTGAGCAGAATGGAAAATCAGTGGTTATTGTTTGTTGGCTTATGTTTGCCTTAATGTAAAACTGAACTAATTACTGGGCTCCTGTCTATTGGGTTTGTGATACTCATGTCCAAACAGACTATACCAAATTGGCTTTTTCTGGGATAGCAAATACTTGTAAAGCAAAGAAATCATATTTTTGTTTAATTAATGGGATTTCAGGATTTCACCAAAGGAAAGCATCTAATTACAGTTGATAGTGTGAGACAGAGGTAAAATATTAAATCATTTTCCACTTTGGGACATTATAAAATCTACCATGACTTGCCATTTTGTTTCAGTAATTTATTTTGAAAACTTGAGAATTAACAGATTTTTCAAAGTTCGTAAGGTTCTTTGTGAATCATCTAATCCACAGAACTTCTCAGTCTCTGGGCCTGAGTTATCATAGGGCAGCATCATATTCAGATATACACCAGCCATGGTATCTGGCTGCACAAATGTCTTACATATTTCTTTTTTCAAACAACTTGTGAATTTTTAAAATTTACTTACTACTGACTTTATAGTAGTGTTTTATCCAATTGTTCATTTGATTACTTAAAAAAGCAGTTATACCAGTTCAAGTTTTTTTTTTTTAATGTTGCACAAGAGTGAAATGTTTAGGAACCACTAATCTAAGTCAATCCTTTAAAATAGGAAGGGAGAGATGTGTGTAAACATTTTAATAGAGGTCAAACACTGATAACCTGCTGTTATCAGTCATGGTTGAAATTAAATAATTCCTACCCCAGCTCCAGTGAACTGTTTCTAATCTTTTTTTTTTTTTTTTAAATCAGGATCACCAGTGACATAAGACCACCTTTCACTCTTCATCTTACTTGATCCTTCATAGTATTTCACATTATTTTCTCTTAATTTTGTGATTTTTCTTTTGGTTTCTTGAGACACTATGTTCTCTGATTTTAGTTGGTCACTTTTGTGTCTATCACAGGCTTTCATAATGTTCCATACCTTCACTGGATGCTTATTTACCCTCCAGAAGCTTTACTTAATACTTACATGATGACCCCCTAATTTCTTGTTTATAGCTCAGACCCCTCAAAAGACCCAAATTTAAAGGAAATCTTCACCTCATTACCTTTTAAGTGTTTAACATCGGATTCTTTTGAGAATATTCCTTATCGATGTGGTTCATCTAACTAGTTTTCCAAGCCAGAAACTTGTATCTTCCCTAACTGTCTATTCTTTTCATGTTCTCCACATCCAACCTAGAAAAATATCCAGAACATTCTACTTCTTAAGTATCTGACTACTCTTCCATTCCCACTGCTATTATATCTTGACTGAATAACTGATACTCTCTTTATTGTCTTCCTCCAATCCATTTTGTCAGTAATAGAGTAAATCCTAACAGTTCCATGTTTAAAACTGTTAAGCGGTATTCTGTTCATTGCTCACAGGTAAGTTCAAATTCATCATGATTTAAGACTCTGTGGTCTTGTTCTCACTTATCTTCATCTCTTGCACTTCCTCTTGTTTCTTGCCTTTGGATGTTCTGTAACACTGTCCATTATGCCTACCTTTCTATCCTTCAGGGAGAAGGCAATGGCACCCCACTCCAGTACTCTTGCCTGGAAAATCCCATGGACAGAGGAGCCTGGTGGGCTGCAGTCCATGGGGGCGGTAAAGGACACGACTGAGCAACTTCACTTTCACTTTTCACTTTCATGCATTGGAGAAGGCAATGGCAACCCACATTTTATCCTTCAAGTCACAATATATAGGTCATTTCACCTTTTCTGAAACCCTTTTATACCTAAACATACTGTTGTGTGATTGATTACATCACACTCTGAACTGTTCTCTTCCAAAGCACTTAGCACTAGAGTACTAGAGTCGTTTATTCATGTTGCTACTAAACTTGTGAATCTGTGAAGACTGGGACTTGCTCTATCTTTGTCATTTTTCAGAACTAGCACTTAGAAGGTGTGAGTAAATGAACCAGTGAAGCGTCATTATTTGACATTTTTTTAAAAATTCACAGAAATTGAATACTTTTTCAAAATTTCCAGCTTTTCATTTGTATTCTATCCTGGGGAAATTTGTGTTAACAGTCTTAAACCTCATTTAGGCATGTTTTAAATAAATTGCTTGATTTTGTATGAACTCAAACCATAATCCTGCAGAGGTAGCATCCTTACAAGTGAAAGTGAAAGTCACTCAGTCGTGTCTGATTCTTTACGACCCCATGGACTGTAGCCCACCTGGTTCCTCTGTCATGGAATTCTCCAGGCAGGAATACTGGAATGGGTAGCCATTTCCTTCCTTCTCCAGGGGGTTTTTTCCAACTCAGGGATTGAACCCAGGTCTCCTGCAGGCAGATTCTTTACCATCTGAGCCACCAGGGAATCCCTCCTTACAAGTATATTCTTCTTAAAGAGTTCTCTGTATTATGATTTAGTAGGTGGGGTTGTAGATTTTTTACATTTCAGGACATAATCTAGAAAAGAACTTTCTTGTTATCTTTAGGTATCTTTTGTCTTAAACTTGATTTTTATAAAAGTAGCAATTGGTCAATAAAGTACTGAAAGATTGTTTCTTATGTGGTAAGTGTTCCAGACTTGATTGCTACTTTCGTAAAGCTAGGATTCAAATTTTAAAATATGCCTCTGGAATTTGGTAAACTTAAGGGAATAAAACCATTTAAAAGAAACAGTATGGAACCACCTGATGTATATTCTAACTGGATGTAAATGTGTAATTATGGTGGTAAGTTCCCTACCCACTGTTTTAGCTTTCTGTAGTTTCAGTTAACCACAGTAAACCATGATTTGAAAATGTTAAATGGAAAATTCCAGAAGTAAATAGTTCATAAATTTTAAATTGTGTGCCATTCTGAGTAGCTTTACGAAGTTTCACACAGTCCCACTTGGTCCTGCTCTGGATGTGAATCATCCCTTTGTCCAGCACATCCTGCCCCTTAGCATTCAGTTAGCTGTCAGATTGACTGTTGGACTAGTAACCTGTATTTTACTTAATAGCCCAGAGCACAAGATTAGTGATGCTGGCAATTAAGACATACCGAAGAGAAGCCATTAAAGTGCTTCTTTTCAGTAAAACGGTGAATGTTCTTGACTTAATAAGGAAAGGAAAAATAATCATATGATGAGGTTGCTAAGATATATGGTAAGAATAAATCTATTTCTGAAATTGTGAAAGAACGAGAAAGCTGTGCTAGTTTTGCTGACACAGACTGCAGAAGATATAGCTACAGTGTGTTAAGATGGAAAGGGCATTAAATTTGTATAGTGAGATATTTTGAGAAAGAGACCACATTCACATAACTTTTATTACAGCATATTGTAATTGTTCTACTTTGTTATTACTAATGAATCTCTTATTGTGCCTAATGTATAAGTTAAGCTTTATCCTTGATAGATGTATGTAGGAAAAAAAATGTATATGTAGGCTTTGGTACTATTTGCAGTTTCAGGCAGTCACTGGAGACAGGGGTCTTCGAATGTATCTCCTGCAGATTATTCTATCTCCTTACACATGGATTAATGTACCTGATTCTAGCTCATTCTTTTTACAGTGACTATGTTTCTGATCACCAGAGTGTTTTTTAAACACTTGCTAAGAATTTACAGTGATTCCTTATTGCCAAATTTATATCATTGATAATTCTAAAGGTTCTTAACTATAGCTTGAGAAAGTAGACGGAGTTGGGTAGAAAGTAACTGAAAAGCAGTACAAAGGATTCCTGGGAGTTGGGATTAAAATCCCCTATATTATAAAGAATTGGATAGTTGTATATTTTCCAGTTTAAACTTTTTCTTCCAATAAATTTAATTTCTGCTTGGTATTGGCCTCAAAGCTTGTGAAAATAATGTCTAATTATTATCTAATTACTATTATTAATGTCTAATTGTTATCTTTAGGTATCTTTTATCTTAAACTTGATTTTTATAAAAGTAGCAATTGGTCAATGAAGTATTGAAAGATTTTTTTTATGTGGTAAGTGTTCCAGACTTGATTGCTACTTTCGTAAAGCTATGTAAAGTTTTACGTGAAGTTTCGTAATCACTGTGTTTCGTGACGAGTAGAAAGCTGGTATTGATTGATAAGCTCGCATTTTGTCCTAAATTTTATCCTTGGGCCAAAATAATTTGCTTTTCTGTATTGTCCCTGTGGTAATGCCATTCTTTCTCTTCATTTTTATTAATGAAGGGAAGCAGTTAGAAAGTAATGTGGCTGTGGAGGGAGTGTGGTGAGCAGAAGGTGATAGTGAGGTTCACTGAGACATTGTTCTTCCCAGATGTGGTTTGGTTGCCTTCTGGAGTGACAGTGGATGAAAATGTGCAGTTTGGTGATTTGCCTGTGTAATTTGATCCTTGTCCACTCAGTGTCATTCAGAGCATCATTTTTTTTCCTAGTACAGTAAGGAAAGGAAATTAAGCAGGTTCTGATTTTGACCTTAGGAGACAAAAATATCTATAATAATTTTTAAAGGGAATCTATTGTAAAACTTTACTAAATGGAGGGAAATGGTAAGTGAAAGAAGTAAACAGTCTGTAAGTGTTCTTGAACGTTTGTGTTCAAAATGTCTTGGTTGGTTTTAGGTTGATTTAGACTTTGCTGTCAGGGCTTCCCTGATAGCTTTGCTGACTTTGCTATCAGGGATTCCCTGCAATGCAGGAGACCCCAGTTCGATTCCTGAGTTGGGAAGATCCTCTGGAGAAGGGCTTGGCTACCCACTCCAGTATTCTTGGGTTTCCCTTGTGGCTCAGCTGGTAAAGAATCTGCCAGCAATGTGGGAGACCTGGGTTCAATCCCTGGGTTGGGAAGATCCCCTGGAGAAGGGAAAAACTACCCACTCCAGTATTCTGGCCTGGAGAATTCCATTGGCCTATAGTCCATGGGGTCACAAAGAGACACAACTGAGCGACTTGGAAAAAAAAAAAAAAGACTTTGCTGAAATAAAAATAAGAAGTACCCATCTTTCTAAGGAGAAGGAAGCCTTGTATACCTTTCCATATTTCTCTCTATTTTAACTTATGTGCACTCACATGACTACCTCTCCTTGTATTCGTGTGATATCCTGTATGTAGCCTTAAACTTCCAGTAGACAGGAAAGAGTTCATTGCCTGTTTGTGCTAATGAAACAAAGTCATTACTCTGACCCAAGAAAGTTCTTTTTTAACCCTCGAATCTTTAGTAAAAATAATAACTAGTCAAACAGACTTCTCACAGGCAGTTAATACAGCCGCTTACTTTCTATGTCAGCAGTCCCTAGTGTGTTAGGTTGTGTATTAGCCATGTTCTCAATGACTTAGAAACATTGTAAACTTTTTATAAGGAATTGAAATAATGTTTATCTTGTTGTATTTAACATCAAAAGTAATTGAGTTTCATTATTTTGAAGTTTTTTTGGAGCACATAAAAGTTTGTGGTCATGATGTTTTCTTGGTAGATTGTACCTTTTATCAATAAAACCCCCCTTCTGTGCTCCATCCCTGGCATTTGAATGGCATTTTGTCTGATACTGCCTTCTTTTTTGCAAGAATTTGCACTCTGTAACTTTTTTACGTTCTTTTTTTTAACCTGTCATTTTGTTTTAGCTCATGCCTGTAGGTGGCATGTAGTTATTTTTTAATTTTAAAAGGTTATTTTTAATAGGGAGATTTAAGCTACTCACATTTATTGTTATTATTGACATGTTTGGTGATTCTTGCCATATTTATTCCACCTTTTTATTTCTTCCTTTATCTTCCCCTTTCTGCTTTTTTGTTTTATTGATCATCTCCCCCACTTTGGAGTTTATTTTTAGTGTTAAGGAAGTTGTATACCTCAGTTTCTGTTCTTGTGTTAAATCTTAAATGCTAATTTAGCTAGGTATAAGATTTTAAGTTCAAGATAATCTTTCTTTGGGACTTTGAAGTTGTTGCTCCATTGTTTTTTAATACATAATGTCGGTGATAGTCTGACACCAGTTTGGTTCTTTTTTCTTTGTAGGTAATCTGTATGTGTGTGTATGTGTGTATATATATATATATAAATATAATTTTTTTCTACCTGAAAACTTTAAGGATTTTTACTGTGAAATTTCACCATGATATATCTAAAAATGTGTGTCAGGAATTTTTCTATTTTCTGAAGACACTCCTTTCTATGCTTTCCTTCTAACATAGAGAGATAGGTGTTGGAACTTTGGGATTTATACTCCATATCATCGGACTCTTTTCCGAACTTCTCCTCCCCCTGCCCTCTACTCTTCTCTCACTCTGAACTTCTCCCCCACCCCGCCCCGCCCTCTACTCTTCTCGCATTCTGGTAGACTCACTTGCCTCTGCCTGCTACCTGTTTGCTCCTCAGTTATGCCCATTCTAATACACAGCCCATCTATTTTTATCATGATAATTCTTCTTAATTTTCAAGATGTCTAATTGGTGCCCTTTAAAAGCAGCCTTTTTTAAAATGAATGTGGTTACCGCTCATTCCTCTGATGTTAAATTTTCTGTTTGCTTTGTTTATCCTGCTTCCTCAAATACTAGTTTTTAAAATATGAGTGGGGTACCTCTCTTTTGTGGTGTTAATTTTCGTTTATGTTAGCAATTCTTGACGATATGGTTTCTTGGAAGACAGACACAGTGTGTTTGTCAGTGGTCTTTCGGGTGGAGGGGCTCCTCGCTCCTGGGTGATGCAACCCTACTCCAGTGTGACTTCTTTTTCTCTAGTGGAATGGGATTGATGAGGTTGCTTCAAGTGCAATTTTCCAGCAACTGGAAACCACAACTACATTAGAAGGTCCTAGTTCTATTATGAATGTGCCAAGGATTTTTTTTACTGTCAAAACTTTTGCAAGATGGTTAAGGCTCTTTACAGGTAAAAGATTTCATATTCATATATTACTCTTTTTGTGTCTTAGTTGACTCCTTTCATCCTTTTGCATCTCATTTTAAAATATGCACGTTTCTTATTGGCTTTCCTGGTGGCTCAGCTTGTAAAGAATCTGCCTGCAATCCGGGAGACCTGGGTTTGATCCCTGGGTTAGGAAGATCCCCTGAAGAAGGAAAAGGCTACCCACTCCAGTATTCTGGCCTGAAGAATTCTATGTACTGTATAGTCCGTGGGGTCGCAAAGAGTTGGACACGACTGAGTGACTTTCACTTCACTTATTGACACTAGCTAGCTTAAACTAGCTGTTTAATATTCTGAATTTAGAGTTCCCTACACATCATTCTTTGCACACTATACTTTTTAAAAACTAACTGTAGTTTCATTTAGACTAAAGGAGAAGGGAAACAAAAGGTAAATGGAAGAAAAAAGTAGCAAAAAAAAAGCATGAGTAAGGGAGAAGATAACAGATACAAAAGCTTACTCTTCTCCCATCATCTCTTCATGACTGAGATGCCCTAGGTCCCAAGCAACTTACCCTTCACAAGGGCCCTGTGAACTCACAGGGGCTTTGTGAGTTCGTTGTGGGGGCAGCTATTTCTGCTTTTGCTTTGTCAGTGTTTACCTGTTGGAAATACATGGGTTCTTTCATAATCACATATTTGTTAAAGTTGAATGATGTTGACAAAGTTTGGGGTGAAGACGTGCCACAGAGCTCTTGGACCTAGTAGCTTGAACCTAAGTAACTGAATTTATCTACAAAGATGCTTCCCAGATGTTGACTGAAGCTTTTGCAACTGTCCTCAGTGGCTATTAGCTACCAACTCATGAAGTATGTGATTTGGGTTCTCTAGGAAGCAGATACTGAGACAAAGATAGGAGTGCCAAAATTTTATTCATTTGCAAATAATAGATTTGGGATAACTGTTGTAATGAGGATGGCAAAGTGTTTCTAGTATCTGTTCTACACTGTTGACCAACAACCTAATTGAAAAACACCAATACATGTGATTAAATGGTTTTCAGAATGAAAAAGTCAGATAGCCAATAAACGTGAACAGATTTTCAAATTCATTTATAGTGGAGGAAATGTGAATTAAAATAATATCAGAATATTATGTTACACTGGGGTTTTGCAACTTTGACACTATTGACATTTTGGATCTGATAAGTTGTTGCTGCGGGGTGCTGCCCTGTACATCGTAGAATGTTAGCAGCACTCTAGTATCTACCTACTAGATACCAGGGGCATCTCCCCCAACCCCTAGGTGTGAGAGTCCAAAATGTCGTCAGGCATTGTGAAATGTACCCTAGAGGGAAAATCATCCCTGATTGAGAACTAGTTTTTTGCCCGTTAGACTGGTTATGAAAACTCCTGCTGGCAGAGTTTGGTGGAAAAGTGGTATACCTTAAAGCAACACAGCCTTTTGCAGGGGGAAAGTGTGTTTTTCAAGTTAAAGATTTATAAAAATTTTGACTTAGCAGTCCTATTAAAGACCCTTGTCTCCCATGAAGATATAAATATGAGTGACTTGCTTTGTGAACACCCATTCTGCCCTTCCATTTTTTTCTTCAGTGTGTCATTTACTCACTGTGATCTGAATCTGTTACTGCATATTGATAAGTGTTTCATAATTGTTCCCTTGTATTTCAGAACTCGCTTGATAGAGCCCAAGCAGCCAAGAACAAAGGCAACAAATATTTTAAAGCAGGAAAATATGAACAAGCTATTCAGTGCTATACCGAGGCTATCAGTTTGTGTCCTACAGAGAAGAATGTTGACCTTTCCACATTTTATCAAAACAGAGCTGCTGCCTTTGAGCAATTGGTATGTATCGTAGGTTGGTTTTTCTTCTTTTTGTTTCTCTTTATTTGCATAATGTTTCAGCTAATGCCACTCAAATATGTCTAATACACTTTTTGAAGTTGTTTTGAAATTATAGGGGTTTTGTTTTGGTTTTATATCCTTTAATTACATAGGTTTTTAAGAACAAATTTTAGTTTTGCTCATTCCACATATAATCCAAAGTTGTATATATCAGATTTTATAAAATTAGATAATAAAGAAAATTAATGTTTCTGGTGACCCCATTCACTTCAGCAGTTTAAATCTATTTCTTCAACTTTTGCCTCCCTGTATGTAATAGTAGCAGATGTAGGGGGGAAAAAGACTAAAAGATTAATTCCCATTACATTGTTTGCAATGTATTTTTCCAGTTGCCACTGTATCTGGTACAACTTTTCATAGCACACACAGATCTGTTTCGTTCTTTTTAAAGCCTATAGGTAGTAGCTGTTACATAGCTGTATAGTGGAAGTGAAGTGAAGTCGCTCAGTTGTGTCTGACTCTTTGCGACCCCATGAACTGTAGCCTACCAGGATCCTCCATCCATGGGATTTTCCAGGCAAGAGTACTGGAGTGGGTTGCCATTTCCTTCTCCAGATCTTCCCCACCCAGGGATTGAACCTGGGTCTCCCACATTGTAGCAGACGCTTTACCCTCTGAGCCACCACGGAAGTCTACAGCGGAAAACATCTCCCTATTGATGAACATTTGAATTACTTCCTCTTTTCCCTGTTGTATTCAGTGTTGCAGTAAATATTTTTTAAATACTTTTTTTGCAAACTTTTCTGAGAATAAAATTCAGAAATGGAATTATAAAGAGATAGTATTAGTACCTATTCTAATAATAATATTTGAGCATACTTGTTTTCTAGTATCTCACTGTGTGAATTGGTCTTAATATTTACCACTCTAGTAGAAGAAATATTCTATCTTCTCATTTTTAATTTGCACTTTATGAGATATTGGTGAAGTGGACCATATTTTTCTATGTTTATCAGTCGTTTGTAGTCTCTACATTTTTTGTTCAACCATATTTTGTTGACTGTGTTATATATGAAAGGTTACTGTAGTAGGAGCTTGAGTATGCAAAAGCAGACAATTATGCATTGAACTCAAAGATCACTCAACAGTGAACTGTTAAATGACATTCAGGTAAGCCTTTGATTCTCTAATAGAGGAATGATTGAGGTTGGTGTGTCAAATAGTGGAAAATAGAGTGTTACAAATGGAGAAAATAGTGTATGTAATTGCTTCTGAGGCAGAAAAGAGTTTGCCATGATTAAAGAAGTGTGGATAAAGGATCCTGGGATATAGAGAGATGAAATTGGAGAGGTCGCAGAGGCCAGATCAGGCAAAGCCTTGCAATGGTAAGAAGTTTGGATTTGATTCTGATTGTAATGGGAAGTATTTAAGGATTTTTAATAGGGCAGGAACATCTTCTAAAATTGTTCTCACTCTTCTATCAGTATATTGGAGGGAGGCAAGAGTGGAGGCAGGGGGCTGAGGAAGGATGTTGTAGTTGCCAAGGTGAGACATGAAGGAAAGCTGAAAACCAGCAGAACTTGCTATTGCATTGGGTGTGAAGGCTGAAGAGAAGCAGGAGTTTTAATAATAGTGGCGTGAGGAAGGACTGAGACAGCCAAGCAGATGGTTGAATTGAGAAGTGTCTGTATTTTAGGAGAGTGATTTGGGTTAAAGAGAGAAATTTGGGAGTCCTCTAATTTTAGATGTTATAGGACCATAGATGTGATTACCTAATGGGATGGGTCCTTGAGCATTCCAGCAGAAATCAGATAGGGGGGAGAAGTCAGCTACAGAAATGGGGAAGGAGCAGCCAGTGGAAGTAGGTGGAAATTAAGCAGAGTAGCTACTCCTTGGAGGTTTGGCAATAATGAGGGCTGAGAAATGGGGTGGTAACTGTAGGGAATTACGGAATCAAAGGGGGGTTTTTAAAAGATGGGAGATACTAAAGCAAGTGTTTTTATGCTGATAGGAATGATTGAGTAGAGAAGCAGATTGTTGCAGAGGCAGGAGAGCTAACAGTGAAGTCCTTGACATGGGGGGAGTATAGATCCTACTGCAAGTGGAGGGTTGGCCTTTGATGAAGTGGGGTGCGTCCTCAGTTTTAAAAGGAGGAAGAAGGAAATGATATGATCACACAGATGCAGGTACGTTATCAATGCGGTAGTAGAAAGATGGCTTATGTCCTTTACCTATTTTTAAAAATCAGATTGCTTATCTTTATTGCAGTTTTTGTATGGAGCTATTATAATGTGTTGTGGCTATTAACTGTTTGTATGAATTGGGAATATGTTTTCTGTTGTGGGACTCTTAATACTCAGCCTGCTGAATTTAGAAAACTGATTTCTGTTGAACAGTGCTTCCTTCAGTGTGACTTTTTTTTTGTTTTTTAATACTTTCAATTACAGCAAAAATGGAAAGAGGTGGCACAAGATTGTACAAAGGCTGTTGAACTTAATCCCAAATATGTGAAAGCTCTCTTTAGACGTGCAAAAGCCCACGAGAAGCTAGACAATAAGAAGGAATGTTTAGAAGGTGAGGGTATTTTTGTGTTTACATGTGGAAATTACTGAAGGTTTTGTAGTCAATGGTAAATTTATATGCAACTCTGCCTATGAGTAGAGAAATCAATTGTGTTTAAAAGTTTGACTCTTCCCCAATTGAAACTTTGTTCTATAGTTTCAATTGACATTGTGGATACTTGAGTACCATCTCTGTTCCCAACTATTGAATTAAATGATTTAAAGTTTATATACTGTACATTTTAAACTTGGCAACATCATCAGTGTAATTTCATGAATAAGAAATCAGAAGAGAGGTTTAGTTGAGTGTTTAAGATTCTGCATATTTTCAATTAATATCCTATATCAATAAGAAATAATTTTGAGATGAATCATTAAAGAACACATTTGTTTTTTGCCCTTGCTATTTTCAAACATTATCCTTTACTCAAGTAGAAATTTTGTAATTGATACAAAGCATCAAGTGAATTTGCTGTTCTCAGTAAATATCATAAATATTCCTTGGCCTCTAATTAGCCATATCTGTTGCTAAAACTTCAGTTAAGGTATTGGACACTGACCTACAAAGTACATCGTTCCAGTTAATGTAGAGCTAACCCAAAATGCAGATTTCACAGTCTAAAAGTGTTTTCCCACTACATATTTAAATCTTTAAAAGCATCAATAATCAGAAATTTAGCCATAATTTTTTAAAAAATAATATCATTATTTAAAAGGAGAAAGCTGTTTTGTTTTTTAAAATCTGGGTTACCAGTTGAGAGTGGTTTTAGAGAACATTTTAGAAAAAACTTGAGGTTTTGTGGTATTATATACTTTGGTGATGGATAGGAGGAGTGTTGCTTTGAAAAAGAGATTTCTGAGTTTTGAACCAGACCTTGAAGTTATTAAGAGCTAATCATAGAGAGGCATTTAAATGGGCTTTAGATGGAGAAATGGGATGGGGAAAAGACATTGATATTGGCACTAGCCAGAGTATCAGGGGAACATGTAGTAGATTGACTTGTTTGGAGGAGCATGGGTTTGCAGTTGTGAGAAATTGAATCCAAAAAGAGAGGGACAGTCTTGTTGACTACTTTGAATGAAAGGCTAGGAGGTTAAAGAAACATTGATCTTTTTCATTTCAAACCCCTGTATATTGAGTTATAGCATAGCCAAGTTAAAATGATATTTTGAAGCAGATTTCATTGAGAGCTCTGTGGCAAGATGGCTTTGGAGACAAGGAGTAACCTTGAGGCCTATTGAAAAAAAAAAAAAAAGTAAGACCAGGCATGAGAGAGCCACTTTATGATTTGGCCTATACTTACTGTCCAGAAGAGAATATTCCTGGGTTACTTGTTTTATTTGCTGTGTACAGTGTTAGAGCAGTGAGAAGCATCACAAATCATGTAGTATAGTCCCTTTCATTTCACAGGTGAGGAAAGTGAATTCTGGAGGAGAGTGACTTTCTGAGCTTTGAGTTTGATTGTAAAGTATGTAAAACCAAAGTGTTGATTGTAAAGTATGTAAAACCAAAGTGTTAAGAATAAACTTACTGAAAATGACAGCCACATAAAGCTATGAATTTAGTTTGGCTTTCTGTGGTAACACTGAGCCCATTTGATGCTGCTAGTCATCTTTGCAATAATTTTCATACTCACTCTTTTTTTTTTTGCATCATTTCTAGATGTCACTGCTGTGTGTATATTAGAAGGATTCCAAAATCAACAAAGCATGCTGTTAGCTGATAAAGTTCTTAAACTTCTTGGAAAAGAGAAAGCCAAAGAAAAATATAAGGTAAATTAACCTGCATTGGTTAATAATAGAGGAAATGTGCATTGTGAAGGGTCATTGCTAATTTATACTGCTTAAATTTGGGCATGATGGTAATGACTGAAATTAGATCTGGATTATATTTATTTTTCCTATAATACTGGGCTTTTGCGGCCTTTTAAAATAAGAATGTGAACTATGTCCGGATTGTACCTAGAGAGTATTAAAAGAATTCATGTATACTAGAGGTTTCCAAACAGTGGCCTACAGGCCAAATCCAGTCTGCCACCTGTTTGATAAATGTGCCAGTAATGTTTTTTTGGAACTCAGCCAATCACACATTGTTTTTGGATGCTTTTAAACTACAACAGCAGAGCTGAGTGGTTGTGACACTATATGGCATACAAAACCTAAAATATTTACTATCTGGCCTTTTACAGAAAAAAAATTGTCAACTCTTGCTTTCTACAGTTTTTAAAGGTATACTGTATAAATTGGCACTGGTCTTACACAGGAGATGGTTTAATTTAGTGTGTGGTTATAAGATTCTTGACATATTACATCTGCAGAGAGGGAAAGGCTGTCATTCAAAACGTTTTTTGAAAAGCTGGGACTGGCAGCATTACCATTTTCACTGTCTATTACCCTACAGTTTGGAGCCTAATAGTCTTCAGTTATTTGAAAATGAGGTGCCAGTTTTTATGGCAGTGGTTCCCAGTGTTCTACAAATGCATCTGCTTCTTTGGTTAGTGTTTTCTATTTTGATGTATTTAAATATGATTAAATTTCAGAATCGTGAACCTCTGATGCCATCTCCACAATTTATTAAATCTTACTTCAGTTCTTTCACGGATGATATAATTTCTCAGCCAATGCTTAAAGGAGAGAAGTCTGATGAAGATAAAGACAAGGAAGGGGAGGCTTTAGAAGTAAAAGAAAAGTAAGTGTGTCTCGAGTATAGTGTCTGCTTAATGCTTTTTGTGGGGGAATTGGATTGTGGGGGTTTTTGCTGCCATAGAGGGCTTCCCTGATAGTGCAGTTGGTAACGAATCCGCCTGCAATGCAGGAGACCCCAGTTCGATTCCTGGGTCGTGAAGATCCACTGGAGAAAGGATCAGCTACCCACTCCAGTATTCTTGGGCTTCCCTTGTGGCTCAGCTGGTAAAGAATCTGCCTGCAATGTGGGAGACCTAGATTCGATCCCTGGGTTGGGAAGATCCCCTGGAGAAGGGAAAGGCCACTTTATTCTCTAGGCCAGAATACCCACTCCAGTATTCTGGCTTAGAGAATTCCATGGACTGAATAGTCCATGGGGTCGCAAAGAGTCGGACACGACTGAGTGACTTTCACTTTCACATGCTGCCATAGAGCCAAAGTGGGACTCTGAGGCATCTCTTTAAAAAACTTATTTATAGATAGATATGAATATAATAGAGCTTCCCTGGTGGCTCAGGCAGTAAAGCGTCTGCCTACAATGCACGAGACCCGGGTTCAATCCCTGGGTCGGGAAGATCTGGAGAAGGAAATGGCAACCCACTCCAGTATTCTTGCCTGGAAAACCCCATGGATGGAGGAACCTGGTAGGCGACAGTCCACGGGGTCGCAAAGAGTCAGACACAACTGAGCGACATCACTTTGTTTCACTTTCTTTATGAATATAATAAAATTATAATATATAATATTATAATAAAAATACTTCTTTTCTCACACATGTCTACTATACCCTGAGCGTTACATCTTTGGTAACTCAAGGTTTTACTGCCAGGAGTCTGCCCAGCTTTTAAGGTCTACATAATATTCTAAAGAGAGTTCCCGGAGAGTCAAGTGGTTAAGTATATTTGAGTAGGGGGACTAACTTAAAAAATGATTGTGTAGGTCAATATCCAGATGTTTTAGTGCAAGGAAGTTTCTAATTTAATTTTTAGAAGTGCCCAAAAGAGTGACTGTCTTCAAGGTTTTTCCTGCATGCCTAGGAAAATGCCATTCTTTGAGTTTGTGTTTACTCTTGTAGAGAGCTGAAGTCAAAGTACAAGGTGCTGTGTTTACAACTGGCAGTCAAGTGATATAATATATAAGCTATCTAGCCTGCTTATCCATTTATATTTAGCAATACTTTTATTTTGCTGTTGAGGCTAGCTCACCTCTCCAAGAGAAGACACAATATTATTACCAACATGACATTTTCTATGAGTTTGGAAGAAAAGGGAATGTTCTTCCCATAGCAAAGCATAATTTTGCCTCTATAGCATATTGGGATGTTTAAGGGAAAAGATTGCTTTTGGTTTCTATCTCTCAATTTTTCTACCATTATTGGCCACCTTTTAAGGGAGAATACTACACATAATTTTGCCAAGTTCTGATTTGTGTTAGTTGATGAACAATCTCTTTAAGAAAATTGTAGATGGGAAGTAAATGTTGAGGGTGATGCCAATAATTGCTTCTTCTGATTAGGTAGTCCTAATCCCAGAAAAATTACAATGAAGTTTTAATACCATTATTCTAAAAGCTACATTGAGAGGTGGTTGGACATAACTGTCTCTCACCAGAAAACTAACTGGAGTTGGTCCTAAGTTTTTAAATTCTACTTTACTCTCAGCCTTAGCTTTATCAATTTTTGAATGGAGAGATAATAATTACTTTTGAGGCTTATTGTGAGGTTTACAGGTCATGTTTGTAAGCATCTAGAACTTAGGTTCTCAGTAAATAGGAACCATTATTACTTCCAATCTAATTATTTTGTCTTAGTGCAGGAGTATTAGAATGTTAATTATAGGAAAGGTTAGCACAGAGTTTCTAAGTTTTGACTGACATAACTTTTAAGTCACTTGCCAATTCTCTCTATTCAGAGTAGGTAGCAAATGAAATAAGAAAACATGATTTTCTTACATAATGTGCCTTATATTGTTTCTTATGTGATATGCCTTATATGTGTAAGACCCCTTAAAGAACGTCTAGTGTAATTTCCCTTTTCAGTTCAAAAAATCCCTTCTACAAGTGTTCTGAATAAAATCATCCTAGACAAGTGATGATATTGTGGTCATTGCTTTTTGAAAAATAAGAGAAGGGTGTTTTCTTTAAGTCCTATGTGATGGAAGAGTCTGCTGCTTTGATATTCCCACCTATTCATTCTGAAAGTGATGGGCTTCCCTTATAGCTCAGATGGTAAAGAAACTTCCCACAACGTAGGAGACCTGGGTTCGGTTGCTGGGTTGGGAAGATTCCCCTGGAGTAGGAAATGGCAACCTACTCCAGTGTTCTTGCCTGTGAATTCCATGGACAGAGGAACCTAGTGGGCTCCAGTCTGCTTCTTTGATATTCCCACCTGTTCATTCTAGGTCTGTTCTTCTAGGTGAAATAGTACAACTTCTAGATGAGAGCCTTTTAGCTATTCCCTTTGCTTAAGTTCTTACTCCCTTAATGTTCATTTTGCACAACACAGCTGGAGTGATGTTTACAAAGTACAACTCAGGTCACACCTCTTCTCTTGGGTACTGGGACCCCCAACTCACCTGATTATTTTCTCTTTCTCTGTTCTTTCTTTTCGTCATAAAGTAACTGTTGAGTGCCATCAGTGTGCCACAGATAAGAAGGTGACTAAGACAGGATCCTTTCCTATGTTGCATTTCAATCTATCATTCGCTTACTTTTTCATGTGTCTAAATGTTGAAGCCTGGACAATAACCCTAGGTTTCTGCCATTTTCTCTGCTGTTTTCCTTTTTAAAACCCTCTCTCTAAGGCAGCAAGAAAACCCCAGTCTATATAAAAAGTCCTAAGGTGCTACCTCCACACACACCTCCACGACCACCTCCAGTCCCTCACTGGCTGGTTAACTTGTTAAGGGGGGAAAGGACACTTGTGTGCCTCAGGTATACTGAGTGTGGCAAGGTTCAGCATTTGATTCTTTCTTAGTAATTTGTTATGTTTGTTTTATTAGTAACAAATGATAAAATTTATAATTTCCTCTGCTCATTTTATTTTCAGTTCTGGATATTTAAAGGCCAAACAGTATATGGAAGAAGAAAACTATGATAAAATCATAAGTGAATGCTCAAAAGAAATAGACGCTCAAGGAAAATACCTGGCAGAAGCATTGTTACTACGAGCTACTTTCTACTTGCTTATTGGCAATGCCAACGCAGCCAAACCAGATTTAGATAAGGTCATCAGCTTGCAAGAAGCTAATGTGAAGGTACTTTTAAAACTCTGTGTGTGTGCATGTGAAAAAAATTCATAATAAAAATGAGGCTTTTAGGTATGTCTTGCCAAATTTTTGGCATTTCAGTTGCCATTCTCCAAAAGACTTATTTTTTGTTTTCAAAGGAACTACACCTGATAATGATTGAATTGGTGCAGTGAAACTAAAACAGACATATCAGTGATAGTTAACTTTAACTAAGAAAGGATTGTTTTTTCTACAGCATCTTTTGGCTTCAGCTTCCCTGTATAGCTTCTGCCTACTGTATTGGACTATATTTGGGTAGGAGTAAGGGTGATGTAGCAGTGCTATAGATAATATAAATAACTTGCAATATGTCATAATACAATAAATAACATGCAATGTGTAGTATAAGAATATACAATGGATTTAATAAAAAGTAAGCACATTTAATGTATTCTGAAAGAGTTTATTTACATGAAAAAAACAAGATCTAAAAATATATTGTAATATAGAAACATATCAAACATTTTTGCAGTTGTGTGGTTGGAACAGCTTTTCATTTTCTAAGTGTTCTTGTGTATATGCAGTTATTTTCATAATTGAGATTTGATAGGGATCTGTTAAATTATATGAGCCCTTTATTTCAGCATAATACGAACAAATGTTGGCCACCAAAGCACTGTTGGTTGATTAACATCTCTTTTCCCTCACTGAATTAAGTAAACTCTGGCTTCCTTCACCTCCAAAAGAATCATTCATGTATTTTGTGGAAAATGAAAGTTGTTTTCAAGGCTTAAGTGTTTGCCAGCAAATTGTATCTTAACTTCTTATAAATAAAAGTAATTTAAACTAAGTATTTGTTTAAAGTCCTTTTCAAAATAAGATTTTCAAGTTGAAGATAGCCTTGTACTAATTATCTTTATTTCCTGTTAATTAGATATGTTCTGTTTTTGTTATTATCATGGGGGCATTCTTGCTTGTTTCATTGAGAACATTTGTGTACTTTTGCCTTGAAAAAAACTTTGGAGAAGAATCTTATTTCTTTTTTCCTGATCATGACTTTGTTCTTATGGCAGATAGTAATGTCCATATCATGCCATGTACAAAAATGAGCTCAAAATGGATCAGAGACCTGAATGTAAGAGCTAAAACTATAAAACTCTTAGGAAAAAACATAAGGAGGAAATCTTCAGTACTTTAAGTTACGCAGTGGTTCCTTAGGTATGACACCAGCAGCACAGATGACAGAGTGATGGTGGGGGGTACTTATTCCACAGAATGGGAGAAAATATTCCCAAGTCACATATCTGATAATGAGCTTGTATGCATACTATATTAAATCGTCTTTATAATGCAACAGTAAAAAGCCTAATTTAAAAGTAGGAAAGGATCTGAGTAGACATTTTTCCAAAGAATATGTACAAATGACCAATAAGAACAAGAAAATATACTCAGCATCATTAGACCTTAGGGAAATGTGAATCAAAATCACAATGAGGTATAACTTTATACCCACTAGAATGGCCATAATCAGAAATTTGGACAATTAAAAGTATTGATATAGATGTGGAAAAAATTGGAGCTCTCACACATTGATAGTAGGAATGTAAAATGGTAAAATCCCTTTGGAAATTAGTGGGGAGTGGTTTCTAGAGTTGCCCTGTGACCCAGCAGTTACTCTCTTAGGTATATACCTATGAGGATTTATGTCAAGACAAAAACTTGTACATGAACGTTCTTAGTAGCATTATTCATAAGAGCCAAAAAGTGGAAGCAACTCAGATGTCCACCAGCTGGTGAAGAGATAAATACACTGATTTGTCTATACAATGGAATATTATTCAGCCCCTAAAATAGAATGAAGTACATGTTAGAATTAGATGAACCTTGAAGACCTGCTCTTTGTGGAAGAAGACAGACACAGAAAGGCCACATAGTTTACGATTCCATTTCTGTGAAATGTCTGGAATATACAAATCCGTAGAAATAGAAGACAGAATGGTGGTTTCCAGGGACTGAGAATTAGAGGTGAAATAGAGAGTCCTGCTAATATGTATGAGGTTTCTTTTGGGAGCAGTGAAAACATTTCTAGTGGTGACTGGTTGCACAACATTTTAACATTCATATACTAAAAATGACTCTTACAGTATGTGAACTACATCTCAATAAAGCTGTTATTTTTTAAAAATAACTAAATTAGAATAAAAAGTAATGATGAATCTTTCCTCATTTTGGGTATATAGCTTCGAGCAAATGCGCTCATCAAAAGAGGCAGCATGTACATGCAACAGCAGCAGCCTTTGTTGTCTACTCAGGATTTTAACATGGCTGCCGACATCGATCCCCAGAATGCAGATGTTTATCACCACCGGGGACAGGTAAATTAATTTTCTTAAGGCGTTCTGATCCTTGAATTGAGGGATTTGATAGCATTTTTGAGAATGTCTTAAAGTTTTCTTATATCACTTATGATAGCTGTGAACAAAGTATCAGGGTGGTTTAGTTTGGGTTGACATTTGTTTAGTTCCATCTTGAACATTTGTCCTGATACTTACTTGTTAAAAACAGAGAGAGAAGAGGAAGCCTGCAAATGTTTGCTTGCCAGTTCAAGTTTGGTTTTTAGGCATTTCTGCTTCATAGGTTTTCAGTGAGTAAAGCATTAAAAACTTAGTGACAAATTAAAAAAAACTTGTAGTGAGCATTTTGAGTTAATGCTTAGAATCAACAGAATGACTTTTGTAGGCATCTTGTAAGGAATTATTAACCTGAGCTATTTAGACAGTATCACAAAAAATCTCTTCTGAATAGAGCTTTATAATTCTATGCATATTAGGTTTTTAGTAAAAATTCATAGTGAAGAAAACAGTTCCCAATTTCAGCCTCATCTGGAAAAACATGGCTTTATAAATCTGTGTGATGTGGCTTCTTAGAGTGCATTAGAGTGGAAAGTATGGACTAATCCATATAATAACAGAAAAGTTCAAGTCCTTTCTAATGGAAAATTTTACCTAATATTTCTGTCTGGAGCATCTTAAGAAGTATCGTGATAACCTTAAAATTCTTGATATTTTGATCCTTACTGGTGTATCTTAAGATTAATATGAAATGTAATTATTTAATGTCTGATCTATCCCTACTTTGAAGTTTGAAAGTACAGGGACACTTCATATTCTAGGAGAAAAATCACTTAAGAGTGATTAAAAACTGATAGGTTTATAGTGCTTTTTAAAAAAATTGAACACTAGTTCTAAGTTTTAGCACCTTTCCTTTAAAATTATAAGATTTTCTGGTTCACTGTTTCTAAAAAGTAATTCGATATTAGTAATTCCATGCTTAGCTTTATGCTGATTATGCAAAAAGGCACAGTATGTGCTTAACTGGTGTAGTTTTTGTTTTGAACTGCACTTATTTGTGTACTTTTTTTCCTTAGCTGAAAATACTGCTTGATCAAGTTGAAGAAGCAGTAGCAGATTTTGATGAATGTATTAGATTAAGACCTGAGTCTGCTCTGGCGCAAGCTCAAAAATGTTTTGCTTTGGTAGGTTCTACTTTCTTTTGTATTTTCCTAAACATCAGTATTTCCCATTGTTAACAAAAACGAGTATCTCATTGTCTACAAAATCTTCTGTTTTTTCCTTCAATCTGTGACAAACAGGGAGAAAAACATGTCAGCTTAAAGAATAGAAGTGTGTATGTTACTTGAGGTACTGCTTCAGTATTTCTCTGGGTGCTTTATTTGGTTCATCCTGATAGATGTTTGTCCCTGATTTTATGTGCCCCCTAAACAGCACTCTTCTGCCTACCCTTTACCATAAGCCAGTACAAAGAACAAAAGCGTTTCAAGGAGATACTTGGCAGTCGTGACACTGTATAACGCACCTCTGATTTCACCTTTGCAGAGCTATTCAGAAACACAAAGTCGAAAGTCAGGTAAAATAAGGCCATTTCTAATGAGATGAGATATTTCCAATTATCCCCATACCCTGAGTCCTAAAAGAATTTTCTTTTTAAAGAAAAAAATCAGTTTACAAACAAGTGAAAATGTTATCAGATGAAGGAGACTATAATGCTTTTAGTAAAATGATAATAAATTTCTTTGAGTTTAATATTCCCCTACTTATATGCAAAGTTAACTTCAAGTTGGTCTGTCTGCTAGGATATTGAGCATCTGAACATTGTATAGTAGCAATGAAGCCCTCATTGTACATAGCCTTTGAATCCCTGCTCTGCAGATATTCCTGTGGAACTCTTTTAGATGCAGCAAATTATGTTAGCAAATTACCTGCTTTTCTGGAAATATTTATGTAATTTTGTGTGAGCATTATAATATGTTAACATTTCCTGACTTTTTGAGTTCTTGATTTGATAGGCCTCTTGATTTTTTATACAGTATCGCCAGGCATATACAGGAAACAATTCTTCACAAATCCAAGCTGCTATGAAAGGTTTTGAAGAGGTCATAAAGAAATTTCCAAGATGTGCTGAAGGCTATGCATTATATGCCCAGGTAAATGTCATTTTTCATATTTTTTCAGTTGCCAGTTCTGTAAAGAACTGCATTTATATCCTGAATCCTAGAGTGAAAATCAGAAAACAGTGCTCTTGTTGCAGCTTTTGTGGAAGCAAACGACTTTGTTCCTGGTTCTCAGGATGTTCAGAATGGTCCTAAGTCACCTCAACGGGGCTTCTTTTCTGTGTTACATAATTTGAAAACTGTGGCCCTAAACTTGTAACCTGGGGAAACTTTAATAGAGCATTTCCCTCATGTTTTCATTTGGATTGGATTTATAAAAATTTAATTATTTTAGGAAGATTTACTGCATGCAATTGGTGGGTGAAATGTCCTGGGAAACAGTTTTCTTTCTATTTGGTTACTGTTCTTTTAAATAGTTAGTCTATAACATATCATTTTAAGGTATGATTTGTCCAAAATTCTTGAAGCTTTCCTTGATTTAGGATTGAAACTATGGAAAATTGGATTTAAATTTGCATTATTTTCACTTTTAATCATAGTTTGAACTCTTTAAAAGTTATTAACTTTAAATCATTCATTTAGATGAAAATGATTAGCTTCTTATACCCACAGCTAAAGAGTTTTCCCTCTAACTAAATGATATCTGAATGACTGTTGCTTAATCTTTAAGTTAAAAGCTGTTTGTGGTATCTCAAAACCCAGCCATCTCAAAATTCTATATATTTTGTCTTTTCTTTTTAGCCTAAAGAAATTTGTCCCTCCTTCTTCCTTATCCCCCCAAACATCACAGAAACAGGAAGCACTTAAAAATGACTATCCATGGTAGACTCCTACCTCCAAACATCCTTAAGGGTTATTGATTTGTTTCTTCATGCTATCATTAGTCAAGTTATAAGAAAATTTCCACAGGGGTAAAACTTTCTTTTTCAGGGATTATTGAGAGGGACTATGAGAAGACTGATTTGTGTTGGATCTATTCTGTAAAAGTCCTACACACCCCTGCATAGGGGTTGAAATTCTGGGATATGAAGTACAACCCAGGAATTCTTCAACCTCAGTTTGAAATCTTAACTATTCAGTCTTTAATTCCTAGACAGAATGACAATTACACAAATGATACATTGGTTGCTGACTGCATGCTGACTTATTAATTGTGAAAGCATGTACTGTCAGTTTTCAGTTCAGTCGCTCAGTCGTGTCCAACTCATTGTGACCCCGTGGACCACAGCACGCCAGGCCTCCCTGTCCATCACCAACTCCCGGAGTTTACCCAAACTCATGTCCATTGAGTCAGTGATGCCATCCAGCCATCTCATTCTCTGTCATCCCCTTCTCCTCCCACCTTCAATCTTTCCCAGCGTCAGGGTCTTTTAAATGAGTCAGCTCTTCACATCAGGTGGCCAGAGTATTGGAGTTTCAGCTTCAACAGCAGTCCTTTCAATGAACACACAGGACTGATCTCCCTTACAATGGACTGGTTGGATCTCCTTGCAGTCCAAGGGACTCTCAAGAGTCTTCTCCAACACCACAGTTCAAAAGCATCAATTCTTTGGCACTCAGCTTTCTTCACTGTCCAACTCTCACACCCATACATGACTACTAGAAAAGCCATAATCTTGATTAGATGGACCTTTGTTGCCAAAGTAATGTCTCTATGCTGTCTAGGTTGGTCATAAGTTTCTTTCCAAGGAGTAAGCGTCTTTTAATTTCATGGCTGCAGCCACCATCTGCAGTGATTTTGGAGCCCAAGAAAACAAAGTCAGCCACTGTTTTCCCCCATCTATCTGCCATGAAGTGATGGGACCAGATGTCATGATCTTAGTTTTCTGAATGTTGAGCTTTAAGCCAACTTTTTCACTCTCCTCCTTCACTTTCATCAAGAGGCTCTTTAGTTCTTCTTTACTTTCTGCCATAGGGTGGTGTCATCTACATATCTGAGGTTATTGATATTTCTCCTGGCAATCTTGATTCCTGTTTGTGCTTTATCCAGCCCAGCATTTCTCGTGGTATACTTTGCATATAAGTTAAATAAGCAGGGTGACAATAGACAGCCTTGATGTACTCCTTTTCCTATTTGAACTTTTCCTATTTGGAACCAGTCTGTTGTTCCATGTCCAGTTCTAATTGTTGCTTCCTGACCTGCATACAGATTTCTCAAGAGGTAGGTCAGGTGGTCTGGTATTACCATCTCTTGAATTTTCCACAATTTGTTGTGATCCAGTCAGTCAAAGGTTTTGGCATAGTCAATAAAGCAGAAATAGATGTTTTTCTGGAACTCTCTAGCTTTTTCATTGATCCAGCAGATGTTGGCAATTTGATCTCTGGTTCCTCTGACTTTTCTAAATCCAGCTTGAACATCTGGAAGTTCATAGTTCACATACTGTTGAAGTGTGGCTTGGAGAATTTTGAGCATTACTTTACTAGCGTGTGAGATGAATGCAATTGTGCAGTAGTTTGAACATTCTTTGGCATTGCCTTTCTTTGGGATTGGAATGAAAACTGACCTTTTCCAGTCCTGTGGCCACTGCTGAGTTTTCCAAATTTGCTGGCATATTGAGTGCAGCACTTTCACAGCATCATCTTTTAGGATTTGAAATAGCTCAGCTGGAATTCTATCACCTCCACTAACTTTGTTCCTAGTGATGCTTCCTAAGGCCCACTTGACTTCCCATTCCAGGATGTCGGGCTCTAGTTGAGTGATCACACCATCATGATTATCTGGGTTGTGAAGATCTTTTTTGTACTGTTCTGTGTATTCTTGCCACCTTTTCTTAATATCTTCTGCTTCTGTTAGGTCCAGACCATTTCTGTCCTTTATTGAGCCCAAGATATCTTTGCATGAAATGTTCCCTTGGTATCTCTAATTTTATTGAAGAGATCTCTAGTCTTTCCCATTCTATTGTTTTCCTCTATTTCATTGCATTGATCGCTGAAGAAGGCTTTCTTATCTCTCCTTACTATTCTTTGGAACTCTGCATTCAAATGGGTATATCTTTCCCTTTCTCCTTTGCTTTTTGCTTCTCTTCTTTTCACAGCTATTTGTAAGCCCTCCTCAGACAGCCATTTTGCTTTTTTGCATTTCTTTTCCATGGGGATGGTCTTGATCCCTGTCTCCTGTACAATGTCACAAACCTCTGTCCATAGTTCATCAGGCACTCTATCTGTCAGATCTAGGCCCTTAAGTCTATTTCTCCCTTCCACTGTATAATCGTAAGGGATTTGATTTAGGTCATACCTGAATGGTCTAGTGGTTTTCCCTACTTTCTTCAATTTAAGTCTGAATTTGGCAATAAGGAGTTCATGATCTGAGCCACACTCAGCTCCCAGTCTTGTTTTTGCTGGCTGTATAGAGCTTCTCCATCTTTGGCTGCAAAGAATATAATCAATCTGATTTCGGTGTTGGCCATCTGGTGATGTCCATGTGTAGTCTTCTCTTGTGTTTTTGGAAGAGGGTGTTTACTATGACCAGTGGGTTCTCTTGGCAAAACTCTATTAGCCTTTGCCCTGCTTCATTCCATACTCCAAGGCCAAGTTTGCCTGTTATTCCAAGTGTTTCTTGACTTCCTACTTTTGCATTCCAGTTCCCTATAATGGAAAGGGCATCTTTTTTGGGTGTTAGTTCTAAAAGGTCTTTTAGGTATTCATAGAAGTGTTCAACTTCAGCTTCTTCAGCATTACTGGTTGGGGCATATACTTGGATTACCGTGATATTGAATGGTTTGCCTTGGAAACGAACAGAGATCATTCTGTCGCTTTTGAGATTGCATCCAAGTACTGCATTTCGGTCTCTTGTTGACTATGATGGCTACTCCATTTCTTCTAAGAGATTCTTGCCCACAGTAGTAGATACACTGATCATCTGAGGACTAGAATATATAAAACTTTATAGCATGTACAGAAATTAAAGTGAGACAAACACACAATAACTTTGTGACGTACGTACTGAATAGTACACTTGTGTTTCGGCTTTATATTTAATTTGAAACAAACCAGAAGGTAACCATCCTCATCCCTGAAGTGAAATTCAAAAGGGCATTTTTGGTTCAGATTTCTATAAGCAGCTAAAAGAGTAAAGTAGCTTTTAAAGAAACCAACATTAGGAACAACTCTTTAGCAGAGGTTTCATAATTGTATATTTCTCCATCATTGTGTTAACTTCAAAATAGGTTTTGGCTTCCTTGAGCATTGTCTTACCAACACTAGCACTATTATAAGTCTATTTGCATTAAATTTCTGTCTTTTGGTCCCTCACTGATGTTTGCAACTTTTAATTAATATATATTTAGAGAGAGTTATATTTTAGTTACATAGTATGACTTTTTGCTTTGAACTCTGAAGCTTGAGCTTAGATGCCGGCTGACTCTCAGAGTTACAGTTTGAGCATGGTCTCATCTCCACCTAACCAAGCCTTCCATTTGTGCCATGGGATTTGCCTTAAAAGCTGATTGTAGCTTTTTTTTCATTTCACCAATTATTTTTAAGGATTGACTCTGATAACCATTAACATACCTACCTAAATTTATCCTTCCAAATAAGTATTGTTTTTAGGGTTAACATTTTTAATTAAATTTAATCCCCAAGGGCTTCCCAGGTGGCATCAGTGGTAAAGAATCCACCTGCCAATGCAGGAGACATAGGAAGACTCCCTGGGTCAGGAAGATCCCTTGGAGAAGGGAACGGCTACCCACTCCAGTATTCTTGCCTGGAAACTTCCATGGACAGAAGAGCCTGGCAGGCTACAGTTCATGGAGTTGCAAAAGAGCCAGACACAATTGAGCAACTAAACAACAGTCACCCCAAAACAGTAATTTGGTAATGAATGGTTAAATGAAGTAAATTTTAATGACTAATAAGCGACATAGTTTTAACTCATTAGGGATACAGTTACCTAAATTTAACTGAAGTATCTCTTCACATAGGCATTAACAGATCAACAGCAGTTTGGCAAAGCTGATGAAATGTATGATAAATGTATTAATTTGGAACCAGATAATGCCACAACATATGTTCATAAAGGGTATGTATTTTGGGGATTTGTTTGTTTCAGTAAAAAAGCTAAATTGCTTGCATAGTAATAAAATGGATTTGTTTTGCTCACTGAGAAAGGGGACTGTGGGTAGAGTCAGTGAGCTAACTGAAAAATTTCTTCATTGCTATGAATGCTTCACTCTTACTTTTTTTTTAACTTTTATTTTTTTAATAATGTTTCATTATATATAATAATTAGTAAATGTGCTACTTGCACTCTAGCTTAAGGATTTCAGTTCTGAACATCCTGTCAGATGTTATTGTATCAAAATAGGAGACACATAAATAGGTTTTTCCTGTTCTAATATACTTAAATTATCATTTTTAAAACTTCACTTAAATTATACAAATTAAAATATTTAGCTGTGCAAAGGAAGTTAATAATAGAGCCTAGACCATTATAATAAGGGATTTAGACTTCATAATAAGGAATTTAGACTACAAAACCACTATAAGTTGAGGGGGAAAAAACCAATTTGATGCTAATTGTGCTATTTTAGATTTTGTTTTCCTTACTAATTAAATTATAAACTCATTGAGAGCAGAACTGATACTGGGCCATGGTTGCATCTGACTGCTGTTTTGCATTTGCAGTTTACTTCAGCTTCAGTGGAAGCAAGATCTGGATAAAGGTTTGGAGCTTATCAGCAAGGCTATTGAAATTGACAATAAATGTGATTTTGCATATGAAACCATGGGAACTATTGAAGTACAAAGGTAACTTCTATAGTCTGTCCTTAGGAAAGTTAGGGAAGCTCTGCAGATATTTATCTTTTTGTTTTTTCATTATAGATAGGTTATTGTCATTATTCATTGAATTTTTAAGTCTTAACATGCCTTTGGAGGCAAGATTCCCTTGAAACTATACAACTTTGATTTGCTTGGTTTCATGTTTTTTCAATTTAAAAATCAAACTTACAAAAGTTGTTTAAGTCGAGCATATGCATTAAAAGGGAAGCTTGATCTTTCTTTAACAGTTGTTGTATGGTTGTGCCTCCTGTCACCTTATCATTTCTGTTGGAGGGGGAAATGTCTACATTGTTCGTGGGCAGGGCACTGTAGCATAAAGCTGGGCAGCCACATTGCCCAAAGACATAGATCTTGCTACAGCCAAGTGGCTGGGCAACTTGCACCATCACCTCTGAGCCCTCACATTTTCTTTCAAATCAGGGAGCTGGGTAAGATTTTTGCAGTTCTGACTTCTTCATAACTTCTTGATTTCTATAAATGTTTATCCAGAGTTGCACTTGAGATTCACCATTAACAGATGACACCTGTGTATGTCATAGACTTTAATGTAGTATGCCATCTTGACACTGGCATTGTCATCCATTTGAGTATCTACTCTAGGGCAGGTACTGAACTTTAGGTGCTTTCCAAATATTTCAGTTGATTTTTATCTGTCTTTATAAAGGTTGAGATTATATGGTCCTCAATTTAATTAGAGTATAGAAACTGATTCCTCAGTCAGTCAGTTCAGTCACTCAGTCATGTCCAACTCTTTGTGTCCCCATGGACTGCAGCACGCCAGACCTCCCTGTCCATCACCAACTCCCAGAGTTTACTCAAACTCATGTCCATCGAGTCAGTGAAGCCATCCAATTATGTCATCCTCTGTTGTCCCCTTTTCCCACTTTCAATCTTTCCCAGCATCAGGGTCTTTTCAAATGAGTCAGTTCTTCACATCAGGTGGCCAAGTACTGGAGTTTCAGCTTCAGCATCAGTCCTTCCAGTGAATATTCAGGACTGATTTCCTTTAAGATGGATTGGTTGGATCTCCTTGCAGTCCAAGGGACTCTCAAGAGTCTTCTCCAACAGCACAATTCAAAAACATCAATTCTTTGGCACTCAGCTTTATAGACCAACTCTCACATCCATACATGACTATTGGGAAAACCACATCTTTGACTAGATGGACCTTTGTTGGCAAAGTAATGTCTCTGTCTTTTAATATTCTGTCTAAGTTGGTCATAACTTTTCTTCCAAGGAGCAAGCCTGTTAATTTCATGGCTGCAGTCACCATCTGCAGTGATTTTGGAGTCCCCAGAAATAAAGTCTGCCACTGTTTCCACTATTTCCCCATCTGTCTGCCATGAAGTGATAGGACCAGATGCTATGATCTTAGTTCTCTGAATGTTGAGTTTTAAGCGAGCTTTCACTCTCCTTTTTCACTTTCATCAAGAGGCTCTTTAGTTCTTTGCTTTCTGCCGTAAAGGTGGTGTCATCTGCCAGTCTTGATTCCAGCTTGTGTTTCATCCAGCCCAATGTTTCTCATTATGTACTCTGCATATAAGTTAAATAAGTAGGGTGACAATAGACAGCCTTGATGTGCTCCTTTCCTGGTGTGGAAGCAGTCTGTTGTTCCATGTCCAGTTCTGTTGCTTCCTGACCTGCATACAGATTTCTCAAGAGGCAGGTCTGGTGGTCTGGTATTATCATCTCTTGAAGAATTTTCCACAGTCAAAGGCTTTGATGTAGTCAATAAAACAGTAGATGTTTTTCTGGAACTCTCTTGCTTTTTCAGTGATCCAATGGATTTTGGCAATTTGATCTCTGGTTCCTCTGACTTTTCTAAATCCAGCTTGATGTCAGTGTATGGCAAAACCAATACAGAATTGTAAAGTAAAATAAAAAATAAATAAATAAAATAAAATAAATAAATCCAGCTTGAACATCTGGAAGTTCACGGTTCACATACTGTTGAAGCGTGGCTTGGAGAATTTTTAGCATTACTTTACTAGTGTGTGAGATGAGCGCAATTGTGCCATAGTTTGAGCATTCTTTCGCATTGCCTTTCTTTGGGATTGGAATGAAAACTGACCTTTTCTAGTACTGTGGCCGCTGCTGAGTTTTCCAAATTTGTTGGCGTATTGAGTGCAGCACTTTCACAACATCATCTTTTAGGATTTGAAATAGCTTAACTGGAATTCCATCACCTCCACTAGCTTTGTTCGTAGTGATGCTTCTTAAGGCCCACTTGACTTCATATTCCAGGATGTTTGGCTCTAGGTGAGTGATCACACCTTCATGATTATCTGGGTCATGAATGTCTTTTAGTTTTCCTGTGTATTCTTGCCACCTCTTCTTAATATCTTCTGCTTCTGTTAGGTCCATACCTCTTCTGCCCTCTATTATGCTCATCTTTGTATTCCTAGAGTGGTTAAATTAATAAGGTGACATTGTGAGTCAGTAGTAGAAAGTAGAGCTGCTACTGCTGCTGCTAAGTCACTTCAGTCATATCTGACTCTGTGTGACCCCAGAGATGGCAGCCCACCAGGCTCCCCTGTCCCTGGGATTCTCCAGGCAAGAACACTGGAGTGGGTTGCCATTTCCTTCTCCAATGAGTGAAAATGAAAAGTGAAAGAAAGAAGAGATGAACCCATATTTCACTGATGCCAAAAGTAGCTGATCTTCCCACCATCACTTATCAGGAACCAGTAGGAGTTGTCTTAATAACATTCAGTCACTCCTGGAGTCCTCTTCTCTCTCAGCTCCAGAGGAAGCAGAATGTGTGTGTGTATGTGTGTGTATAGGGTGATGAAAATTTTTGTGATTCTTTGGAACCATTCTGACAGTTGCATATAAATATTAAATTATTTAATTTCCAGTTAATGTGAATAAAATATTCTTATGCTAGAATATGATTGGGTAGTAGTTCTTAGTCTTTTGAGCAAAGATGTGGACTTTTCCTAGAATAATGCATATATGGAAACTCTCTGCACTTAAGTTGTTCACAGAGCGTGGGTTAAGGGCCCCTGATTTATGGAGTTTGATGAATTGTGTTTGAAATGTACTTTAAGAAATCCATTCTAAATCCTGCCTTACAAATAGATAAATGTTAATGAATGAAATTGCTGGTTAACATAAGATTTAGCAGATTTTCTGTCTACCTAATATCTGAACATGAACTGTTATTTTTTTAATTGTCTATTATGCACTATATCAGTATATGTAGTAGGAGATTAACTACAGTCACCCAGAGGTACATTTTACTTCTTAGAGTTTAACTGTCATATATATGTGTGTGTATTAGTTGCTCAGTTATGTCCACCTCTTTGTGACTGCAGGGACTATAGCGCTCCAGGCTCCTCTGTTCTTGAAATTCTTCAGGCAAGAATACTAGAGGGGCTAGCTGTTCCCTTCTCCAGGAGATCTTCCTAGCCCTGGGATCAAACGCAGGTCTCCTGCATGGCAGGCAGATTCTTTACCATCTGAGCCACCAGGGAAGCCCGTTATATATATAGTGGGGACTTAATATTTATTGTAAGATTACAGGCATGTATGCATGTATACATATCCAATACTAGTTACTTTAAAACAGCTCTTGCCTCTTAGTAAGTATATAAAGCCTAGTCACAGACTGTAAGAGGTAAATTTTATGTTTTTTGACAAAACGTATTCATCCATTTATTAAAAAAATGGATAATAGTTACCAAGCATTGTACTTGGTTCTGGGAATTGAAAGGTGTCCATTAAGGATCTACTTCTGCTTCATTGACTACGCTAACGCCTTTGACTGTGTGGATCACAACAAACCGTGGAAAATTCTTAAAGAGATGGGAATACTAGAGCACCTTATCTGTCTCCTGAGAATCCTGTATGCAGGTCAAGAAGTGACAGTTAGAACCGGACATGGAACAACTGACTAGTTCAATTGGAAAGGAGTACAAGGCTATATATTGTCACCCTGCTTATTATATGCAGAGTACATCATGAAAAATGCTAGGCTGGATGAGTCACAAGATGGAATCAAGATTCCCAGGAGAAATATCAATAACCCCAGATATGAAGATGATACCACTCTAATGGCAGAAAGTGGAGAGGAACTAAAGAACCTCTTGATGAAGAGAAAAAGAGGTGAGTGGAAAAGCTGGCTTGAAACTCAACATTCAAAAAAATTAAGATCATGGCATCTGGTCCCATTACTTCATGGCGAATAGAAGGGGAAAAATGTGGAAGCAGTGACAGTTTTTATTTTCTTGGGCTCCAAAATCACTGTGGACAGTGACTGCAGACATGAAATTAAAAGACACTTGCTCCTTGGAAGGAAAACTATGACAAATCTAGGCAGCATATTAAAAAGCAGACATCACTTTGCCAACAAAGGTTGATATAGTCAAAGCTACAGTTTTTCCAGTAGTCATGTATAGATGTGAGAGTTGGACCATAAAGAAGGATGAGTGCTGAAGAACTGGTGCTTTTGAACTGTGGTGCTGGAGAAGACTCTTGACCACAAGGAGATCAAACCAGTCAGTCCTAAAGAAGATCAACCCTGAATATTCATTGGAAGGACTGAAGATGAGGCTTCAGTACTTTGGCCACCTGATGGGAAGAGCCAACTCATTGGAAAAGACTTTGATACTGGTAAAGATTGAGGGCAAGTGGAGAACGCAGGCAGCAAAAAATGAGATGGTTAGATACCATCACCGACTCGGTGGACATGAACAGAGGCATCTAGCATGCTACAGTCCATGGGGTTGTAAAGAGTTGAAGACTTAGTGACTTAACAACAAAGACTGGTGTAAGCATATATATTCATCTGACTGCATAGAATGATGATAGAATTATGGGAACAATGGAGATGGAGCAGCCAATTCCTGCTGGGAAAGGGAAAAATATTTTTCATGAAGATATTCTAGTCAGTATTTGAACTGGGCCTTAGAAAGGTAAGGCTTTGACTAGAATCAGGCAGAGAAGCAATAAATAATCTGACCATTGTTAGCATGAGTGAACTCAAGACCTGTGTGACTAGAGTAGAGATGTGGGGGCTAACGATATGCTGCTAAGGGTTGCACAGATCTGTGAAGGTAAGGTCCCTGAATACCCTTAATGTTCTTTGAGCTTACATCACTGCTTTCTAAAGGAGCCTCATGATAAAGTAGAAATGAGCAGAATTTAGGAACCAGAGGTGATAAGGCTTTTAAATAAGTCAGTGAATTTTTCTAGTCTCACTGTTCTTATCTGTAAACAAAGGCCACAAGTGATATAATATAAGCACATATAGTATTCAGTCATGTCCAACCCTTTGCGATCCCATGGCCTGTAGTCCACCAGGCTCCTCTGTCCATGGGACTCTCCGGGCAAGCATACTGGAGTGGGTTGCCATTTCCTACTGACCCAGCAATCAAGCCCAGGTCTCCCGCGTTGCAGGCAGATTCTTTACCATCTGAGCCACCAGGGAAGCCCTGTATTTGTAAAAGTAGCTAACATTCATTGTTTTATATGTGATAGGCATCATCTTGTTATAAAGAAGCATTTTATTAGTATCATGGTTGAAACTTAAGAGTCAGCTCCATTTAATTTTTGGGTTTTTTTTCTTTTAGGGGAAACATGGAGAAAGCCATTGACATGTTCAACAAAGCTATTAACCTGGCCAAATCAGAAATGGAGATGGCTCATCTATACTCACTTTGTGATGCTGCCCATGCCCAGACAGAAGTTGCAAAGAAATACGGATTAAAACCACCAACATTATAAAATATGGGGGAAGGGAAATGACCCTCTTTTTAGAAGTTTACCCCTCTTCAGCTGAACCCTGAAGACACTGTTGTGAACTGTGTTGAATGGTGGGACTTCGTGTTTCCATTTGTGCTGTTGTCCTTTGTTACAGCTGTTTAGGTGTTGTGGGAGTGGCTGTTGAAGAAAGTTTGCAGTGTGGCAGCTTTTATTCCCTGTGCAACAAAAGCTTAGAACCTGTTAAAGGGATAAGAAAATAAAGTTGCAAAGAGTACAAATGACAATTGGCCATGCAAATAAAAACTTTGATTTGTTGATTTGACTTTTTTCTGAGGGGGTGGGAGGGTGAATATGTGCTGGTTGATTTTTGTCTTTGTGTGCGTGTATGTGTATATATATGAATATTCTACAGTTTTACAGCATTTTGGTTTTTTAATTAACATAGTACGTGCTGTAAAATAGGATTCTTTTAAGATTTGGTTAATCCCTTTCAGTTGATTCCTCTGAAGGAAACAAAGCTTAAGTGGGAATTTTGTTTTTACGGCAGCAAAATTGAGACCCTTTAAACCACTGTCAGTCAGCATGCACAATGCCTCTGATCCTGCAGAATGTTAGACATGGTGGCAACGCTTAAATCTTTTGACCCCCTTCACCTCTAATAGATAATGTACGTCATTCTTAAAGTCTACAGTAGCTCTTTCTCCTACAGTAAATCATGCAGAAGCGAGATATTCTAGTTGGTGTATGTGCAGAAGCCTGAGTATTCAAGGGAGAGCAGACCAGGCATGAGCTAAGAGGAAATGGAAATGTGCTTATGATTGCCATGGTTATTTTCTATTTAATAGGTACTACTATTTAATAGTGTACTTTTTAAAGAAAACAAAGATTGGTTTTATATATATATATATAAAGATGAAATGTAATAAGTAATTAGCTTAAAATTTCTAGTGAAGAAACTGGGGCTAACAGTTCAAAAAGGATGAAAGTCCCATGTCGAGAAGCATAGTATGGCTATGTGTACTTAAGGGATCGTGAGCCAGTATTTTCAAAGATGCTGAGAACACATGGCATGCATTTTAGTTTTGAACTACCTTTGGTCTTTAACCATGTCCAGGTCTGTACTGGGGACACCAACAGCAGGGTTTTGTTTCTTTCATCTTACCTTTACTTCACCCTCTTCCTTAGCAATCACTTTGTTTTTTCAACATGTCACTCTGATACATCATCCTTTTCTTATATGCTGGATTTTTCCTGGTGGGGGGTGGGGTGTTCTTAAAGAATATCCTCCTTTGAGATATTTATTGTGGTTTTGAGATATTCAGGGGGGGAAGAGGTTTACTTAGGTCTGAGTAGAATAAAAGAGCAAGCTGTCAGTTGTACTTTTCTGGAAATATCTAATTAGAGTTTACATTGTTGGGAGTAAATGAGCATTTTACCCCTCTTTAAAAAGGTGCTTTATCCTATTAAAACCAAAAAGATTTTGTCCAAAATGCCATCTTTTTAGAAGCTACTAGAAATGACTCCTTTCCAAAGTCAGAGTCTGGAAAATATTGTGAGGCCTCTAATTGGTGGGGGCAGCGAACATATTTTAAGATGGCTTGGATAATGGAAAGTGGGAGAGCGCTGCATCGTAGTTTTTAAATTAAGCACCTACTGTAATAACCCCGGAATACAGAAATGTTCTACATCTCTGAACAACCTCTGGCTTAAAACAGTTTTTATTTGCATGGCTGTAGTTACATTAACACTGATATTTTCTTCTCTCTTCCTACCCCTCGGGGTTTGGTAGAAAACACACAAAGGAAACTGAAGCATGTACCATTCGATACTGTCATTCCAGCTCCTCATGGACTATTGCCTGTTCTGAAAAATATTTGAAACTGCGCTGAAAGCTGCATCTGTCTGTATCTTTTCTTTTGTAAATGACCTCACATGTAAATTCACCAAATAAATATTACATTCAAGCTTTTCAATCTATTCTTTAAATAGAAGGATAGGCAGTTTATTCATTTACCATAGTATTTGGTAAATTCATTCTCTTGTGGGCTCAAGCTAACTTTGACATATTGGACACATTTGTATATGAAACAGTAAGTTTTAGGTATTAAAGATGGAGTTTCCCATTCTTCCTCCTGGTGAAACAAAAGCTCTAAGGAACAGCTAGTAGAACCAACTTACTCTATTCCAACCTTTAGCTTACTTGTACTACATTACAGCCTGGAAGGTTACCAGGCAGACCTGAGCCCTGTGGCTCAGCTTATCCTCAAACTGGTTTCACCAGTGAGGGTTCCCCCCACCCCCACCAGTGACTTTTGATTAGTCTTCAGCCACTTGGTCTTGTAATCTGAAAAATCCTACCATCCTTAGGTATTTGTGGTATGAATAAGTAAGAGATCTCAGTGCAGTACTAAGCAGCTTTGGCTTTATAACACAATTCAAATTGTGTTAGATGGAAATTCAAATTGTAAATAGTTGTTTTTCCCAGGAGAGCTCAACTGTCATCTTCTTAAGGTTGTTTATAAACAGGAAGACTGTATACTTACCCCAAAAAATTTTGAGTAATAATGAAGGTAGTAATTACCTAAGACTGTCCTGGGTAAATTGAGTTGTATGGTCTTTGTATTTATAATGAAACGATATGGTAGTGGGAGAGCTAATAACTAATCAACCGTACCTTTAATTCTCTGCAAAACTGTTTGAACAGTTCAGTCAGTTCAGTTCACTCAGTTGTGTCCAATTCTTTGTGACCCCATGAGTTGCAGCACTCCAGGCCTCCCTGTCCAAAACCAACTCCCAGAGCCTAACCCAAACTCATGTCCATTGAGTCAGCAATGCCATCCAACCATCTCATCCTCTGCCGTTGCCTTCTCCTGCCCTCAGTCTTTCCCAGCATCAGGGTCTTTTCCAATGAGTCAGCTCTTCACATCAGGTGGCCACAGTATTGGAGTTCCAGCTTCAACATCAGTTCAGTTCAGTTCAGTCGCGTCTTTTTGCGACCCCATGAATCGCAGCACACCAGGCCTCCCTGTCCATCACCAACTCCTGGAGTTCACTCAGACTCGCGAGAGTACTGGAGTGGGTTGCCATTTCCTTCTCCAGGGGATCTTCCCAACCCAGGGATTGAACCCAGGCCCTCCGCATTCCAGGCAGACGCTTTAACCTCTGAGCCACCAGGGAACCATGTCAACATCAGACTTTCCAATGAACACTCAGGACTGATCTCCTTTAGGATGGACTGGTTGGATCTCCTTGCAGTCCAAGGGACTCTCAAGAGTCTTCTCCAACACCACAGTTCAAAAGCATCAATTCTTTGGCGCTCAGCTTTCTTCACAGTCCAACTCTCACATCCATACATGACTTGACTAGACGGACCTTCGTTGGCAAAGTAACCTCTGCTTTTTAATATGCTGTCTAGGTTGGTCATAACTTTCCTTCCAAGGAGTAAGTGTCTTAATTTCATGGCTGCAGTCACCATCTGCAGTGATTTTGGAGCCTAAAAAAATAAAGTCTCTCACTGTTTCCACTGTTTCCCCATCTATTTGCCATGAAGTGATGGGACCAGATGCCATGGTCTTAGTTTTCTGAATGTTATTAACTTGGTCTATTTTTAAGGCTTTACACTCAGTGATAGAATGAATAGTGGTCCTCCAGAAAATATTCATGTGATCCCTGGAACCACTGGCAAAAATGGACTTAACAGGTGTTATTCAGTTAATCTCGTGATTGGGAAAACATCCTGGGTTATCTAGGTGGACCCCAGATACAATTGCAAGTATCTTTGTAAAAGAGATTTCAAACAGAAGAGAAGGCAGTATGGCAACAGAGAGAGATGAGAGTGCTGTGGCCCCAGGCCAAGGAACGCTGACAGCCACCAGGAGCTCAAAGAGCAAGAATGGATTCTGCCCTAGAGCAGAGCGTGGCCCTGCTGACACCCCGATTTCAGTTCAGTGAAACTGATTTTGGACTTCTGGCCTTCAGAGCTATCAGAAAGTAAGTTTCTGTTGTTTTAAGTCACTAAGTCCGTGGCGATTTGTTATGACAGCCACAGGAAACCAATTCCCCTTTCGCTATTCTGTACAAGGCAGCCTGTAATTGAATTATTTTTTGAGTACTGCAAAGTTCAGCATGACCTCACATGCACTTAAATTTTGGCCAAAGGCATTTCAGGCAGAGTGAAGATTTAGTCAAGAAATGGGGCATTTGTGATGGAAAATCCATGTGATCATGGTAAAATCACCAGGCCAAAGCCTGCTCCTCATGAGATAAAAAAATTGAGATGCCTCTGCCAGTACCAAGAAATATCAAAAGAAAGATGCTATTTTCCAAATGTTTTCATTTATTTCAAGGAGACAGTGCACAAATTCTGGTGGGGGTTGAGAGCTTATATTAGTACACCCTTCTAGACTACCTTCCTGCCAGCAGGAACTGTGCCAACCAAAGGAGGGGAGGAAGTTCAAGGTGAGAAGAGGCTGTGCCAACCAAAGGAGGGGAGGAAGTTCAAGGTGAGAAGAGGCTGCGGGCAAATGTGACAGCTGCCTTTCAGGGGCAAGGAACATGACTCGGTTTCTCCAGTTTTTTTTTTCTTTTGCTCGCACTGGAATATACCATGAATCTGCAAGTGCTGTCCTAGAGGCCACAGGAGGGCTGGCAGATAAGGTTTCTGTAGCAGAGGGGAGGAAGACCACAATTGAAACGGACTCCTGGATACCATTTAGGGGACTAGAAACTTTAAAGCAAAGGGGGACCAGATAAAGCAGGTTGGAGTCTCTGCACAGATGCTCTATGGTCTAAATTATCCATGAAGCTGCTATATTAAGCAAATTTTACCCAATTTTAATTCTCAGAATACCTGCTTTACATCAACAACTGGAAGGGTCAGATTTTGCCCTACTAAGTAGTTTCATGAATGCTAGCAAAAGATGTGAGACCCTAGGTCAGAGATGATGGATCTACTTACTTAGAGCATGCTAAGCAACATGAGCTTCACGTTCACTTTGCACCCGCGCCTCATGGAGGTAACCTGGAGTAACCTAGGTGGCGGTCACATGTAGAGTAGGTCTGTGTCACAGCTGAGGAACTCTGAGCTTAGGAAACCCAAATCTTAATGAACTGGCCACTTGAAAACCTGCCTAACTTTTGCATCAGCGGGAAACATTATTATTGTGCTGGTTTATAAACAGACCTGTCTAATCTTATGCTCCAGAAACAGGCAGTTTCTGTCTTCTAAAGCTGTTCACTTTACACAGACATCTTTGGAAGGACAGTCTGGAAGAAAAGCGATCAGCGCCTCTGTTGGCAAGGCATGCAGAAACTAAAGAGACCTGTGGAGAATAGACTACTCTACATGTTTTTAGCTTTTATGACTTCATCTCAAGCTTAACTTTCATGCGTTTAGAGGATTACAGTGTCTATTCTGGGCAAAAGCATAGTGCAAGTAAAAGTATTATTGGCCTGAGCACCCGGTGACTTTGGTTCTAACTAACACAGCTTTCCACTGGCTGTGTGATCTTAAGTAAATGAAGGTCTTATCCAGCTCTAAATTATATGAAGCTACCCAATGTCCTGGATCTTCCCATATTAGAATCCCTTAAATAAGGGAACCACTCCAGAATATGTAAAAGTTACTTCACCCGAAAGCTTGCACATGTCATGCACAAGTACAAACTGTAGGAATGAATTCACTTCAACGCAGCCCTTACTGAGAAGCCATCAGGTGGCTCAAGGAGCTCCAGCACTGAGAGCTCCATTTATGGCACAAAGGTTTGGTGCCATAACGTTATATAAAGTTAAATACACTACAGTGTGGAAACACAGGACAGCAATAACTTCTGCTAAGCCTCACGTAATAATGAAGATTTAGGTCAGGAACTTTCTGGAAGATGAGGACACCACAAAACAACACGAAAAACTAAGTGAAGGGATGTCAGTCTGAGCTGAAAATAAGTCATCCAAGTTGAAGTTGAGTCCAACAAGATGAAGCTGTTTCTTTTAAACTGGTGAGGAGACACCAATAGTAAAACTACATATGAGGATTATCAGCGTATGGTCTTAAATAGACCATGTATGTAAATGAGATTACATCAGGACAAAAAGTACTAAGATAAAACTGGGAAACATTAACATCTAAAGGACAAAGATGGCGATGAAAAAGTTGGAGAGATGGTAAGACCAAGGTCACGTTGATGGTGTTTTATTTCAAGAGGCCAAATGGACAGGTCTGCAGAGAGATCACCAGTAATCTGACAGAAACATCACTAGAATGGTGAGGGGGAGAATCTGGCTTCAAGGATCTGAAAAGAAACTGAAAATAATTAGTGAGTAGAAATTACTCCTTTAAGTAACTAGGTAAAGAACAGTGAGTTTTTTACAGATGGCATGGTTTTTGAGTGAGAAACTTTGAGAATGAACCTACAGACAGAATATTAAGAGTTACAGCACACAAAGGAATACATTTGAAAAATTATGTCAAAAAGAGCTAGGATCACAACACTGCCCCTTGCCCACCATATTCCATCCTTCCAGATTCATACTCATTTGGTGAATCATTGAACAGGAGGTAATGTTCTCACATGTATGTGTTTTGGTAATTTGACTGTAGATCTGGGGCCAAATTTTCTACTTCCTGATTTCAACAAGACCATTTTATCCCTAAAGTGAATTTTCTTCAACAACTACCTTTTACTTATCCTCCAATCTCCACTCAAGAAGAAATGAAGATAATTTGACAAGACACTGTGACACAAAGGTATACAGCATAAAAGGTAAAAGCCCGTATTAAGCCTGCTGCCCTGGCAATGTGTTTTGGTCAGTGCAGACACATTTCTTTTCCCTTTTCATCTCTTGGCTTTCATCAAACCCACTCATGACCAAAGCCTACACAGCAGTGCTTAAGGAGCAGCAGCAAAGACTTAAAAAAAAAAAACCCTAGTGCCAGTGTAGCAGAACATTCATTCAGAAACCTTTTTCACTTAGTGTACTTTGCACAGACCTAACTTGGTGGCGGCAAGGAGTCCTTCCCTAAATACCCATTTGATGTCACAATATGACTACTATTGAGTCATTTAAAAACATGGAATGTTAGTAATTTATTAATTTGTAACCAACGCAACACCTATGATCTGTTAGCTCTCAACTTCAATCACCTCGGCTAGAGTCAAGTCACATTTTCATGACTGACTGCACATCCTGATTTACTTCAGCATCTGTTATGTGAGGGAATCAGTTCCAATAGCTAATGGATTGCCTTAACTGCAGGTGACAGATGTCCAAAATGTGACAGCATACTTCAAAGTATTAACGCAAAAAAAGCAGCACTGCCGAACTCACTGAAAGTCAGGGAGTGAAGGAATGACAGTTAACAAACACCCTTTTCACGGCCTTATATTGCAATGTTCTTCCAATTCAGGTGGACCAAGTTCAAGGTTCGTTTGGTCAGACACCATTTTCTTCAAGGTGAAATCAGAGACTATGTTGCCACTTAGTTTCTAAGAATACAAACAATATTACTTCCTAATAGGAGATGCCTACTTCATTCATTTCCTTTCACAGTCTTCAAATGCACAGAAGGCAAGAGGACCTGATAATAACAAAAGGATGATACACACATTTAGTAGTGAAATACAAAAACAAGGTTTAAATCCATCTGCTACTATCTGTTGTAGGAATTCTATATAAAGGAAAAATGTCTTTTCAAAGAGGAAATCAAGAATACTTCAAGACATACAAAAATAAAAACACAACATTCCAAAGTCTATGCAATGCAGCAAGCAAAGCAGTTTTGAGAGGGAAGTTTAGAGCGAAACAGGCCTACCTCAAGAAGCAAGAAAAATTTCAACCTACATCTAAAAGAATTACAAAAGAACATACAAAGCCCAAAGACAGCAGGAAGAAGTAATTAATAAAGATCAAAAACAAAACAGAGATCAAAAAAAAATAAAATATCAATATGCCAAGAGTTAGCTTTTTGAAAAGAAAATTGACAAGCCTTTACCCAGGCTCTTTAAGAAAACAGAACCCAAATGAAAGAAACAGAAGAAGAGAAATTAGAACCAGTATCACAGATTAAAAAAATTACATGCAAGAAACAAAAACAATTATATACCAACAGGAAAATCTAGTAGAAACATAAATTTCTAGAAATGTACAATCTTTCAAGAATGAATCAAGGAGAAACTGATAATCTAAACAGACCAATCATTAGTAGTAAAATTTAATTAGTTATCAAAACTCTCAGCAAAAGTCCAGGACTGGTCAGTTTTATAGGGAAATTCTACCAAACATAAAAAAGAGCTAGTATCTATCCACAAACTACTATTAATTTTAAATTTTTTTAATTACTTTTAAATTGAAAAGGAGGGAACAGTCCCCTAAATTCATTCTGTAAGACCAGCATCACCCTGATGCAAAAATTAGACAAACACAACACACAAAAAGGGAATTCCCTGGCAGTTCAGTGGCTAGAATTCCACTCTTCCATTGTGGGGGGGGGTCACAGGTTCAATCCCTGGTCAGGGAACTAAGACCCTGCAGGCAGCACAGCATAGTCAGGCAAAAAAAAGAAAAAAGATAGCACATAAAAAATTTGAGGCGAATGTCTCTGATGAATATAGATGTAAAAACCCTTAACAAAATATTAGCAGACTGAATTCAACAATATATAAAAAAATCATACACTGTGATCAAGTGGGATTTATTCCAGGGATACAAATTGTTAATTTCACAATGAATAAAAGTGGCATTCAACAAGATGACATAACAGCCCTAAATATGCACCTAATAAGAGAGCTTCAACACACCTGAAGCAAAATGAAAGAACTGCAACAATGAGAAACTGACAAATCCACAGTTATGCTCCAAGATATCAACACCCCTCTGTTAATAACTGACAGAAAAATTAAAACAAAAACAACTAAAGATACAGAAGACTTAAAAACACTATCACCCAATGTGACTTAATTGACATTAATAGAACAGTCTACGTATAACAGCAGCTGAATACACATTCTTTTCAAGGGTACATGGAATATTTACTAAGACAGAACACAGTATGGGCCATACAACAATCTCATAAAACAAATCCAGAAGTATTTAAATTATACAATATATGTTATCTGGCCACAATGGAATCAAATTAGAAAGCAATAACAGAAAGATCTGGAAAATCTCAAATATTTCAAAATTAACATAAATAATCCTTGGATCAAAGAAAACATTAAAAGGGAAATAAGACAGTATTTTAAACTAAATGAAAATATATCAAAGATTTGGAATGCAACTAAAGCAATACTTAGAGGGAAATTTATATCACTAAGACAACTCTATTAGGAAGGATGAAAGGTCTTCAATAAACCTAAGCCCCACTTTAAAAAACTAGAAAAGTAAAAGCAAATGAAATGCAAAGTAAACAGAAGAAAAAAGAATAAGAGCAAACCTTAATATACTATGGCCAAGTGAAGTTTATCCCAGAAATGCAAGGTTATATTCATTCCAAAATGAATATAATTCACAAAGCATAAACAGACTAAAGATGGAAAAAGAGGTTTGTCTCAATAAAGGCAGGAAAAGCATCTGAAAAAAATCCAACATCCTTTCCAGAGAAAAACTCTCAGCACACTAGGAACAGAAAGGAATTTCCCCAATCATAGAGGGCATCTTTAAAAGACTACATGCTTTCTCTAAATTAGGACCAACACAAATATGTCCATTCATGAGTCTATTCAGAACTGTACTAGAGGTTCTAGACAATGTTACAGGCCAGAAAAAAAAAAAAAAAAAAAAAACAGATTGGAAAGGAAGGAGCTTATTTATTTTGTATACTGTATTTGCAGACATGATCATCTATGTGAAAAATCATATAGAATACAAACATAAAATGCTGCTAGAATGAGTTTAGCAAGGTTTCAGAATAAAAGAGCACATATAAAAATAAATTCTATTTTATATACTAGCAATGAAAAAATAAGAAATAAGTTTACAAAACAATAGTGCAGCATTATAAAACTTGTAGGCTTCAGGGATAAAATGGACCAAAGACCTGCATTACCTTGACTCTGGAATTAACAAACACTGTTGAGAGAAATTAAGGAAGGCCTAAATAATTGAGGAGATATCTCATATTTCTGAGTCAGTGATTCAATATTGGTTAAGATGTCAACTTTCCACAAATTCAATGCAATTCCAATGAAAACCTGGACAGCCTTATGTTCTATAGAAATTTACAATCTAATTCTGAAGTTTGTTTGGAGATACAAAGGACTTAGTCTAAACCATTTTGAAAAATAAGCTGAAGGACTAATACTGACTTCAAGACTTAGATTACTAAGTTATAGTAACCAACACAGTAAGTTAGTTCATGTATATATAAGAATATATATGGCCAATTCATTTTAATAAAGATGCCAAGGCAATTCAATGGAACAACTGGATAGCTAGAGGCAAAAAAAAAAAAAAAAAAAAAACTAGACTCTTACACCATATACAAAAAATTACCAATTCAAAATGGGTCATACCTCAAATAGCCAAAGCCATCTTGAGAAAGAAAACAGAGCTGGAGGAATTAGGCTCTCTGACTTCAGGCTATACTACAGAGCTACATTAAGCAAAACAGCATGTTACTGACAAAACACAGAAATATAGATCAATGGAACAGGACAGAAAGCTCAGAAATAAACCCATGCACTTAGTCAATAACCTATGACAAAGGAGGCAGTGGAGAAAAGATAAGTCTCTTCAGTAAGTGGTGCTGGGAAAACTGGACAGCCACATATAAAAGAGTGAAATTAGGACATTCTCTTAACATCATAAACAAAAATAAACTCAAAATGGATTAAAGACTTAAATGTAAGACCAGATACTATAAAACTCTTAAAACAGGCACAACACTCTGACAAATCACCGCAATATTTTCACCTCCTGCTGCTGCTCCTGCTAAGTCACTTCAGTCATGTCCGACTCTGTGAGACCCCATAGATGGCAGCCCACCAGGCTCCCCCGTCCCTGGGATTCTCCAGGCAAGGACACTGGAGTGGGTTGCCATTTCCTTCTCCAATGTGTGAAAGTGAAGATGCTCAGTCATGTCCTACTCTTAGTGACCCCATGGATTGCAGCCTACTAGGCTCCTCCGTCCATGGGATTTTCCAGGCAAGAGTACTGGAGTGGGGTGCCACTGCCTTCACCTCCTAGAGTAATGAAAATAAAAACAAAAATTAAAAAAATGGGACCTAATTAAACTTAAAAGCTTTTGTACAGCAAAGGAAACCATGAACAAAACAGACAACTCACAAAATGGGAGAAAATAATTGCAAACAATGTGACCAATAGGAGATTAACCACCTAATACAACTCAGTATCAAAAAACAAACAACTCAAACAACCCAATTTTTAAAAATGAAAAGACCTGAATAGACATTTTCCCAAAGACATACAGATAGCCAGAAGGCACATGAAAAGATCTTCCACATTGCTAACAGAGAATTTCAAACAGAACTATAATGAGGTACTACCTCACACCAGAATGGCCATCAAAAAGGCTACAAATAATAAAAGCTGGAGAGGGTGCAGAGAAAGGGGTACCTCCTACACTGTTAGTGGAAGTGTAAATTGGTGGAGCCACTAGGGAGAACTGTATGGATGGTTCTTAAAAAAACTACATTTGTAATTTACCATACTATTCAAGAGTCCCTTGGACTGCAAGGAGATCAAACCAGTCAATTCTAAAGGAAATCAATCCTGACTATTCATTGGAGGGACTGATGCTGAGGCTGAAACTCCAGTACTTTGGTCACCTGATGCGAAGAGCCAACTCATTGGAAAAGACCCTGATGCTGGGAAACGCTGAAGGCAGGAGGAGAAGGAGATGACAGAGGACAAGATAGTCAGATGGCATCACCGACTCAATGGACAGGAGTTTGAGCAAGCTCCAGATGGTGAAGGACAGGGAAGCCTGGAGTGCTGCAGTCCATGGGGTCCCAAAGAGTCGGGCACGACTGAACAATATAATCCTACAATTCCACTCTTGAGCATATACCCAGACAAAACTAGAATGCGAAAAAAGACATGCACCCTAATTATAACACTCTTACAACAGCCAAGACATGGCAGCAACCTAAATGTCCATGAACAGATAAATGGATAAAGATGTGGTACATACAATGGAATATTACTCAGCCATAAAGAAGGATAAAATAAAGCCATTTGCAGTAACATGGATGGACCTAGAGATTATCATACAACTGGAAGTCAAGATAAATGTCATGTATCAGTTATATGTGGAATCTAAAAAAAAGATACAAATGAACTTATTTACAAAACAGACAAAAAACTACAGTATGATTCCACCTGTAGGTAATTTTTCACTAGTCTGTAGTGACAAAGCTGATCAGTGATCACCTGGGGATAAGAGTAGTAGCCAGAGAGATAATAAAATAGTACAAGGAAGCTTTTAGGGGTGGTGGGTATATTCATTATCTTGACTAATGTGGTTTCATGGACATATACATGTCAAATTTTGCCAAATTGTACACTTATTTTTAAAAAGTCATTTGACTTTTTCACTGTTGAACTCTTCTCAGTATACAGTGCTGTTTTTCAAAGGTTAAATTGCACGCGATAATGTCAAGTTATTCATTATTCTTACAGCTAAAGGGATGTGCATTCATGTATTCTTTTGTTTTAAAATCTTACTTTCTAATACGGCAAATATCTCTATACATGTAAACAGCAATGTGCTAGAGCAGACTTACACCAGCTCACAAGAGCTAATTAGACTTCCAGCGCTGTGTTTCGAAGTGTTATATTGATAGCTTGAATTTGGCAGTAACTACACCTTAAAAATTGGGAAATGCTTCCACAAAATCAACTTTCTCAGACTGCTGGTTGTTAAACATCTACTAACCCATTACCAGCTATAATATACATAAAGAAAAGCTCAATGGAATTCTTCAATTTTAATTGTGTAAAAGGATTCTGAAAACCACTAAGCTAAAAACTTGACTTTATCAAGCTAAAAGTGTTACTAGCTGCTAAGTCGTTTCAGTCATGTCCGACTCTTCAACCCCATAGACAGCAGCCCACCAGGCTCCCCCGTCGCTGGGATTCTCCAGGCAAGAACACTGGAGTGGGTTGCCATTTTACTTTCAGACAGTCATGCATATTAAGAGAATCTTTTGCAGCTCACACTTCAGTTGCCTTGACCAAATTATGCCACTGCCAGGGGACTCATGTTTGAAACATTTCCCTTAAAACTAGAGAGGGGTCTTAAATCCTTAGCTCCTCCCTGAATTTGAAGAGCCCTAAGGGTGCTTTCATGCACTGGAGAAGGAAATGGCAACCCACTCCAGTATTCTGGCCTAGAGAATCCCAGGGACTGGGGAGCCTGGTGGGTTGCCGTCTATGGGGTCGCACAGAGTCAGGCATGACTGAAGCAACTTAGCAGCAGCAGCAGCAAGAGTACCAGGGAGAGTGGAGCTGCCATCTCCTCTAGCAAACACCAAGGATCCATCCCACAGTTACTCACAGACCAAAATGTGACATTAAGATGCTGCTCAAAGACCAAGGTTTCTGCATAACGTATTCCAACTCCAGCAATCAGATAAGAGGTTCACCACACAAATATACTTGTACAAGGTGGATCAGCCATCAAGGATACCAGGATCTGATATTTTAATGACTGCTTGAGACAACTTGAATATGGAAAATTTAGAGCCACCCCGCCCCCACCCCCCCACCCCCTGGCCCCGCTCCTGTTCTTCAATGCCAGCCCTTTTTGACCATTGTATATGGTGTGGAGAATACCAGCATCAGCTCCATCATCCCAACAGAGCTTCCCTTTCCAGGAAGGGAAAAGGCTGAAATTATTAAAAAAAAAAAAAAAAAATTCCATTAAAGAATTCATAAGATTGTTGATTATCCTGTAGAAACATATCTTCCTGTTTCATGACATGTCGGAAACATCAGGATTTTTTGGCTTCCACTGCATAGAGGTCTGATCGCTTCTGGCTAAAAATGGGGATTTGCTGGCGAATTTCAGCCAACTTCTTCAGGTCTGCAAAAACAGAAAAGTGCACTATTAGCAGATGTGATTCCTTACTTGCCAACAGGAACTTCTTCCCCAAACAGTAGAGAAACAACCAAAGCCCCAGCCAGTAATTTACTCGTGGGCCTTGTCTGGAGGCACATTCAGCCTGGCACGGCCCCTGGTGTCATTTCAAACCAAATCAAGAAAACTCAGGCTGAGACAGAGCCCAGGGCTTAGCCAGAGAACCAAGGATAAATGAGGAGGGCAGGGTATAAAGGAGTCCTGTGTTCTACAGGTATAGAATCTGGCCTCAGGGCACTTAGGGACACCAGACAGCTAAACTTGGCCAGAGTGAATCTTACCTATATCTGCATACACGATCGTCTCTTCAGCGCCAGCTTTGGCAAGGACCTCCCCCCTGAAAAACATTCAGGGGAGAATGAGTCAATTCCCTGATGCTTGCTGTTATTTACTATCTCTGTTTTTCCTCCCTATCTCACAGGCCAAATGGGAAGGAATCTGATATTTAAAACAAGAAAATATGAGCATAAATTACTGTGATGCTTTTGAACTGTGGTGTTGGAGAAGACTCTTGAGAGTCCCTTGGACTGCAAGGAGATCCAACCAGTCCATCCTAAAGGAAATCAGTCCTGAATATTCATTGGAAGGACTGATGCTGAAGCTGAAACTCCAATACTTTGACCACCTGATGTGAAGAGCTGACTCATTTGAAAAGACTGTGATGCTGGGAAAGATTGAAGGAGGGAGGAGAAGGGGACGACAGAGGATGAGATTATTGGATGGCATCACTGACTTGATGGACCTGAGCTGAGTGAACTCCAGGAGTTGGTGATGAACAGGGAGGCCTGGCGTGCTGCAGTCCATGGGGTAGCAGAGTCAGACACAACTGATCAACTGAACTGAACTGAACTGAACTGAACCACTTAAGTAGCTGTGCGGTCTTCTGGCAAGCCATGTGGAATCTCTACTTCCTAATCTATAAAGTGGAAATATGAGCTCTGTGAGGACATAGTAAGAAAATAATCTTTTTTTTTTTTTAAATCTTGAAGGATTGGGCCTGTTGTTTGATGTTCCTTGCTCTGATAAGATATAAAACTGCTGCAAACAATGCTTCTTCAGAACAATTCCTCATAGCTATCTGAGAAGCTGTCTCTTAGACTACAGTCCTCAGTTTGGCTTGAATAAAACTTTCCTATTCCTACTATATAGATTATTACTTCCACTCTGTCGTGAGTACATTCAAGATCCCTTTCCAAGGGCAGTCTAGCTCTGTTTCTTCACACCTCCCAAGGCTGCTGCATAACCCTGGGGATGGAGACGGAAGGCCTGGGTTTGCCTGGATCTCTGGCCTCGTGTCTGTGATCCTTGGATCCCTATGTTAATGGCTTTTGGGTTTGGAGGGAGAGATTTCAACCTATGAGGCCTGAGTAGGAGTGGGAGAACCATGCCCCGGCAGGAACCCCACACTGGAAACAACAACACTCCACAAAATCTGAGGAAAAGCTGATTTGGAAAACTATTTCCAGTGTTGAGTCTCTTGGCCCAAAACAGGCATTCCAAAACCTAACTGTGGGACTTCCCTGATGGTCCACTGGTTAAGAAACTGCCTGCCAATGCAGGGAACACAGGTTCAATCCCTGGTCCAGGAAGATCCCCCCTGCTGCAGGGCAACTAAGCCCACGTGCCACAATTACTAAGCCTGTGCTCCACAACATGAGAGAGGCCCCCACTTGCCACAACTAGAGAAAGCCTGCGTGCAGCAACGAACACCCAGCACAGCTGAAAATTAATCATTAATTTTAAAAAACCTTATCTGTGAAATTTTTCCAAAGCACAAAACAAAATGATCCGATACAACAAACAATCTGATATAATAATTGGTTCCGTCTAGGGCCACAGATTTTTGGCATAATAAGCTACAGACATCATCATTAATGCCATTTAACTGAATCCTCTTCTAGTCTCTTTCTTCTATTTTTTCCCCATTTGCCCCGGCATGCAAAGATCTCTGTGTTAACCCTAGGCACCTATCACAATGACAAATAAGCCACAGCTCCCAACCAAATGGGGGAAATTCCGCAAAGGAAGAAATACAGGCAAATCTTATGTAACCAACTGTGTTCAAAAGCAGCCAGCCTGATGAGTTAAGAGTTCACCAGGAGAACCAGCTGGGTGAGCAGAGCTGCCCACCAGGCCAGTAACCCGATCACTAATGTCTGCAGAGGAATCCAAGTCAAGTTTAAGAAAATTTTGAAGCCAACTCGATCCTTCCAGCCTTCCAATGCACCCCAGATCCAAATGTGCAGGAGACTCACTGAGAATCTCCCACTGGCCATATCTCCCAAGGCCTTCCCCACCACACACATTCATCTGTGAGTCCTACAAAGTCAAAAGAGAGGACTCTGGGAATCCCACAGTGACATGTAAGCCCTTGTAGTACTGATATGTTTATCCTGAAATTTTAGAAATACCTATCTGTGCGTGTGTGTGTGTGTGGTAATCATACAGACATACTGAGAAGTAGTATGGAATAAATCTAAGTTCTGAATTCAAAAGTCTTGGATCCAAACACCAACTCTGGCCAATTCATCCTGTGAACTTCAAGTCTACCATCTACTAACTGGGCTAAATAAAGATAAGTCCTTGAGAGCTCAAATTGAGATAATGTGTGTGAAAGTACCATGTAAATTGTACAAATGCCGGTAAGCCATGTCCATTACCATACGGCTGTGTATATATCTGGGCAGACTTCCGTGCTGGTTTCCCTAAGTAATAGAATGCTTTACCCTCTCACAGAGGACAAGTTCACAGTTCCTCTTAATTCAACCCATCTTCCACTCTCCTCTAAGCATTATGCAGGGAGCAAAATCCTTACCCTCAACTCATCCCAGCCCTAGGTCCAGTGACCCGGTCTAAATTTTAACCCAAAGCCAAGAGTTTGGGAGCCTCTTTTACTAAAAAACCACCCACCCGTGACTTCTGCCTCGTTTCCAAGTTTGGTTGACGATGAACGTCACTCAGAAACTCAAAACAGGGCTGCGGCCAAGCACTCAGTCAGGAGAGCCAGGCCACTTCTCTCTCGCGAGACTTTCAAGCGGAAGCTCCTCCCACAGAGAGAGCTAGTGAGCTGGCAGGCCTGCGGGCAGACCGCAGTGGAGGGAGGCGCAGGGCCACTCGGGAATCAGACAACCCACCTGCCCAAGCACCCCCTCCCTCGAGCTCAGTGAGCCCGTCCCTGCAGAGCCAACTCACCAAGGACTCACGACGGTGCTGTGTCCCCAGGCAACATAGGACGCTTTCTCATCCCGGGCGGGAGATGCTGTGGCGACGTACACCTGATTATCAACAGCCCTGTGGTCAATGGACAGAAAAGAGGTAAATCATACAGCACAGATCTGAGACGTTTTTATCCTAAGTGTCCAGACCCTTCTTTCAAAAACTAAGACAGGACAGGCTGGCTCGGACATGGAAGAAACATTCAAAGCCACAGAACTCTTTCTTCAAAAAAGACCTTGCTGCACAAGCTAGTTCTCAACTGGGGCAAGTTTGCCCAGCAGGGGACTTCTGCCAGTGTCTGGAGACATTTCTGACCAGGGGATGGCTACTGACATTGAGGAGAAGAAGTCAGGGGTGCCGCGAACATCCTGCAACACAGAGGATGGCCCCCACAACAAAGAGCCATTTCCTCCAAAGTGTCAACAGCACCACAGTAAGAAACCCTGGCCTAAGCCGACCTGTAACAGGTAAAGAGCAGAGCTTCTCTGGTTCATGCAACCCAGGTGACCAGAGAGAATGGACTGGCCTCACTGGAACAACACCCTGGGCAGGGCTGCAGGGCCCTCCATGCCAACGGGGCAGTCCCATCACCTCAAATTAGGCAAGAATTCCAGATGGTAGCGTGGCTACACCAAGCCACCTGACCCACAGCCCTCCAAGCTCAAACAACAGATTCATACCAGGTCATCCCAGGCTCTCTCCAGCTTTTCCTGCTTTCAACAAAGCAGCATTTATTAATACTCATGGGATCGCATACCCCTACCACCTTCCATCATGCAACCAGCCAAACACTTCTACATCCCCTTCCAATAAAAATCAGTTATCTCCAGATGTGAGCATAGTGGCCACCCTTGGGCAGAGAGAGGAGAGTACTGACTGAGAAGGAGAAAAGGGGAGCATTCCAAGGGGCTAGAAATGTTCTAGATTTGATCCTGGTCAGAGGTGAATCCATATGTAAAAATTCACTGATCTGTAAACTTAAAACTAGTACACTTTTCTGTATCAGTATATAATACCTCAATTAAAAAAATCTTTTCATGAACAACCCATCATCTCTGAGCAGCATTTCATGGTTTGCAGAGCACTTCACAGTCACATTCCTGTTCCGTTCTATGTTACACCCACCTCTGCTGTTTGCCCTTCACTCCTCGGGCAACTAAGGAAACAGTAACTGTCCCATGCACAGCACAGCCATGCAGCGCTCAGAACTTAGAGTTTAGAAGAGCAAGAACTTATCACAAGTGTCTTGGCAGAGTACCGAGACTAGCGGAAACTCTGGAGGATGGAGTAGGATAAGCACCCATCTACACAGCACAGGGACTGCTGAGTGTAACCACAAGACTCTCCCTTGGGCTGTCAGACTAAAGAACCCTTGCCTTTGCCTTGGCTCCAGCCATGTACACTCTATGCGTCTCCAATTCTCTGTAAAACCTGCTGGCAACTCTATTAGAGACAGAAATTCTTATCTGAACACAGGAAATCAAATCACTGCCCACTTGATGGGTGAATGCTCCTGGAAATGCAGACATCAGTCCTCAAAATCCACAAGGCTGGTGCTGTGGCTTCTGAGAAGGAGCCCACAGCAGAAGCCCTCCTTTTGGACTGGGAGACAAAGAGTCACCTTTGGGAACTGCCTCTGGGTGCCAGGGCAGCCTGAGTCAGAGGCTGCATTCCATATGGGGAAGGCTGATGCTTCCACCAAACCGCAAACATTTTCGCAGAGAAACACTTAGATGTTTTCTTACCGGCCTCGCTGAAGCAACTCCCAGTGGGCTGGCCCGGTGGTTAGATTAAAAGCTCCAGGATATACCAACAGCTGGCAGCCTTGGGGCGAGAAAGGCCAAAGAAGAGGGATGCAGGTGGACACCCGTTACATTGGCCCTCCCTCCTTACCTAGTGGGGACCAAACTCGAACTCCCCCAATGTGAATAGATTCAGCAGTGTTATAGATGGCTGTGAATTCCTCTAGAGACACACACACAACACATACACACAAGGACAGTGATCCTGACAACCACTTTTCAAGCAAAGGTGACTTTGCTTGAAAAACATGGGGAATCTGTCATTCAGACTTCTCTCAGCACCATGTGGACAGCTCCCAGGGTCAAGGACCACGTTTTGTGATGTTCATCAACTGAAATGAGGAGACGACTAATTGCTCTACTTCTTACAGCTAAGACTCAACTGAGACAGCCAGCCTGGAGCCCTTGCACCTCCACCTTTTGCTGAGCAGGATGTCAAACCGTCTGCACCCACTTCACTTTATAGTGACAGACAAACTCGCGTCAGAGTACCTCTGGCAGTCTAGTAAGGATGCTAGTATTGTTAAGCATCATATGAGGAGCTTCGTAAGTTCTCTGTCTGTAATCCTCACATCTTTCCTATGAGAAACTGAGGCCCACAGTTCTCCAGAGATTAATTTACCCAAAACACTGTGCCAGTTAAGGGGCAGAGCTGGAACCAAAGCCCAGGGCTTCTCCTCTGATTTGTGCTTCTCAAGGTGGGCAGGATGGTCCTCTGGACCACAGTGGCACTGACTACCTTTTTGCTGTTCCCAACATCAAGGGCTAGCGAGTGGTGAAAGGCATGTGTAGGAAGACCTACTACTGGGGCCCAGGTGCCTCTCCAAACCCAGCGGCCAGAAGGGCTCTAACAGCAGAGCAGACATTTAGTTTAGGAACATGGCTCCTGCCTCAGCTGTGTGGTGTGTTAAACTACAACCTCCGGAAAACCACACTGCCCATTCACAGAAGCAGTCTGAGAACTCTCACAGACGCGGAGCTCAAGACCTCCTCCAGGTTTTCTGACCAAGGATTCCCTCCACCCGCAAAGCCCAGAGCCAATCAATCGCCAAGCCAATCAATCAATGCCCTAACCCGAGGCAGCCTCACCTCTCTGTGCATAGATCTGCGCCAGCTCTGAGAAGCGGATGTCATAGCAGATACCCAGGCCCACCCTGCAGTAAGCTGTTCTCCAAACAGAAAATGTACAAAGTTAATCTCCTGAAGCAGGTGTGGCCAGGGGAAGTCTCCGAGATCCAATGGTCACAGAACCCTGACGGGGGTACATTCATGCAGGGCCCGTACACGGAGAGAACATGCAGGCTTGCTCCTGCGTGGACTCTGCCTTGTGAGAACATCATGTACAGTAGAGCAGAAATGAGAAACTCACTCTAATTATTAACAAATGTTTCTTATCTAAGTGGGAGGTGTTCAGTCATGGCCTAATAGGTACAGGCTGGAAGCTATCACACTAATAAAGGCTGTGACCAATGGAAAAGCACAATCATGTCAAACCCTTAGTTCTCCATTAAATCCCCCACTTTCTAGATCTCTGACCATTCTCTGCCCTTCTCCCCCCTGGCCTTCTAGTCAGGTTTTGTAAAGAAGTTGGGAAGCAACATAATGAAAAACAAAGGACTACTTGATCCTTGTCTACTGGTACTGCTGAAAGAGGTGAATTTATCTGGTACGTACGAGTATCAAATGTGGAGAAACTATCACCAGGACTCAATGTTTCAGATTCTTGAAATGTGATTTTCCCAGGAACATCAATGTCAAACAGATGGAGCTGCATCACAAATAAAGGATTTGGTTACCTCCTTTCCAGCAGGGTTCATGGCAGTAATAACATACACCTTTCCATGGTCAGCCATGGGGTTATTCTAAGATCAATTGTACAAAGGGCAGTGCCAACCTGCCCACAACCCACCCCAGAAGCTGATGACATCCTATGAAAACGACTTCTAACACAGGGAACTGGAAAAATGATGCTGTAGGTTATATGATCCTTCTTCCCTTGGTGGTGTGCAAATCAACGTCTAGATTTCTTATGGAAAGCAATTAATACGCTGCTGTTTTTACTCAATATAAATGCTAAATGAAGACTTCTCAGAATCAGAATCAAACTGACACATTGGCAAGGAGAGGTAGAGAGGAGGCGAGTGATCAAAAATAGGTAGTTTTCCAAACCCAATGCAGCAACATATTAAAAAGTAACTTCCAGATTGGATTTATTCAAAGAAAGCAAATGTGATTTAATATTTGAAAAATCAAAGTGATTTACCACACGAACATAATAAAGGAGAAGAGTCACATGATCATCCTAAGAGGTGTATAATGAGCATTTGGTAAATTTCTACATCCATTCTTATTTAAGCCTGGCACACTGTAGTCTGTGGGGTCGCAGAGTTGGACACAACTGAGTCACTGAACAACATTCTTATTTAAAAAATAAAAGAGAAAAACTCTTCTAGGATGGGAATCCCTTTAATAAAGAGAATCTGCAAAAAAAAAAAAAATCTAAAGAAACCTATTTAAAGGTGAAACATTAAAACCCTTCTCCTGTTGAGATCAGGAACAGGTAAGTACATCTGCTATTCAACACTGTACCAGAGGTCCTAACCAAAGCAATAAGGTGAAGGAAAAGAATAAAAAAGGTAAAGATTAGAAAGAAAAAATTAAAAGCCATTATTCTCAGATAATAATTGTGTACCTAAGGAATGTCAAAGGACATACACAGGTGAATTATTAGAATGACTGAGCTTAAGCAAGGGTATTATATACAAGGTCAATATTTTTAAAATTTGCTGTACGTCTATATACTAGCAAGAATCAGAAAATGAAAGCTCATCAGAAATACCATTTAGGAATAAATCTAGTAAATGATATAAGACTATATCCAAAAAACTATTTTAAAAACTTTGAGAGAAATTAAAGAAAGCCTAAGAAAATGGAAAGAGAAATATATTCATGAACTGGAAAACTCAATTCTCATAGCCCAATGCTGGGTCTGTTTCCAGTCATGGCAGAGTGGCTCCTATAAGACCAGCTTTCTCACAGGTAACCCTGAACTCTGGACAAAACAAAACAAAAAATACAACTACTTAAAAGCACTTGACAATAATCAAAATCAGGGAAAAATTAGAGAGAAGTCATCTTCTGGAAGACAAGACCTAGTGGTGAGAGAGTTTCCCACCTGTTTACAACTTTTATTTGGAAGCAAGGCCCCAGCTGTTGCTGGGAGTGGTGGTCACAACTACCCACCAACACACCAGCCAAGGAATCAAAGGACAGAGCTTCACAGCAGCTGGAAAGTGAGGGGAAAATACTTAAAAGGAGAAAGCAAAAGAGGAGCCCTAAATTTTACATATAAAAGCTGTCCAAATCTCTGACTAGCCAATGCACTAAAGATGTGTGGGGCAGACTCTGGGCAGCCCAGCTGAAGCTAAACTTTACAACAGGCAGAGCAGCTGCAGTTGCCACCCACCTCACCAAGGAAGGCCTGTGAGTGTGCCCCAACTACCTACCTGCTCAAATAAAAAACTCAACACTTTTCGGGCGAACGCAATAGAAGTTAGAGTCTCAAGAACATATAATCCAATAAACAATCCAAAAAACTGGACACACAAAGCTATGACCCAAACTCTTAGAGAACAGCAGCAATGGAGCAGACCCAGGAAGACCCAGATGTGATCACTACCGAAGACACTAAAGCAGCCACTGAAACTAACCTCAAGAAAGTAAAGAAACAGATGCTCCTAACAAATAAACAAAGAGGAAACACAGTAGAGAATAAAAGCTGTAAAAATAGAATGAAATAAATATTCAAGAAATGAAAAATGCAACATCTGAAATTTTAAAAAATTTCACTGGATTACAGGAGAGGGGAGCTTACAGAAGCCTCAGTGAACATAAAAGATCAATGGAAAACATGCAATCTGAAGACGACAAAGTGTTGAAAAACAAAAATAAAAATCCACAGCCTTGGTGACCGGGTTTGGTGAACAGTATCCAAATTGGAGTCCCATAAGAAACGGCAACCCACTCCAGTATTCTTGCCTGGAAAACCCCATGGACTGAGGAGTCTGGTAGGCTACAGTCCATGGGGTCACAAAGAGTCGGACACGACTAAGCGACTTCACCTCACAAGAAGAGAATGGGACAGAAAAATATATAATATTTCTTGAATATTTCATTCTAACAACCTCTGCCTTTTAACTGGAGTGGTCACTCCATATTTAATGCTCCCAAGTTTCCCAAATATAGTGAGAAACTAAATTTACAGATTAAGAAACACAAAGCAGGACGAATACCAAAAAAAAAAAAACCAAAAAACTTGTATCAGGAATATAAGAGTCAAAATACTGAGAACTAAAGATTATGAAAAGATCTTGAAGGCAGGTAGAGAAAAACATGAATTACATGCAGGAGAACAATACGAATTACCACTGACTTCACGCGTGTGGGCATGCTCAGTTGCTTTAGTCATATCTGACTCTTTGCAACCCCGTAGACTGTAGCCCACAAGGCTCCTCTGTCCATGGGATTCTCCAGGCAAGAATACTGGAGTGGGTCACCATGCCCTCCTCCCAGGGATCTTCCCAACCCAAGGATCGAACCAACATCTCCTGCACTGGCAAGGGGATTCTTTTACCTACTGAGCCACCTGGGAAGCCCTACTAACTTTGTATCGGGGGGAAAAGAGAGGCTAGAAGACAAGTGAATAATGAATAATGGTCTCTCAAACATCTGAGGAAAAAAAGAAAAGTGTCAACCCAGAATTCTATTCCACCAAAAACATCTTTTAAGAATGAAGGCAGAGACTCCCTGGCGGTCCAGTGGCTAAGACTTCACCTTCCACTGCAGGGGGCAGGGGTTAGACCCCTGGTCAGGGAGCTAAAAACCCACATGCCTTTTGGCCAAAAGACCAAAACATAAGCAACAGAAGCTATACTGCAACAAATTCAAAAAGATTTTAAAAAATAGCCCACGTCAAAAATATCTTTTAAAAAATGGCAAAGTAAAGGTTTATCCATAAATAAAACTAAGAGAATACATATCTAGCAGATGCTCACTTCAAAATGCTAAAGGAGGTCTTTTTGACGGTAAATATACCAGAGAGAACTAAGATCTTCAAGAAGAAAAGAAAAATACCAGAAATGGTAAACAGTGGGGTAAACATAAAATATTTCTCTTAATTTCTTTAAAATACAAGTGACCACTGAAATTAAAAATTAGTATTTTGTGGGATTTCTAATGTATATAGATGCAATATGTATGAGAACCACAGCACAAAGAATGGACCTAGATACAACTGCCAGGTTCTTAAATTTCACGTGAAGAAACAGATTCTTAACTAAGAAGACTATGACAAGAAAAAGTGTGTATATTGTAATCCCTAGGGCAACAACTTAGGGGAAAAAAAAAAAGCAAACTACTACTCAACTCAAAAGAATGCAGGAAAGAGGAACAAAGGGAAACAGTAATTCAATGTCTATGTGCTTAAAATCCAATCATGTCAATAATTACATTAAATACAGAGTGACCACTCCAGTGAAAAGGCAAAGATTGTCAGAATGAAAAAAAGCAAGACCCAACTACATGCGGTCTGCAAGAGAAGCATTTATATATAAAGAGACATACAGATTGAAAATAAAAGATTAGAAAAACATGTACCATACAAACAGTAATTAGAAGAAGGTACAGTGGCTTTACTAGTATCAGAGATAAACATCAAGACTATCAGAATACCAGAAAAAAGGGACATATCATAATGAGAAAAGGATCAATTTACCAAGACTTAACAATCCTAAGTGTATATGCATGCATTACCACTGCAAAGATGTCAGCTCTCCCCAAAGTGATCACTATATGTTTAATACCATCCTAATCCAAATTCTTGTAGGTTTTTCCTTGGCCAAAATTGATAGGCTGAGTCTACAATTTATATTAGCAGGCCAATGGCCAGGTATAACCACCTGTGCCAACTAAGCCAATACCTGATGTGTGTACCACAGGATGGATACTGGGAACTTCAGAGCGAATTCTCAAGAGGCAGTGAGACTTGCCACATTCTCTACTGACCTTTCTGTGCTTTACCAGTAAACTTCCATCAGGCCCAAACACAGCACAGGTGTTATATAATTTCCCAGCATCTTTTTCAGGAATGGACCCTTTTGTTGAGAAAGAAACACAGAAAGAGACACAGAAAACATTCTGAATGAAGCATTCTTTTATAACAGGACAAAGGCTTGTTAAAGTTTACTATCTTCTTGGGTCCAACAATAAAGTTTACTGTCTTCTAAGGGTTATCTAATCATGATTATTTTCTTCTTGAATACAATTTTTCAGAGACCAACTTCAGAGTGTAGGTAAAATGTAATTAAGTCAGAGGCCAAAGAAAGGTTTCAAAACTAATCAAACTATTTTTCGATTTAGCTTTGCTCTTGAGCAACACTTAACCTGAAGCATTAGACCAACACAGGGAATTCACAGTTGCTCAACTTAAATCCACCAGGTCCTGCAACATAACTATATCCAAAAAGGCCTTGAGATGGGAAGGTATGCCAGTCTTTTCATCACTAAGTATGGTGCCTGTAGTTCTATCTCTGCTTGCTCTGTCCTCTTTTCTCCACCCCTTATTTATTTCTAATTCTCACTGTATCGGAATACAGAAATAATTTTGTTTACTGTATTGAAGAGTTTTACTGTATTTTTATGTAAACAAATAGAACATTTTTATTTAACAAGCCACAGAAATAAAGCTACTTTTTAAAAATTACAGTTGATTTATATTACACTAGTTTCAGGCACACAACATAATGATTCAATCTTTTTTTTAGATTGCACTCCATTTAAAATTATTACAAAACAATGGTTTTATTTCTCTGTGCTGCACAATATATCCTTGTTACTTATTTATTTTATACATAGTTGTTTCAATCTCATCCCATCCCTAATGCCCCCTCCCCTCTTCCCTCTCCCCACAGGTAGCCACTAGTTTGTTCTGGGAGTGAGTCTGTTTCTGTTTTATTACGTACATTCGTTTGTTTTCTTGTTTTAGATCCCACATGTAAATGATAGCATAAAGAATTTGTCTTTCTCTGACTTACTTCACTAAGCCTAAAACTCTAAGCTACCTTTGATGTCAGTGGTCTCTTTATGGGGGAAATAAAAAGAAAGTCTTAACACTGTATTAAAGACTTTCAGATACAGTTTTTCTTTCCACATTTCCACCTGCCCTTGAACCCCCAGAGAAAATTTTCAGCAGTTTGGTGTGTGTCCAATATTCACTATGCCTTAATACATAAATACATATAAAAACACAGTCTTTTATGTGGATCATTAATCTATAGGGAAGGACCTGTTCATTTCATACCAAACTTGTTCTTTTTCCACCAAAGTGTGTCTTGCAGATCCTTCCACAATCCTACATAGACAAATCTACCTCATTGTTTTCTATGGCTAATTTGTATTCCATGGTTCAAATGTAATAGTTTCTCAGATGTTTTTAATGTTTAGGCCATTATACCTTGAGGGTAGGAAGTTACCTCCAATGACATATATGCTGCACTCCTTTGCCACTTCAGAAAGCTTCTGTGTGGAGTCACCAGGAATTTTCTCTGCATATTCAGGAAAATATTTTGTGCCATATGGAGAATTAAAGCATTCCTAGAATAATGTTGGAAGAGAAAAAAGAGGGGGAGGGAAACCCAACTTACTTTTAAGTTCTGCTGTAAAAAGACATAGTTCTCAAAGAGGTAAAAAAATACAACTGATAAGAAAAAACACAGACACCTTAGGCTAAAGAGCCTGTGGGCACAGACAGGACTTGGCTGCAGGCTCAGATGGGGCTGGAGTCAGTGTGCTCAACCAGATGCTGGTCACCCTGGCAAAAAGCTGCACTTGTCTCTCCCTGAGTCCACAGAACCACGCCTCCCCAGCGTCGGGCACCCGGGACCCACTACCACTGGGCTTGCTCACAGGATTAGGGGTGTTAAGATGAATCCAGACTCTCAAAACTATATTATTAACTATGTAAAGCAATAAAGCCTGTGTTTTTCGAAAATACAGAAGCTGTGAAACCCGCCAAGGTTAAGGCGTTTCCTCATGTATATGGGATACACGACGGGATGTTTCTAAGCTCCCTTCCAGCACCATCATTCTGATCCTGCAAACTCTCTCACTCCCCTGAATGTGTCTCAACAGCTCTGTGATAAAAGAAAACTCATGGATTTCACCTCCAGTGAAAATTCATTTACATTCACTGAGACTGCTTGTCTGTGCTAGGAAACCCAAGGCTGAGGATCACCAACTTGTAGAAGACACATTAGCAGGGGACACATGCAGAATTCAAGTGCTTTCACTCCTGGCCTTTAGGCTCTGACCCCCAGCAGCCTAAACCGACAAGAGGCCATGACTGGATATAAGGAGGGGTGAGTCCCACGACTGGAGTGACATTAAGATCTCAAGCGCCCCTGCTAAAGACTCCTACTCACTGGCCTCCCTGGTAAATGGCCCAGAGCCTAGAATATCAATACAAGCTAGCCCTGAAGAGTCTCCAGGGCTTGCAGAGGGCTGCCTCCTCCCCACCACGAGGTTGGGGACGGTCAGGAATAGTTCCACCACTCACCCCTGCAGGCTTCTGCCAACAGAAGGGGCCGATAGGTGCATCTTCTGACCAATGTGGGACAGTCCATGGGGCTGACCCTGTACTTGTTGACAAACAAATGTGGCCCCATCCTCTGCTGATTCTGTTTTAAACAGGTTACCTAGCAAACTGGTGCAGCATCCTTTGGCTCACTGCATACTATAGGCTTCCTAAATGGTTAACAATTTTCAACAATGTTTTTAAAATGTCGGAAGCTCAGCGCTAAAATCAATGTCCTGGTCTTGTGAAGACTAGATTATGCAAGCAGAGAAGCTAAGTGCCTGAGGCACTGAGTATTTTGGATTTAGGTAAGTCCCTTTGACTCCTGGGCTTCTGAACAGAGCAGGTGACCTAAAGTTAAAGACCTGTCACCAAGCTGGCATGTCCTTATCACAAAGACCCTTGCTAGGTCATCGTCCATACAGACGAGGAACCATCCTGGGGTCCAAAGGGACCGTGCTGGCCCCTAGGACCCAGAATGAGCAGACATCACACTACCGGGACGACAGTGCTCAGAAAGGGGTGGCCACCCCAGACTTACAGGCAGGGAGACTATCTGGGCTCCTTGCTTCGATGCCTCCCGGATGAGGCCACAGGCTCGAGTGAGGTTCTCTGACTTGATGGAAGAAACCTGAAGCTGGATGAGGGCCAAGCGGAAAGCTGCGGAGGAAGATAAGAGAGAACAGTCAGGAGATCTGACTGCTGACTCAGATAGAGCAGCAGTTCTTAACGGAGGGTAAGTCTGACCCCCAAGACATGTGGCAGCGTCTAGAGATACTGCTGGAGTGCTACTGGCATCTAGTGGGCAGAGGTCAGGGACACTGCCAAACATGCCACAAGGCATACGACAGTCCCTGATGACAAAGAATTATCCACCCTCGGTTGGGAAGATTCTTTGGAGGAAGGCAGGGCATCTCACTCCATTATTCTTGCCTGGAGAATCCCATGAACAGAGGAGCCTGGCAGGCTGCAGTCCACGGGGTTGCAAGGAGTCAGACACAACTTACTGACTAAAACAACAGCAGCAAATGTCAACAGTGCTAGAGTTGAACAACCTTGAGACAGAGCCACAGTGTGAGGAAAGCCTGCTCCAGGCACAAGAATCTGAAATGAAACCAGCAGGGCCAGCTTCTCCCTTACAAAAAGAGAGGAGACTGGGCTTGAATAGGGAACTATCTCTTATCATCAGAGAAGGCGATGGCACCCCACTCCAGTACTCTTGCCTGGAAAATCTCATGGATGGAGGAGGCTGGTGGGCTGCAGTCCATGGGGTCGCGAAGAGTTGGACACGACTGAGCATCTTCACTTTCACTTTTCACTTTCTTGCATTGGAGAAGGAAATGGCAACCCACTCCAGTGTTCTTGCCTGGAGAATCCCAGGGACGGTGGAGCCTGATGGGCTGCCATCTATGGGGTCGCACAGAGTCGGACACGACTGAAGCGACTTAGCAGCAGCAGCAGCAGCAGCCGCCGCAGCCGCAGCATCCCTTATCATGTGACCTCAGGCCCCAGGTGCTGAGTACCTCCCAGCGCAGCAGGTGAAGTCTCTCTGGCAGTCCCTGCCCCACCGTGAGCCCGAAGGAAGCAGACACGCCTAGCTCAGCTTCCCCATCACCAGCTGGGACACAGTGCATTGGTCCAGCCCCTGGCAGACAGGGAGCCTGGCAGCCGGTGGGCTGCACATGAGCCACAGGGAGGGACCCTGGGAGGGCCTGCACTCATCCCAGAAATCTCCCAGTGCCCAGAGGAGCACACCATTAAGCAGCAAATGAAAAACAACATGAGAGGCTGAAACACTGTGGAAGGAAAACCAAACAGCACTTCTTCCTGCTGTCTGAACAAGGGGCCCCACATTTTCATTGCAGACAGTCCCACAAATTACACAACCAGCCCTGCCAAGCAGACCTGCTGTCAGCCTTGGGGCAAGGTCACCAGTTCCTCCAGGCTTTCTTGAGGTTGTCACCACATCCAATACTTGCTTTTCCTATAGAGCTCTCTCTTAGCTCTTACTGTAATCACCTTTACTGGTTAATAGTGCTCTATATAAATTTTTTCCTGTTCAACTGACTAGCGTGGTTTCCAAGTCCCGCCTGGACACTTACTGACACAGTTTCTGCTTGTGGTCTTGATGAAGGCTACATTAAAGGTTCCCAACCATGTCATAACCCACAAAGCTCTGCAAAACTTCTGGAATTCTCTGGAAGTTAATTGGCCTGGCCTTGCTTCCCTACCCCAACTCTGCTGTAGAGTCTAAAATTCCACCCTTAGTGACTTCTCTCTCTGGGTGTCTCTCCTGTACCTATAAAAACGTCCCCAGAGAAGCAACATTGACAGACCCTGGCCTTTGATGAAGACCTGTTTGGCTCGGGGTTAATCCTAAAAATAGGAAAACTCGATGTCCATTCCTTGTTGTGGTTGTTCAGTCGCTCAGTCGTGTCCGACTCTTCCCGACCCCATGCACTGCAGCACGCCAGGGTTCTCTGTCCATCACCAACTCCCAGAGCTTGCTCAAACACATGTTCATTGAGTCAGGGATGCCATCCAAATATCTCATCCTCTGCTGTCCCCTTCTCCTCCTGCCTTCAATCTTTTCCAGCACCAGGGTCTTTTCCAGTGAGTCACCTCTTCACATCAGGTGGCCAAAGTATTGGAATTTCAGCCTCAGCATCAGTCCTTCCAAAGAACACCCAGGACTGATCTCCTTTAGGACGGACTGGTTGGATCTCCTTGCAGTCCACAGGACTCTCAAGAGTCTTCTCCAAAACCACAGTTCAAAAGCATCAATTGTTAGGCACTCAGCCTTCTTTATGGTCCAACTATCAAATCCATACATGTCTACTGGAAAAACCATAACTCTATTTGGATATTTGTTGGCAAAGTAAAGTCTCTGTTTTTTAATATGCTAAGTTTGTCATACCTTTTTTTCCAAGGAGCAAGTGTCTTTTTAATTTTATGGCTGCAGTCACCATCTGTGGTGCTTTTGCAGCCCAAGAAAATAAAGTCTGTCACTGTTTCTATTGTTTCCCCATTTATTTCCCATGAACTGATGGGGCTGGATGCCATGATCGTAGTTTTTTGAATGTTGAGTTTTAAATCAATTTTTTCACTCTCCTCTTTCACCTTCATCAACAGGCTCTTTAGTTTCTCTTCGCTTTTTGCCATAAGGGTGGTATCATCTGCATATCATCATCTGATTTCTCCTGGCAATCTTGATTCCAACTTCTGCTTCATCCAGCCCGGCATTTTGCATGATGTACTCTGCATAGAAGTTAAATAAGCAGGCTGACAATATACAGCCTTGATGTCCATTCCTTGGTTTCTTCTAAATACAATAAGAACTAAACTGAATCTGGAATGCACCTTGTCAAATAGTTTCAAAGAATGGATGAAAACAAAAGCTGGGATGATTACTTTGGGGCAAACAGCCCGAGCTGTCACCAGAACATCACAGACTCCGTGAAGTCTCCACTGTAACTGAGAGGTGGGGCTTTGTCTCTGCTGCTGAGGGAGGGTAAGCTGAGATCCCCCACGGCTCTCTGATGGCTTCCTCTCCCCGCTCCCACCAAGGAAAGCAGCTGTCCAGGACCAGGGTGGGGACTGGCCAACATCGTGCAAAACACCCACCCCATAGAGGGCCCGAGGCAGGACAGTTCCACCGCTGGGGAGTTCCTGGAGGCGGAGGATGGGACACAAGTCACTTCATCTCAACTGCAAAAGGAACACACTTTTCATTTTCAGGTCCCTAGTAGTAGTGTTAGTCACTCAGCTGTGCCCATCTCTTTGCGACACCCACAGACTATAGCCCGCCAGGGTCCTCTGTCCGTGGGATTTTCCAGGCAACAATACTGGAGTGGGCCGCCATTTCCTTCTCCAGAGGATCTTCCCACCCAGGGACTGAACCCAGGTCTCCTGCGTTACAAGCCGATACTTTACCATCTGAGCTACAGGGAAGTCATCAGGTCCCTGGCTATACTATACTAACCCTTGATTGTTAGATTACAATGAATAGTTCATGTCCCTGGCTATACTAATATTCACTGTAATCTAACAATCAAGGACTCACCAAGGGGAAGGATAAAATATCTTAAGCGAAGAGACCAACGGGGAAACAGCACAGGGAACGTGCAGGTCTTTAACACATATAAGCATCCGTGGGTTATCGTTAGTGGTATTTTGTAGGTGAATAAGTAAGAGGCTTGCAGAGGGAAAGGTGCAAGAAACCAGTCAAAAAAGTAACTGGCACAGCCACAATCAAGCCAAAATCTGGACTGCAGACAGGAGGGGCACCTGTTGTCAGGTAACTTGAAAACACTCCTCAATGGAGTCAGATCAACGCAGCCCTCAACTCCACCAAGAACCACAGCTCTTAAGTTCATTAGTCTCTTCTGAAAGATACAGTCACCCTCAGAAGGAGGTGTGTAAAAGGACTTCTATACTCCAATCCTGGAGGTTCATTCAGGCACCAGCTTGCACTGCACTTCAGGATGTTGAAATGAAAAACAGAGAGCACTCCCACAAACACTATCACCTTGAGAGAGCCGCACAAGACCTCAGTAGGAACAGTTTATGTTCATTGTAAAGGAGGGAAACTGAGGTCCAAAGCGATCAAAGGACTTGCTGACATGGGCTGCAGCAAGACTGTAATAATCCAGGTCTCCAGACTTTTTACGCCCAGAGCACTCTACTGCCTCGTGTAAAAGAATCGGGCACAGACTTGGGAACATAGCCAGAACCTCATCCCTGGGGCTGATCCTGAGTAGGGATGTGTAAGCAACATGTGACACATGCGTACTCAGCTGTGTCCGGCCCTATGGACCCCGTGGACTGTAGCCCACAAGGCTCCTCTGTCCCTGGGATTTCCCAGGCAAGAATACTGAAGTGAGCTGCCATTTCCTTCTCCAGGGGATCTTTTCCACCCAGGGATCAAACCTGCCTCTCCTACATAGGCAGGTGGATTCTTTTACCACTGAGCCACCTGGAAAGCCCCCAAGACACACGTTAATACCTAACGTGAAAGTTCAAGGTCCACGTGCAGAAACAAACTGCCCATTTTTGTTGTTGTTGTTGTTCAAGAGAAGGCAGCATTTCCCAGTGGGTGTGAGAAGGGCGCACTGCGGAGCAAATTAACGAGTTCACTTACCACACAAGCCCGAATCAAAGAAAACACGGGGCTTCATTTTCACCTGACAGGGCTCAAACCACAAATAATCAGGGTTGGTACCTTTGCAAAACCCAAGTTCAAACCAATCTAAAACTAGCAGCAACCTCCAAGAATCCCACGGGACAGGCTCTCTACACCTGAGGTATCATAAGTACTGAAAGCTTCACTCAAAGTGCACAGTCTTCGGGTTGTGGAGCGGCGGGGGCGGTACGGAACAGGAAAGACCACCAGGGAGGGTGCGGAATTAGCATTTGAAATAAGCACCCTTCCCGCGCCGATGAATCTGGAGCGGAGCGGAGCGGACCGGCCCGGACTGCTCGTGGAGCCGGCCTCACGTATCTCAAGAGCCCGCGGGGCGGGGAGCAAGGAGCGAGCCCTTCCGGCGCGCTGACCCGGTGCTCTCGCGACGCCGCTGGCCCTTCCGGAAGCCCAGAGTCCCCGGCGTGCGCCGCGCCGCGCTCCGCGGCCTCCTCCTCCCCGCGCCCACCGCCCCACGAACACCAGAGCAGAGAAGGCCAAGGGCGCGGCGGGGACAAGAGATGGAGAGAGGGGCTGAACGGGCGAGCCGCTCCGCTGGCGTTGCACCCGAAGCCTCCACTCCAGCCCGAACTTGGGCCGCGGCGCTACTCACTGGCCATGGCTCTGCCGGGAAACACCATGGGTACTGCTGAGCCCAGGTCTCTTGGCGCCGCGAGGGGCGGGGCAAAGCGGCGCGTCCGGGGGCGGGGCTTTATCGCCTGATGCTCCGCTTCTCGCCCCGCCCCGCCCCGCCCCTGGGCCTTTTGGCTGGGCTCAAAGGTTGTCTTCTTTCTGCTGCTGCTAAGTCGCTTCAGTTGTGTCCGACTCTGTGCGACCCCATAGACGACCTCCTACCAGGCTCCTCTGTCCCTGGGATTCTCCAGGAAAAAACACGAGTGGGTTGCCATTTCCTTCTCCAATGCATGAAAGTGAAGTCACTCAGTCGTGTCCGACTCTTAGGGACCTCATGGACTGCAGTTTACCAGGCTCCTCCGTCCATGGGATTTTCCAGGCAAGAGTACTGGAGTGGGGTGCCATTGCCTTCTCTGTGTCTTCTTTCAAGCGCGCCTCAAATACCTGTTAATCTTTTGCTGTTTCAGTAACATCCTTGTAGTCAGATACCGAAAGGCAAGGGACAACCTAAATCGGGGTGGTACGCTAGTAATTGTTTAACAACCGATCTCTCCGAGTCTAAAGGAAAGGATTGAACCTCTTGCTAGTTGAATCACCTCTGTGGCCAGGGGAGATAGCTTACCTTATACTGATTGTTGTTTGGTCGCTCAGTCGTTCGTGGCCGATTCTGTGACCCCATGGACTGCAGCAGGCCAAGTTCCACTGTCCCCCTGTCTCTCCTGAAGTTTGTTCAAATTCATGTCTGAGTTGGTGATGCTATCTAACCAGATTGCCTTGGGGGATTTGAACAAGTCCCCAAAAGGAGTATAGAATTATCTCGGTTGATTTAGGCACTCTGGGTTTGGAGTACAAGGCTGCTATGAGATGCTGCTGCTGCTGCTGCTGCTGCTAAGTTGCTTCAGTCGTGTCCGACTGTGTGTGACCCCATAGACGGCAGCCCACCAGGCTCCACCGTCCCTGGGATTCTTCAGGCAAGAACACTGGAGTGGGTTGCCATTTCCTTCTCCATGCATGAAAGTGAAAAGTGAAAGTGAAGTCACTCAGTCGTGTCTGACTCTTCGAGACTCCATGGACTGCAGCCCACCAGGCTCCTCCATCCATGGGATTTTCCAGGCAAGAGTACTGGAGTGGGTTGCCATTGGCTTCTACGCTATGTGATGAGAAGAGCGAAAAAGAGAAACTAGGTTCAGACAGAATATCGTCAACAGCACTTCAGTCCTGCAAGGAGAGCCAACCAGTCCATCCTAAAAGGAAATCAGTCCTGAGTGTTCACTGGAAGGACTGATGTTGAAGCTGAAACTCCAATACTTTGGCCACCTGATGAGAAGAGCTGACTCATTTGAAAAGACCCTGATGCTGGGAAAGATTGAGGGCAGGAGAAGGGGATGACAGAGGAGGAGATGGTTGGATGGCATCACCAACTCAATGGACATGAGTTTGGGTAGACTCCAGAGGTTGGTGATGGATATCAAGGCCTGGCGTGCTGCAGTCCCTGGGATCACAGTCAGACATGATGGAGAGACTGAACTGAATATGCTGCAATCTGCTAATACTGTTTTAGGATATTTGCTTTTATTAGGTTTGATTTTTAATTTTTTTGTTTGTGCTTTTGTCAAATTCAGGGAATCAAAACGTTATAAAACAAAAATGTGCTACCCTTAAAAAATTTTTTTAATAATTTATTTTTGGCTGTCCTGGATCTTAGTTGCTGCACAGGCTTTTCTCTAGCTGCAGTGAGGAGGGCTACTCACTTGTTTCGGTGTGCTGGCTTCTCACGGTCGTGGCTTCTCTTGTTGTGGAGCACTGGCTCTAGGGTGCAGGGTCTTCAGTAGTTGCGGGTCCCAAGCCTTAAGGCACAGGCTCAATAATTATGGCACACAGCTCAGATGCTCCATGGCATGTGGGATCTTCCCGGATCAGGGACTGAACGGGTGTCCCCTGCACTGGCAGGTGGACTCTTCACCACTGAGCCACCAGGGAAGCCCAATTTGCTACCCTTTGTGATGGTCTGGAATAGTTCAAATTATATTGAAATATATCTTAGTTTTTAAAAGGATACTATAAAAAACATTTTGAGGACAATTAAGGGACATTTAAATATGAACTGGATATTGTTGCTTTAATGACTTTTGTGTGAAAACTGTGATTATGCCAGACAGTCTTCACCCGAGAACATGCATGCTGAAGTATTTAGGGGTGAAGCGTCAGAATGTCTGACTTGAAAATGATCAGCAAAAAAGAAAATATGTTCTTAATAACTATGGGGTTTTTGAAGCTTTAACAGACTAACTGGACTTGGCTTTGCAGCAGGAAGATCTTTAATAACCTTCTAAACTCTATGTGCTGTGTGTTTAGTCGCTCAATCGTGTCTCTTTGTGATCCCATGAACTGTAGCCTGCCAGGCTCCTCTGACCATGGGGATTCTCCAGGTAAGAGTACTGGAGTAGATTGCCATGCCCTCTTCCAGGGCATCTTTCCAACCCAGGGATAGAACCCAGGAATCCCACATTGTAGGCAGATTCTTTACCATCTGAGCCACCAGGGAAGCCCAAACATATTGCAGTGGGAAGCCTATCCCTTCTCCAGGGGAACTTCCCAACCCAGGAATCGAACCAGGGTCTCCTGATTGCAAATGGGTTCTTTACCATCTGAACTACCAGCCACCAAATTCTACTATTCTTACGGTCTACTGAGGCTCCATATCGATAACCTCAGATACGCAGATGACATCACCATTATGGCAGAAAGTGAAGAGGGACTGAAGAGCCTCTCGATGAAAGTGAAAGAGGAGAGTGAAAAAGCTGGCTTAAAAATCAACATTCAAAAAACTAAGATCATGGCATCCAGTCCCATCAATTCATGGCAAATAGATGGGGAAAAAATGGAAACAGTGACAGACTTTATTTTCTTGGGCTCCAAAATCACTGCAGATGGTGACTGCAGCCATGAAATTAAAAGATGCTTGCTCCTTGGAAGAAAACTTATGACCAATCTAGACAGCACATTAAAAAGCAGAGATATTACTTTGCCGACAAAGGTCTAATCAAAGCTATGGTTTTCCAGTAGTCATGTACGGATGTGACAGTTGGACTATAAAGAAAGCTGAGTGCTAAAGAATTGATGCTTTTGAACTGCAGTGTTGAAGACGACTCTCAATTGAGAGTCCCTTGGACTGCAAGGAGATCCAACCATCCTAAAGGCAATCAGTCCTGAATATTCATTGGAAGGACTGATGCTGAAGCTGAAAACTCCAATACCTTGGCCACCTGATGCAAAGAACTGACTCATTTGAAAAGACCCTGATGCTGGGAAAGATTGAGGGCAGGAGAAGGGGACGACAGAGAATGAGATGGTTGGATGGCATCACTGACTCAAAAGACATGAGTTTAAGCAAGCTTCAGGAGTTGGTGATAGACAGAGAAGCCTGGCGTGCTGCAGTCCATTGGGCTGCAAAGAGTCAAGACACGAGTGAGCAACTGAACTGATTCAATATTAGCTATTACAATCTGATGAAATGTCCTGGAGTTCAATAGTAGTGATGGTTGCACAACTCTGAATACACTAAAACCCACTGAATTGTAGGTAAACCTAATGATACATGGACTACATTTCAATAAAGATGTAATTTTTCAAGTTCAAGCTGTTAATGGTATAGGTGAAATATTACTTTCATCACACATTCAACATGTGGAGTTGAGTCTTCCCTAAGTCAAACTGTCAATTTTAAGTAGAACTGCCAATCTATGGCTCTAAATTTAGTATGTTAGAACATCATGTTAAGAAGTTTTAAAGGTACTGTGTAAAACATATCAGTGGCAAAAAATGGTTGAATCATCATCAGTATAAATTTATCATCCCTACTAGAAACATGTTATTAATGGTGGGCTGCTGCTGCTTAGTCGCTTCAGTTGTGTCCGACTCTGTGCAACCCCAGAGACGGCAGCCCACCAGGCTCCCCCGTCCCTGGGATTCTCCAGGCAAGAGCACAAGTGGGTTGCCATTTCCTTCTCCAATGCATGAAAGTGAAAAGTGAAAGTGAAGTCTCTCAGTCATGTCCGACTCTTAGCGACCCCATGGACTGCAGCCTACCAGTCTCCTCCATCCATGGGGTTTTCCAGGCAAGAGTACTGGAGTGGGGTGCCATTGCCTTCTCCATAATGGTGGGCAAGTGACATCAAATCTTAGAGGATTTATTTGACACCTTAATCAGTCAGTTCAGTTCAGTCGCTCAGTTGTGTCCGACTCTTTGCGACCCCATGAATTGCAGCATGCCAGGCCTCCCTGTCCATCACCATCTCCCGGAGTTCACTCAAACTCATGTCCATCAAGTTGGTGATACCATCCAGCCATCTCATCCTCGGTCGTCCCCTTCTCCTCCTGCCCCCAATCCCTCCCAGCATCAGTCTTTTCCAATGAGTCAACTCTTCACATCTGGTGGCCAAAGTACTGGAGTTTCAGCTTTAGCATCATTCCTTCCAAAGAACACCCAGGCTGATATCCTTTAGAATGGACTGGTTGGATCTCCTTGCAGTCCAAGGGATTTTCAAGAGTCTTCTTCAACACCAAAGTTTAAAAGCATCAATTCTTTGGCGCTCAGCTTTCTTCACAGTCCAACTCTCGCATCCATACATGACCACTGGAAAAACCATAGCCTTGACTAAACGGACCTTTGTTGGCAAAGTAATGTCTCTGCTTTTCAATATGCTATCTAGGTTTACAACTTAATAAGCAATACTAATTCCCAGGGACTGGGGAGAGAGGAGGGGTGCTCTTTCTTTGCACTAAATTTCTTTGAGCCTTGGCTTTCTCATCTTGAAAAATACAGTAATTACAAGCTCATGAGAAACGCTGGGCTGGAGGAAGCACAAACCAGAATCAAGATTGCTGGGAGAAATATCAATAAATAACCTCAGATATGCAGATGACACCATCTGCAGAAAGTCAAGAACTACAGAGCCTCTTGATGAAAGTGATAGAGGAGAGTGAAACAGTTGGCTTAAAGATCAACATTCAGAAAACTAAGATTATGGCATCCAGTCCCATCACTTCATGGCAAATAGATAGGGAAACAGTGGAAACAGTGGCTGGCTTTATTTTTCTCAGCTCCAAAATCACTGCAGATGGTGACTGCAGCCATGAAATTAAAAGACGCTTAACTCCTTGGAAGGAAAGTTATGACCAACCTAGATGGCATATTGAAAAGTAGAGACATTACTTTGTCAACAAAGGTCCATCTAGTCAAGACTATGGTTTTTCTGGTGGTCATGTATGGATGTGAGAGTTGGACTATAAAGAAAGCTGAGTGCAGAATTAATGCTTTTGAACTGTGGTGTTGGAGAAGACTCTTGAGAGTCCCTTGGACTGCAAGGAGATCCAACCAGTCCATCCTAAAGGAGATCAGTCCTGGGTATTCATTGGAAGGACTGATGTTCAAGCTGAAACTGCAATACTTTGGCCACCTAATGCAAAGAGCTGACTCATTCGAAAAGACCTTGATGCTGGGGAAGACTGAAGGCAGGAAGAGAAGGGGATGACAGAGGATGAGATGGTTGGATGGCATCATCGACTCAATGGACATGGTTTGGGTGGACTCTGGGAGTTGGTGATGGACAGGGAGGCCTGGCGTGCTGCGATTCATGGGGTCACAAACAGTTGGACACGACTGAGCGACTGAACTGAACCAAACTCATAATACTGCAAGTCCTACAATCCTGGAGGGTACACAGATGTGGGTATCCCAGAGTGAATTCTAGTTGTCTGTGTATCAGACCAGTGGAGAGAGCATACAGCTATGTAAGTGCCTGGTACAATCGGTGACAAGTATTTTCATTTGATATTCATGAATAACTGGGCTATTAAGATGAGTGAACAATTTTAGGTGAGTAGTTCAATGGAGTAATTTACTACATGTAGAATATGTCATTAGTTTTAAACTCCATCTTTCCTCTTCCCCATCTGCATGAACACAAAAAGGAATCTAATACTTTCAAACCTGAAATTGGAACACTTAAATTGCACTGTAAGGATAGCCTTCAATTTCCTAATTTTGTGGTATCTGTAGAGATTTACAAATGGGTGGAAAGGGAGAAAGAGAGATACTGTCATTAAGAACAAAGTTTTGAGGACTTCCCTGGTGGTCCAGTGGTTAAGAGGCTGCACTTTCAATGCCTCCAATGCAGAGGGTACAGGTTCTATCCCTGGTTGGGGAACTAAGATCCTACGTGCATGTTGGCATGGCCAAAAACAACAACAAAAACCCACGAAGTTTTGAGCAAATTGTTCTGATTTATTTACAACTGTAATTTATAAAGAGTAACACAAACATCTTTACATTAATATTATGAAAAAAGTCCCATGGCTGAAATGGGCAAAAAATGAGACTTCAGGACATTTCTAAAAGGGGCACCAAAAGAAGAGGGAAAATGCAATACAACAGTCGTGGGGAGTTATAAATATCAAGTACTGTACCAGGTGCAGTTTCATGCAAATGTCTTCAACCACTCAAACTGTTTTTATTTAGATACGAGAATAAAATATCTTGAACTATGTTGCCTTTTATTCACTTGATTTCCTTTAAGTAAATTAAAATAACTGGCTGTAAACAGGATATATCTGAAGATTTCTATCAACCCCTAGAGATAATCCATGACATTTTAGGACATGGTGGGTTGTGAGGATTTGTTACTTCCCAAACAGATTTTTGTAAGTAGTCATTCCATGACCCCAAATGTGTTCCTGGATTTCTTTCACCAAATGTGTCTAACACAAACCTCAATGAATTAAACTGAGAAAGCTGCAAAATAAAGCAGACCACTTGCAGTTTTGTCATATTAAGAGAATAAAAACCATTTCAAACCACTAGAACTTTAATAAGAAAACAAAAAACAAGAGAAAAATATTTCATGAAGTGATGATAAAAACTAGTTTATACAGCTCTCCAATCATCTACCTTTTCTTTAAGTCAGTATTAGTGTGGTCACAGACATAATCTCACAGAAGATAAATCCATGTGTGCTCAGCACCTGTTTTGAAATATCCTAAATCAAATACTCCTCTTGTAATAGAGACCAATGACATTTGTAAAGATACAATTTTGTCCCCCAAGTGTTAATTTTAATCTTAACATGCCTACCTACTTACTATAATGCTTTTAACTGTTCCTTAGATACAATTAAGATGAAGTTTAGTATCTAAAGCACTCAGTGTTACGATTATTAGCTAATGGTACAAAGATGACTTATAAACTGATGTTTCAACATTTTACTAGCTGGTCTGAATTTGAGTTGGCTGGAATCTTCATCCATTTTATTAAAAAGATTTCATTCTTTTTAAGATCAGAAATGGCAAGCTAATTATTGATCTATATAATACTTTTTAGTTTCTGATATTGCTCAGTGGGTAAAACTAAATGTAGCAATTAAAGGGGTCTCTTCAGTGAATTCTATCTCTAATTTTCAGTGAAGACATTGCAAATACACATGTGTATGGTTGTTTTTAAATCTGAAACTGATGCCATGTTCTCTTAAAACAGCTCTTCAAAACAGAACTGCATTCTGCACCCTTAGTTTATAAGGGCACAGGGTCAGCTACTTTAAAGTCATTTGATAACTGACCTTTATAAGAAATCATTTTATAAAACCAAAAACGCAAAAGAAAATTTAAAAAAAATTTAACTGTCCAGAGATTGATTATAATAATTTACACTTTCTTAGACTTGCTATTTAAGCACCCCCATAAGCAAATGAAAGTCTCCAATTAGTATTCAGTCAGGAAAATATGTCCATATTTCTCTTGGTTGCCTTAATTTCTTTTGAAATAATTTTCGTTTACATTAACTTTCCAAAGCATCCAAAACTTTCATGATCTGTTGTTTTATGGCTTTGGTAGCATCTCCTGCATTTGGAATCAAATACCTACGGGGGGAAAAATATATGTTAATAACAGTGCCTTCTGTTGAGGACTCAGATTCCACTTCCAATGGGGAAGTGACCCACAAATCCAGCACAGGTGCCCTTCCATGTACTCCCCGTCGCTTATCTCAACACCTACTCAAAAGTGCTGTTTTGAAAGAAAGAAAATCCAAATGCAAAATGATTTCTTATTGTGGAGAGCAGGGTGGAATGAACTGGAGATCAGGAGTCAGGAGGGCTATATTTGGTTCTAACACAAGCTAAGTGTGAAGATCTGGAAGTCACTCAATCCCTCTGGGCTTCACATTGTTACCCGTAAGATTAAAGATGATTTAACTTCAACAGCAATGTGGCTACAGCCCTGATGCCAGTCCAAGAACTGTTTGTCACTGGTCCACAAGAAGGCAAGGAGGAGCTTGAATCAGACTGTTAACTAACTACATCATCCAGCACACTGCTTAGTTCACTGAGACTTTTCAAAACAAGAATTTTTTGACGAAGGAAAATAAAAACACTGACTTACATCCTGAGAAAAGCTCATTTAATTGCAAAGCAGCATGTAGAGCAGCACTAGTGTAGAGTATTCCTAAAGACCCTTCTGTCAAAGTCCGTGAAGTTAGCTATGGCACTTAATGAAATCATGTGCTAATGCTTGATCCATATATCACAACAAATTTGTAAGGAAAAGATAGCAGGAATACCAATAAAAGTGGTTCAGATATCCTATTCCACCATCCATTTCCCGAAAGAGAGAAACAAATCATGTTTAATAATGAACTAATTCAGTCATTCAGATAATATCATCCTAAGGAAATCTTACCTTTCGATTGCCAAGATTTCTATTCCTGAAGCGCTGCTGTTTCCATACTTGAAGGTAATTAGCTCAGGATGTTTTTTTTTGGATGTTATTTTAACTACAGAATTTAGTGCTTGTCGAGACTGTATATAGGCCAATCCTTTCCGTGAAAGAATCTCCCTTAAACAGTACATGTGTGTTGCAGTAACCAACAGATGACTTGAGAGAGACAAAAGATTAAAAAAAAAAAGAAAAGAAACGTCATTCAGAACAGCTGTTACTTCAACAGTCCCAATTATAAAATGTTCAACTCCAGATGAAACTACTTATGAAGGCAAAGGATCACTACTGATTTAAATAAGCTACCTAATAACAGCTTTTAATTTTCCTTCAGTTATAGGCAAAATTAGTGTTTTATTGACAGATAAATCCTGTAACTATTTAAGAGTAACATTTATATTTAAAATAATAAAAACTATAATTCAAAATTATTAAAATAATGGATTTTCAGAATCTATTCTACATAGTATTTGAAATATACTACCTTTCAGACTTTTAACAGCAAACTATCCTCATGCAACATACCACAGCATATACTTTATATCAAAGACCTCTAAGCAATATCTGGACTGCCTTACATATTTAGTAATATTCTGAAATGGGCCCCAAAGACAAAATAAAGATAGAATTATTAACACCCACACCATGCCTTGTGTTTCAGCTCACTTTTAGTATAGTAATAGTACTCACACACTTCTATGAAATACAATAAGACAGATATCCAGAATGAGCAACATTCTGCAGAACAGCTGACCTAGACTCAAAGGATTCACTCATGAAGAAAAGCGGGAAATATTATGAGGGGAGCAGTATTGCTGTTTAAGGGATGAGACTAAGGAGAGAGAGAAGGCAAATGGATGTGTAAAACAAGACTAGACCCTGGATCAGGAAAAAAGGATAAAGACTATAAAAGATACCTTGGAGACACTGTGAAAAATTTGCATGTGATCTGCATGTTAAATGATGCTCATTTTTAAGGTTTTTAAAGATGTGACAGTGTTACTGGAATTGTGGAGACTATTCATATTGTTGAGAGATTTACGCTAAAGCACTTGTCATATTTATTTCATTTCTCCTGAGTGGTTTGACAATGGAAAAGTGTGTATGTATATACAAAGATATTTATACAGAGAGATGGGATAGTGTGAAAAGAGTTAAAAGTAGCTGAGTTTGAAAGAAGCTTATATTCAATGTACTATTCAACTTACCTGTTTAAATTTTTCCCCAAAAATTATCTAAGAAATATTTTTTAAAAAACCAAGATATATAATACAAGCTGACAGAAGAAATTATATCTTATTGTACTGAGATACATAAAATTTCTTTCACAGGTAACTTTCATATCATGACTTCCCTAGATTCAATCTTACTTCTGAAGAAGGCATTTTAAAAAGTATCGACGGACTTCCCTGGTGGCACAGTGGGTAAGAACCCGCCTGCCAGTGCAGAGGACACAGGTTTGGTCCCTGGTCCAGGAAGATTCCATACGCCATCAGGCAACTAAGCCCATGCACCACAACTACGGAAGCCTGTGGGCTCTACCGCTCCAGAAACACAGCTACTAAGCTTGTGTGCCACTACTAAGCCTACATACTCCAACGGCTAGAGCCTGTGCTTCACAACAAGAGAAACCACCGCAATGAGAAGCCTGTGCACAGCAACAAACAGCAGCCCCCATGCCCAGAAAGCCCATGCACAGCAACGAAGACCCAGTGCAACCAAAAATGAAATTCAGAAAAAAATTCAACTTAAATAAAAAGTACCTAGGAAACATGTGTCCACTTTCTTTCACTTCTTTACAAGGAAAATGATGCTTGACATCTGGCTTGTTTATCCAAGTCTGAATGTTCACAACCTCTTTTCTATCATCATCTGACATTGAAGAACTGTCAATTTCATCTGTAAAGAATTTAAGATGTTAAAAATGGGTATCACCAACTTTAAAAATGATAGCCTAAAAAAAATTTCAGTAGTATTTTAAACACACAGGTTGAAAAACAAAACAAAACAATCAATTCTAACCCAGCTACTATATTTCCTGTGCCAATGATACTAATATAAAAGTATGATGATGAAACATCACTACATATGGTAAGAAAATCAAGTGAAAATATTACATATATACTTTTATTATAATATTAAACTACCTGAGGAATTTGAACTCTTTTGATTTATACAACATTAACTCTAATCTATGACTAGTCTGTAGGGAGATGGTGGAATTGTCCAGTAATAATATTACCACCTATCTTGAGGGCAAAAATGGCTGAGTTCTTTTTCTCTTGCTGGTTTCTTCTCCTTTTTTGTTTATTGAAGTACAGTTGATTTACATAATTATATCAGTTTCAGGTGTATAACACAGTGATTCAATATTTTTATAGATTACACTCCATCTACAGAATTACTGATTTCTGATTCTGGGGGAAAATAACAACAAAATAATCCTGGGATAAGTAAGTCTATTTAGTGGGGTTTTATGTGAGAGAAATGTAAGACATTCCTGTTATTCTGTTTTTCTAATATAAGAAAGGGAATTACACTCCCTAGAGTTAACTGCAGATTAACTTCTTCTCTTCACTTTTCAAGAAATCAAAATACAAGAGACAGTAAAAAAAAAAAATCTCACGTATCTATTCACTTCTAGCTTAAATAAAAAGTAAAGCCCTCATGGATTTCTGCCCAATCACATCCCCATTTCTTTTCCACCAAGAAACCGTGACTATCTTGAATTTGGTGTCACATCTTTACTTTTAATCAAACAAGAATATTCTTAAATAATACACAGTACTGTTTTGCATTCTAAGTTAACATAAATAACAGACTGCTCAACTGTATTCTTCTCCAACTGCTACCCTACTCCCAATGTTATAAATTTTACCCATGTTGATAATCATAGCTCCAGTTTTCTTATTTTCATTTCTGTGTAATTTTCTGGAGTGTAAGTACATATGTGTATATATAAAAATATGATGTGTGAAAATACACCAACATTTATTCATCCATTTCCTTCTTCCTTTTGTTAATGGAATAACAAATATTTAGGGAAAGATAGAGACTGATAGGTAACAGGAAAATGACAGAAGAGACAGAGCAAAAAGGAGAAAGGGAAACAATTACAAATAACACACAGAAGTTTATGAAACAGAGATAAGAATAGCTAGAGAAGGTGTTGGGGAAAAGCTATAAAGAAATAAAATACAATGTACTGATCCTTTTGTTACACTATAAAAGAGAAAATGTACTTCTAAGAGTTTTTATACATATAGAAGAAAAATAAAAGTTCTGTGTATTTGCTTCAAAAAAATTACATATAGAAAATTATTTTCCCTTCAATGCAGTTTTCAGGAAGGTGACTGTAATATCCATTAAAATGTCAAATGTGAGTCCCTCCAATCTGGCAATCTTACTATGAAATATTTACCCTCTAGATACACTTGCAAAAGTTCACCTAGATGTATGTGAATATACGTTCACGTATACACACACACACACACAAAGATAGCCACTGCTATTTGAAATAGTTAAAAAAAAAAAAAAAAAAACTGGAAAACTACCAGGGTCAACTGGGAGAAGAATGATTTAATTACGGTGCATTTGTATAACAGGAAGTCAGCTGTGGCCTGAGGTGGAAAATACACAATATGTATTACTAAGTGAAAAAAGCAAGATGAGATTTGGGAGTATTCTTCTTGTTTTGTACTTTTATATACAATATATACTTAATATACAATATATATTTTTATATATTTTTCTAACTCAACACACATTAATACTAATTATGATCACTTAATCGGGATAATCTGAGCAGTGGGATTATGAACAAAAACAGTAAATTACTTTTTAAAACATAAAGACAATCACGAATTTCCCTGGCACAATATCCCCATCTTGTGGCCCTTTAGGGTATTGCCTCCAATTTCAAAAGGCTCTTTTCAGATGTCTCAATTTTTGAGATATCCTGAACTTCAGTCTCACAACTCTTAATCCCCTACATGGCTGAATCAAGGGGATTTACATCCAATCCCATGGATTTAAATACTATTTATACACTGATAATTCCCAGATTATCACTGGTTTAGACATCTCTCCTCAACTAGACTCCTATAATTATTGCCTACTCAGCATTTCTACTGCATAATTTAAGGCATCTAAAACCAAACTCTTAATAGAAAAACCACAGATTCTCCAATCTCCTCTACAGAATCTCACTGTGTCTTGCTGGTCCCAGAATGATCTCTACAATCACTCCTGACGCCTGAGGAAAGCAGTCTATATACAGAGAAGTGCAGTACTACACCTGTGTCGTATTCTTCCTCATCCCCGATGCTGAAAACAGGCTTCACACCACGGTAAGGCTTACCCACTCTGTCACTGCTGCTCACATGCCTGTATTCAGAGAATTGTAAGAGGGAAATCATCACGTAAGTTTCTAAAGATTTTCCCCAAGTATCATCTGAATATTAAAACAAAATTCAAATGTTCTTTGTCCATCCCCTACCTCACCATGTACTACCCAGCTTCAGGACAGTTATGTTAAGGAAATTGAAACAAGATAAGGAAATTATGTTAGCAAAAGTGGCACAAGGTCTTGGTATGCAGAATGCTTTCAAATCTGTAAAAATTATGTTTAAAACAATTTTAATGTTCATATAAACCAATGCACTGGGACATTCCTTAACCTCTGAGCTCTGTGTCCTCAGCTGTAAAACGGTAATGACAATATCTACTCTTCCTGGTTACTGTGAAAATTAAATCAGTTAATATCTGGTAAAGCTCTTGAAATAATGTCTGGCATATAGCAAGTGCTACATACATGTTTCTTAGACAAAACAGTATATGAAACCAAATATTCAAATTCTAGTAGGAGGGCCGAAGGGTTTTTCGTTTGGGTACATATGTCTTAAGGTTTTTCCTCCCATTTTTTCTTATTTCTGTTACTTCTATTTCAATAGAAACTAAGATGCTACTTCTTTTACATAAATACACCCTGAAAATGAATTTGCCTTTCATTCTCAAGTGGCAGAAACAAACAACATGTAAACTCAAACTTAATTAGTTCTGTAGGAAGCTCTCTTTTTTATACAAAAATCAATACCTTGTTACTTTTCAGGTAATCTCCAATAAACCAAGAAGTAAAATTAGAATATTTAGACAAAATATTACATGTTTCTGGAGAAAGAGTACTGTATTATTTGTAGGATAAGGTTCAGATAAGATAATCTATAATGAGGGAAAATTTTGGCTTGCTTTTTCCCTTGTCATGTTGAGAGAGAGTTCAATTAAGTTATGTGTCTTAGAATTCAATTTTTCCAAAAAACAGAGATCAAATCTATATTTTAAATAATTTCTTAACACATAGCATCAATAAAAATCATGACCTAATCTGGTTAAAATATGCTTAAATCTTTACTTCTCCCAAAACAATATTCCTTAACAGAAAACCAACAAGAGTTTAGTGTATGACAGAACTGTAAGTTAATCAATACAATGCTTACAGCTTATGTTAAAATCATAAAATCATTTGATTTTTATGCTAAAGCATATCTAATGTAAAGTTATCCTGTAAATTAGCAAATTTTACTCATTAAAGACAAAAAATGGAAGAAATAATTAAAATGAAATAAATCTATACAACTCAGATTCAGCTTTCTTACAAAAGGCAAAGACAAACATAGCTTTATGTAACAATACATTTGTGTCATCTAGATTATAAAACTGTATGAGATCGTGTTATTGGTTCTCTCCTGATATTAAAGCATAATTAAACTTCTATAATATAGAAAGTAACGAAGATAATGTTTACAGTAAATGACTGCACCAGAATGTAAGTATGAATAAAGTGACGTCCAAAAAAAGATACCAAGCTATACATTATTGAGCAAAATGTATAATACAATACAGTTTTTATAAACAAGATGGCTAAAGGTAACTAATAAAGTTCTTAAAAGTCTATCAAAAACTGAAACTCAATGGCTGGACTCTTTAAAAGCAGTCTGTCTATGCTTTTTTGCAGAAACAAAATCTACAAAATAGTCTGAATAGATTTTAACTTTATTTACTGGGCTCAAAAACAAACCAAATTTATTCTAACTTTTCATTAAATTCTATTTTCAAAATGAATATAATCTCTAGGGACCAGAAAAGATAATTTTTAATTTTTTAAAAATTCTTTGGGATAAAATTTGAAAGTTAAAAAAATAAATCAGAATAATTTGATGGTCCTGTAACAAGAGAAAACAGAAAGATGATTCACAAATAGATTATAATTTTAAAAGAAGCCATCCCCTTTAAAATTATAAAATTGTAATAGAAGCTCTATAACTGGCATCATACAGGAGCAGTCACAATAAATAAAATCTCTTATACAGAAGTTGAAAGTAAACTATTGCTAAAAAGACTACTTCTAATTCACTGAAATCATTGAAATGATCTGCCAAAAAAGTCAACTCCATTATTCCAGAGCTTAACTTACTTTTCAAAGTATGACTAGAACTTCTTTTTAATCACAGGTATTGCTATAATTGATATTCAAATTAAAATTATAGAAAAGTCATGCATATAAAAATGTAAAGCCATATAGTGTAAGGTTCTATTGTTTATCCTAACTGAAGATCCAGTAGATTTCTAAACTTTAAACCTATGGAATTTAATAACAAGTACCCCATTTTACTGGGATCAGAGAAGAGATGGATTATGTATTAACATGTCTACCGTGGCCTAATTTCTTTCAAGGAAAAGCAAAGGCAGAACCCTAGAACTGGAGTTCTTTGGAACTGATTTATATAATGTTGTCTCTCCAACTTAAACACATACATCTTATTAAGAAAATTCTAGCAATATTATCAAATGACATAGTGTACATGAAATAACAAAAAATTTGAACCACAAACTATGCTTTTTTTCAGGTGTTACAATTTTCTCCACTGTTAGGGCATGAGACAAAAGTAAATGATCTCCAAAGCTAATAGCCTCCCAACTCTGAGACTACGTATTTCCTTTGTTTCATCTTCCTCTGTCTTAGAATAAAAACATGAAATTTGTTTTATGAAATTGTTGTGTTTGAATTACTTGATTTTCATCTGAGGAATAGGAGATATAAAGGGGGAGGCAAGGAAAAAAATGTAAATGATCAAGCAAAAAAACCAAAAGGAAAGCATATCAGCATCACACACTGCTAAAAGCAGAATGAGAAGAGTTCAGCATTGGAGACAGCTGCATGAAATCTGAGCCAAGACAGCAAGAGGCTTAGAGACAGCATGATGCATGCTAAAGAAAAAGGATGGTCCAGTAAAGCTGCGCTACTCATTGGCTTACCGCTCGGTACATGTTCTGTCTGGCCAAGGAAGATTGAAAGACATTCTACAGCAAATTGAGGCAGAGGGCAGAATAATATGATTATTAAAAACACAACAGCTTTAAAACAAAAATATAGTATAATCAGTTTTTCTAACCCAGAGTGTATATTAAAAAGAAAAATGTTTTGATGATCCCAAGTACAAAGAAAAATTAAGAAAAGCTAGTTTCAAGTGATTCTTTAACAAAGAGAATAGTCTTTTCAACTTAGTATTATTGCCAGTTCATTTTAAAATAAAATTTTAAGTGTTCATGCTACAAAATGTAGCAATAATAGTACCTTATTGAGAATGCACAAAAAAAAAAAAAAGAGAATGCACTAACTAAAAGTATTTTTAAAAATAAAGCTTTTGAAAGCAGACACAATTTTAATGAGCAAAGAAAACTTTCAGCCTTGATAAAAAAACTTTTAACATTATTTATCAGTTGCCCATTTTAGATAAAGTATAGTTTTTTGGATTAGTGAAAATAACCTACATCTTGTTATTTACTAAATGAAAAAATATATATACCTCTGTATGCATATGTACTTTATTTAATAAAATGAAAAATAGTACATTCCTTATATTCAGTTCTTAAAGTCAAATACTTCAACTCTCCTAGGATACTGCAAGTAAGACATGAGATGAAATTAAATACCATAACACATTTCCAAGATCAGGCCTGCTTAGAAGCGAATTTCACACTGCAATTATTAGGTTAGCTTTGAACTCTAAGAACAAGAAACATCGTGAAACTAACATGTGGAGAAAAAGAAAACATATTGTGCACTCACAGTCCCAGTGAGAAACAATATAACAGACATTCTTAAACTTCCCTATCATTTGTTAGCTGGTGACTTCATTTGTAATTCATGGGAGAAGTGAGGTCACACATGCTGTGAACAAAATTCTATGAAGATCTCAATTCTTAAACTTAAGAAAATGGGGTTCTGTTTTATTTAGTATGACTCAATTTTCTAGGTTTTAAATTCCTGAAGCCAAGAAAGAGATTACTGCTATGAGATTACTGCACTTAACAGATGATTCCAACCACCTGACAGGTGGGATCATACACAATAGTGTTGGAATATTTTTTTCTAATGAATGGCTTGAAAGGGGCAGAATTATTATTTGCCACCTATTCTGGGCAGTGGGAGAAGAGAGTAATCTTCATAGTCAAACCTTACAACAATAAAGAACATCTCTGTGATGATAATGAAAACTGGAATCATCTAATAAAAAAATGTAATTTACAGTCCTTTTTTAAAGCACATTCTAGTCAAGTAACATTTACTGTAAGATACTTTTCTTTAGCTTGAGTTACTCATCACAAATTCATACTGTATAAGTAACTCACCGGTCCACAGGAGTTGATGTATTCTCAATAAAGCTGATAACTTTTTCCCTGACATTAACGGATTTTGTCTTCAAAGCAACAGTCATTTTATTAACTAATGATTTCATTCCTCTATCATTTGAACCATTAGAAGATTCACCCTGAGGGAAAAAAAAGAATTTACTGATGAATTAACTGCTCTCTAAATGACTAGCAAGACACACTACTGCTGAAGGTTGTCTCGATGTTAACGTGCTGAACTGCACCTCCTACCACAAAACCATATCTTAAAGTCCTAACTACCCAGTATACCTCAGAAAGTGACTGTAGGTGGACACAGGTCCTTTGAAGAGTAAATTAAGGTTAAATGAGGTCACGTAATAGGTAGGCCCGATCCAAAATGACAGATATCCTTACAGGATAAAGGGGAGACATCAGGGACTTACAAGCCCAGAAAAAAGGCCCTGTCATCTGCATCCTGAAGACAGGTGCTTCTGGAGAAATTAAACCTGTCAACCCATTGATCCCAGACCTCTAGCCTCCAGGACAATGAGGAAATAAATTTATGTTGTTTAAGTCACCTAATCGGTTGTATTTTGTTAAGGCAACCCGAGTAGACTAACACACTGGGTGAAACCATTTTAGGAATGGAAGGTAGAAAGAAAATTGAGAGTATGTATTACACACATAAGTGTGGAACCTGAAACTACCTTTTATTCAGTAAGAAATAAAATTATTGACCTCAACTCAGATAACTCTATAAAAATAAGTAAAATTACAATCAGAGTATCATTCATATAGCTAAATTTTGAAACATTTATTCTTTGTAAATTTTTGCTGTTTAAGACATTATTACTTAGGTCTTTATTTCTCAAGAAAAGTTATCTTTATGTACCTAGTGTAATAGATTTGAGTATAATTCTTGAACTGTATGTAACTGTTCCCTTACATCCTACAGCAGCAGTTCCCAGTCCTTTTGGCACTAGGAACCAGCTTCGTGGAAGACATTTTTCCACAGATGGGGGATGGGGAATAGAGCAGGTGTTAAGGGGAGTGCCAGATGAAGCTGCTTTGCTCACTCACCTCCCGCTGTTCTGTGCAGTGGGCTTCTAACAGGCCTTGGACCTCTGCCCTACAGGCAAGTTGGTAGCAGATGTCAAAAGTTTAAAAATTTGCCTATCTTCTGCCCATTAATTCCTCTTCAGGATTTATGGGAAGGAAATAATCAGAAAATGCCCTAGGATTTAGTCACTAAACTGTTTTTTAAACAGTTTAAAAAACAAGCATTTTAAAATATTAGAAAATGCTCAAATGTTCAGTGAAAAAGCAGAAAATAAACCTATTTGTACACTCTGAGCACTACTTTTAAAATACTAAAAAAAGAAAGCACTATAAAAGATGTGAAAAAGTATTTCAAAATATGAACAGTTGTTATCCATGGTTAGGTAACAATTAATTTTGCTTTCTTTATATTTTTAATGTTTACATATGATGCTACAATGAAATGTATTATTTTTATTTTTAAAACAAGTCATTAATTAAAATGTATTATTTTTACTTTTAAAACAACTCATTAACTAAAATATATTACTTTTATTTTTAAAACAAGTAAGGCATTAACTAAATAACATAAAAATCATGTTTCCATTTCCATATCCAACTTCAAAACCAAATTATACTGACCATGGAATTCTTTGGTACTTTAGAAGATAACACATCTTTAAGAGTTTCTTTAATAGCCTCAATGATTGCTTTTCAAATCTGAAGATAAAAACTTCAATAGAGAGACTATCCAATGCTGTGGGTGGGAATATAAATTAGAATGATGTTTTTTGGAGGGCAATTTGATAATAACGCAGAATTCTAAGGATTCTGACATGTAATCTTTTGATCAAGTTATTTCATTTCTAGGCCAAAATAATCATGTCATATGCAAACATTAGTATAAAAATAGTAGCGTGCATAACAGAAAAAGACTGGAAACAATGTAAATATTCAATAATAAGGGACTAACAAAACAAATTATAATATATCTATAGTATTTAGATATTAAAAACAGAAACAGCAAATATTTATTAAATAAATGGCGAGCCCCTAGATACCTAAAAGATCATGCTGAAAATCTAATTCTCAGAGAAGCTTTAGCTGCACAATTTGACAATAATTTGCTTTGACTTACAACGCTGAAGATAAGCCTCAATTCATCATCTAATGAGTTCCAAAGTTAATCTGAGCCACCAGGGAAGTATAAAGTATGTAAATGACACTATATAGTATCTAAGTAGAAAATTGTCATTAAGTGATACCAAGTTGCAGCTGTGGAGGGAGAAGTCTGAATTCAGCAAGGAGACCACCAGAACTCCTGACTAGTTTAACTGTGCAGGTCTGCTCCTGTGATTTCATTAACCTCACAACAATATGCTTCCTCACTGTACGTGTTTGAAATATTTTGACTCCATTTCTGTTACAGTGAGTATTTAGATGTTAATCATCATTTTTGAGCATTCATCCAAATCTGGTGACATGTTCTACATACACACTTACATCCACAGAAGAATTGATGCTGCTCCTTGAACCTGAGGTGCTAGCAATCCAATGGCCATATCCGTTTTCTGGTCCATCCACATTGATGTCTGCCAGGTGCTGCTGCAGTGCTTAAAGATAAAAGAGGAAGAAGGAAAAAAAATCCTGATATATCAACCCCCCTTAGAAGTATGATAAAGATGTCAGACATGACTTAGCAACTGAACAACAACAGAAGCTGAATGAAAAAGATCCAAGGGCATAATCACAAGTATTTCTTTCATAGCACCTTTGTAAAGAATAAAAGATGCCAGGCTACAGAAAGCTTTCTTTTCCTTCCTCTTCCTTCTAAAGCCCTCTCTCTACACACATATAACTTTTCTTAATTGACTCAAAGGGTGACAGTAACCATATACACAGATTTGATGTCTTCCTCTTTGGAAGGCAATCTTTCAAGTATTAATAAATAATTTTAGCAACATTTTAATGATATAAAGGATTAATGGAAAACCTATGATGGCTTTTGTTTACCATAAGGAGACATCAGTTAATCCTTCCAATAATAAAGAAGCAGTCTTAGGCATTAACTGCTGTGGAAAGAGAGATTAATCTTGGAAAAGAAATAATTCATAGTTTAAAAAAATTTTCCTAAAACCTAACCTATCTGTGCTATATAAAATAATGCTTTTCAGACACTTTTGAGAACAATAACCAAGTTTTGTGTTATGCTGTCAGAATTTCCAATAAATAACACTAGGACTTAGGCCAATACTTGCTTAACACCTGTACGTATTAAAATAAGCCCTTTTTTTATATCACTCTGGGTAGGAACCTTAAGGGCTGTATTTATCAGGCCATGATACAAATTATCTCCACGACAGGAGATAAAAATTCTTGCTAATATCAGCAAAGACCAAGTTGAAATAAACCCTCACCTATCGAAACTTCTAATTTATAACATAAGACCATATTAAGTCAGAACTTAAGCCTGATAAGACTCTTTATGATTCAAACTCAGGATTCTACTGCCTCCAACAAATATTAATTTGATTTTACTATTAATTTTCCTAGTAATTACAGATTCAATATTTTTATATCTCTTTTACTAATGAAAGGCTATCTTTTAATTAAAATACATCTGACAAGCAACATTGTGTAAGTTTAAGGTACAAAATGTTGATCGGATACATTTATATACTGCAGCAACAGGTGAGCCTCTGTCATGCCACACAGTTACCATTTCTTTTTTTGTGGAGGGAATAATTAAGATCTAGATTCTTTGCACAAGTTTGGGGATTATAATACAATATTGTTGTCCACATTCACTATATTATGCATTAAGTACTCCAGGACTTATTTACCTACTAGTTGCAAGTCTGTACCCTTAAGTAACAGAATTTGTTAAAAAAAAAAAAAAAAGACAGTGTCTATTTAGAATCTTACCATCCTGACCTACTCCTTTATAAATTCTCAAATATTTGCTATAGCGAGTCTGTCATTTTTCTATCCTGAATTACCAGATTATCTGCAGTTGAAAACATCATCTTATTTCTTATTCCATTCAGTCAACATTTTTCATCAGCTAATACTTTCAAGTAATTAAAAAATGAGAACAAAACAAAAAAGCAAATAGTAAGAAGAGTTTACAGTGAAAAATACCCCTTTTACTCTTGTCTCCCAGTCTTATGTACCCCTCCTTTTCCAAAAAAACAAATCATGTGGGCAGTTTTTCACCCATCTTTACAAAAACATTTTTACAAATTTAAGCTAATTGGGGCTTGTATTTGTAAATACAAATACAATTAGCTTGAATTTGTAAAAAATGTTTTTGTAAAGATGGGTGGCTCAGACAGTAAAGAATCCACCTGCAATGCAGGAGACCTGGGTTGGATCCCTGGCTTGGGAAGATGCCCTGGAGGAGGGCATGGCAACCCACTCCAGTATTCTTACCTGAAGAATCCCATGGACAGAGGAACATGGTGGGCTACAGTCCATGGGGTCGCAAAGAGTCAGACACAACTGAGCAACTAAACACAGCACAAGTTAAAGACATCCATTTTAACAGTCTTCTAAATATTTTGTCATTGCAACTGCCTATTATATTTGTCTTTATCTGTCCTGCTGGCCTTGCCTTTTCTGAAAACAGTGAATGACTGAAAAGAAAGTGTACCCAACAACTAATTTGGTCACTCCAAATCAGCTCCAGTGATCATATAATTTCCTCTGAAAAGTAGGGTCAAAGGAATTAATAAATTAAAATCTTACCCATAAATCCTCCACTGGCAATGCTCACGTATTCTTTGTTTTTCTAAAGTGGAAAATAAAATGTAAATTACTTCAAAATGCAATTCAATTAAAATTTCTTATAGTTCTATAAGCATTGACAAATGTAATAAAAGGTTATATACTAAATTTCTGGATTTTTTTTTTTTTTTTATTTTAGACTTTGGCACAGAGACATACATACATTTATCTTGTATACTGTAAGATCTGGGTCTTGCACAAGAACAAGTGGACAACTTTGTGGCTACTAATGAGACTGTACTACAGTCCCAATGGTGCAAGAAGTCAAACCAAAATCAGTTACACTGTGTTTTCCAATGTAATGAAAATGTTTTAAAAGCTTTCAAAAATATTTTGGGTTCTTTAATAAAAAGGAAATACAAAAGCAAGTAACACAGCTAATTATGAACAAATGACAGAATGTCAACATTTTACAAACTATTAAAAATTAATGAATCTAAGTAATGATAAAGATACAAGAAAGGTATCTGGGCAGTATTTACTGCCTGAGGAAGTCCACACTATCCAAGACTTCCTGTCCCCCCACCCTCCAAAGTCATCTAACAAGACTCTAGGTCTAATCACCAGCTTACAGGAAATACCAGGGATAGAACCTAATAAACACCACTATGTGAATGCAATCAGCAAAATCCAGATTGTGGGTTTTTTCCAAACAAATAGATGCAAGGAAAAAGAAACTGGAAACAGAGCCAATAAAAAGAGACTTAAAAGATATTAACCAAGTGCAATGTCTTGTTTTAGATCTTGAGAAAATTAGGAAACTTGAATACTCATTAGATTTTTTATAATCAAGTGTAATAGTTGTAATCGATTATATCTTTACAAAGAATTTACAGTTCTATTCTCCCTACTTTTGAATTTGTTTGAAATTTTCCATGTTAAAAATTGGGGAGGGGGAGGGATTTCTAAATCCACATCAAGGACTCAAATTATTAAAAGAAGTCCACAATTTTCCAAATTCTTATCATCTGACATCCTTTGTAATATATAGCTTCAGAGCATTTTTAGAATAGCTCAATTAAATTTTTAAGTAAAATGAATTTGAGTCCCTATTTCTGTTATTCTGTTTAAAGTACTAAAATATCTTTACTCCAGTAAAGCACAAAATTATCATATAATCCCTCTCCCAAATACTTTGTTCCCTTTCTGATTTTGTGTTTCAAGGATTGTCCTTTCGACTAATTTTCTCAAATCAGATTCCATTGAAGTGGATACAAATTGAGTGGCCTGTGTCTCCTGTCTTCCTGTTTTCATAGTTCAGGGTCACACAAAATGAGGATTTTAATATATAAACTCCAAGGAATAACTAATAAAGAACTATTTTTATAAAGAAGCTGTCACTGAGTGAGGCTTTGTAGAAAAGGTGGATGGACAGGGTGCATGAAATCAGTGACACAAATTAGTTGTGCTAAAGACAACACTGGAATACAAAAAGGAAAGGTGGTTAAGTGTCATAGACATACACATGTGTATTTATTTGATTTCAAAGTAAAGATATTAAAATGAATTATATAGCAACTGTAAAAAGTATTAAGGCATGAACAGGCACAGAGAACAAACAAAAGAATAATCCAGAAATGGACCCTGATGCATTGAATAATTCAGTCTATTAAAGAGGTGGTATTTCAAATTGATAGCATAACTGGTTAGCTACTGGGGGAATTTTTTTTTTTTATTCCTACCTCATTTCTTACAGAAAAATAATTCTAGATGGTCCAGAAGATTTAAACATAAAAAATGAGGGAGAAGACTTCTTGGCAAGACACAAAACCAATAAAGTGTTTTTTACAAAAGAGAGATAAATTTAACAAAGTAGACAACAGCAAAAAATTGCCTAGGAGAATTTCTTAAAGGTGACAGCAAAAACCAAGGGAAAACTGAAGTAATCTGTCAGCATACCTGTAAAAAGTGTGCAAGGACCATGTTCATATACATGTCTTCTTCCTCTCTGCCACTGCCCATGAAGCAAAGGTGCTCCCCACCAGCAATGGAGCCAGACTCAATGGACTGCTTCTGTGCTTCCAGCAGGGATTTTACGGACTGTGCAAACTCGGATGGATTCTGGAGCATCTGGACAATTAAAAAAATTTAATGTGGCAAGCTTGTGTTTTTAATACATCTGCAAAAATTGAAATATTTTCCCGGGGGGCTCGGGAGAGAACAATGTTTATATTTCCACCATGAAAATTAAAAAAAAATTAAGGCTTTTTTATTTTTGGCCACACTATACAGCTTGTGGGATCTTAGTTACCTGACCAGAGATTGAACCCAGGCCCTCTGCAGTGAACGCTCTTAAGTCTTAACCACTGAATAGCCAGGGAATTCCCAAAATAAAGACTCTTATAAATAAAATCCTTGGGATAAAAGAAAGGTGTATAAATGAATCTATAATACATCAGAAAACAAAGGCTGACAATTCATGGAAAGATTAAATTATGTAAAGAAAATACCAGGAAAAAAAAATGTTTTTGCTCTTTGTTTTCTAAGTTTCAGTGCCTTTAGGGTATCATAACAAGAAAAGTTTAACAATGAGTGGAAGGGTCCATGACAAAAACAATTCATTGAAACAAGCTATATTTTTTAGTCTCCACTACATGGCAAACCATGTTATTTCTTAGAGGACAGTTAGAAATAGTGGAAGCATTTATCTGTACTTATTCTAGGTACTAGAGATATGATGATGAAAAAATTCATTTCTTACCCTCAAGAAAATAAGCATGCCAATACATACAAAAATTTGTTAAAACTGTTTTAATAAAAAGCACAGTGAAAATCCAAAAGAAAAATGGACAAACCACAGAGAAGCACTTTGTAAAAAAAAATACAAATTAACAGCACACTCAAAAACATATGTGTAACATCACTAGTAATGACCACTGTCTTCCATCCACCAATCTTGTAAGATAAAAAATTAGTGATATCCAATAATGCTTACGTATAAAACAATCATTCTCACAGTTGTAAAGTGTAAGTTGATACAGCGTTTTTAAAGGGCAATATGGGAGACTCTAGTAACAATTCTATATACCCACATTCTGCATGCCCACATTCTACAGTCTATATTCTATAACTCTTACTCCAAAAATTTTACTTTTAGGAATGTATTTTACAGAAATATTTGCACAAGTCCACAAATGTTAACTATATTAACTACATGTTAACTAAAGCATTGTTTTATTACAAGAAAACTGAAAACATTCTAAATGTACATCAATCAGGTGATAAATTGTGGTATATCTATACCATGGGCCACTATACAGCCATTAAAAGGAATGTACTAAAATGAAAAGATCTCCCAAGAAACTGTTAAGTGAAAAACCAAGTGAACAAAAAATAAGTGAATAAGAAATATGTAAATATATGTTAAAGGGCTGGATGATTAAACAAGCTGACAATAATTAACTCTGGAGATACTCTTTGAGCTTTTTAAGAATAATCAGTTATTCACAAATGACTTGAATAATAAGCATAAAAGATGGACCCTCTAGGTCCTCCAGGGCTTCCCAGGTAGCTCAGAGGTAAAAAGCCTGTCTGCCAAGCAGGAGACATGGGTTTGATTTCTGGGTAAGGAAGATTCCCTGGAGAAGGAAATGGCAACCAGCTCCAGCATTCTTGCCTGGGAAATCCCAGGGAAGGATAAGCCTGACAGGGTATAGTCCATGGGGTCACAAAAGAGTCAGACGTGACTTAGGAGACTAAACAACAACACATCTAAGTCCTCCAAGATGAATGAAGGCACAGAGTTTACATTCAGGATGCAAGCAAGCTAGAATCACCTTCTTCACCTATAGCACCCCAAATTCTCTGGGTTGTTTTACCTTCATTTTCTATGAGCTTCCTCCTGACTCCACTGAGACCTTTCCACATGTCCTTTCAACCTCAGCGTCAACTTTTTCAGATAAGTTAGGGACAAAGTTACTCCTCTTATTGTCTTCCCCATTCTTGAGGCTCTAAAAACCCCAGAAGGGCTTAAATGATGTCAGTCCCAGTCTTACCAAATGCTCTAAGCATCCCTGACAATAATTATCTACTTCATCTATTCCTTCAATTCAAGTGATCCTAAGGACAGTAATTTTAACAACTGAGACCCCATATGCCAGATGCTGCTACTTGCTAAGTCGCTTCAGTCATGTCCGACTCTGTGAGACTCCATAGACAGCAGTCCACCAGGCTCTACCGTCCCTGGGATTCTCCAGGCAAGAACACTGGATTGGGTTGCCATTTCCTTCAAAGCATGAAAGTGAAAAGTGAAAGTGAAGTCACTCAGTCATGTCCCACTCTTCTCGATCCCATGGACTGCAACCTATCAGGCTCCTCCGTCCATGGCGTTTGCCGGCAAGAGTACTGGAGTGGGGGTGCCATTGCCTTCTCCGCCTATATGCCAGAGACTACCCTTATTACATATTACTTTATTTTATATGCACAGTTCAGTTCAGTCGCTCAGTTGTATCCGACTCTGAGACCCCATGAATCGCGGCATGCCAGGCCTCCCTGTCCATCACCAACTCCTGGAGTTTACTCAAACTCATGTCCATTGAGTTGGTGATGCCATCCAGACATCTCATCCTCTGTCATCCCCTTCTCCTCTTGCCCCCCCAATCCCTCCCAGCATCAGAGTCTTTTCCAATGAGTCAACTCTTCACATGAGGTGGCCAAAGGATTGGAGTTTCAGCTTTAGTATCAGTCCTTCCAGTGAACACCCAGGACTGATCTCCTTTAGGATGGACTGGTTGGATCTCCTTGCAGTCCAGGGGACTCTCAAGAGTCTTCTCCAACATCACAGTTCAAAAGCATCAATTCTTCGGCACTCAGCTTTCTTCACAGTCCAACTCTTACATCCATACATGACTACTGGAAAAACCATAGCCTTGACTAGATGGACCTTTGTTGGCAAAGTAATGTCTCTGCTTTTCAATATGCTATCTAGGTTGGTCATAACTTTCCTTCCAAGGAGTAAGCGTCTTTTAATTTCATGGGTGCAGTCACCATCTGCAGTGATTTGGGAGCCCCCAAAAATAAAGTCTGACACTGTTTCCACTGTTTCCCCATTTATTTCCCATGAAGTGATGGAACCAGATGCCATGATCTTCGTTTTCTGAATGTTGAGCTTTAAGCCAACTTTTTCACTCTCCTCTTTCACTTTCATCAAGACGCTTTTGAGTTCCTCTTCACTTTCTGCCATACAGGTGGTGTCATCTGCATATCTGAGGTTATTGATATTTCTCGATAAAAGGAGGCTTACAGTAAAAACTTTTAGACTGACTACCCAATCATAGTAAGAGCTAATATTCACAGGGTACTTACTAAGTGCAAGGCACTATGCTGAGTGCTGTACCAGGCAGCTCACAGTGAGAAGTTTAAAATCTACTGACATAACAATGGTAAGCAACAGTAAACCATACCTAACAGTGCTCTTATCTACCCTTTATGATGCCAAGGGGGTGTCCGTGGTTAAAAGGAAACCTGAGAGCTACCCTTGTATAAAGGCAGAGACTCCCTCTTTAAGCAGAAAGAAAAACATCCCCCAATCTGGTACATGTATATTTATTCATGGATTAAAGAAAAAAATCCATTTTCTCCATATTTTTTAAAATTCCAAATCACATTTATACTAACCAGATCTGAATCTAAATGGAAAGCAGTTGATAAATGTCCAGCATTATACTGTTCTGCAGGACGGCAATCCACCACAAAGAACCGGACTCCTTCCTAAAAGGGAAACATTTGACATAATAAAATATGCCAGGAGGAACACATTTTACACAATATAATATTAACAATTAACCAAAAGGGGGGGGAACAAACGGATTAAAAAATGGATCTCACATATAGTTAGGAAGTCCTATACAGTACAGACTCAAGAAAATATCCTCAAGATCTTAAAAGAGTTGTATTCATTTTAAACAGTAGTTAATACAGTTTGTAAATACTGTCCTTGACAAAAAGTCTTAAAACATATAGCAGGAAGAATGTTAGTTTGGGCTATAAAACTAATTTGAATTTAATAACTTAATGTGCATCATGTTAAACACTTTCAAAAACACTATACATAAGATATAAACACAGAGGTAGATACAATTTCTATTTCTGAAAATAAGCCCACAAACTTATCAACAATGTAATTCACATAAGGATTAAATAAATGTCTTTTAGGGTAACAGCAGGTTCTCCAATGCCAGTCTGAACTGGAGTTCACACGGGTCTCTTTAAACTGGATTAACAAGTTATTTTTTTAATAATGGTTCTAATGAGAAAACCACACAAAATGCTTGTTTTAAAGCTATTTATGTAAAAGGCCTATCTTCTCATGTTCTTTCCTCTTCTCTCCATCTTTGACATACATCCCACCTTTCAAATATACACATGTAATTAACTACTGCACTATTAGCAATAAAGAACTTATATTGAAAAAAACTGGCTCATCAGATTTTCATAAATACAATAGAGAAAAAATTATGGTATATCCTCAATTGTACTCTGTAAATGCTTTTGGCATTAAACCATGTAATTCAATTATCTGTATGCTGCTGCTGCTGAGTCACTTCAGTCATGTCCGACTCTGTGCAACCCCACAGACAGCAGCCCACCAGGCTCCCCCATCCCTGCGATTCTCTAGGCAAGAACACTGGAGTGGGTTGCCATTGCCTTCTCCAAATTATCTGTGTAAGTATCTAGAATTTAACTATGAAATAGTAAATTCACCCTTGTAAGTACTTATATAACATTCAGTTGCCCTGTTAAAATATGAAATAAGATTTGGCAATTTACAAAAACTAGTGTTAAAAATAATTAGTTGTTTGAGAAATGAAATAACACACAAGCTGGCAGTTTAAAAATGAGCATATGGACAGAAGATTTAACATATTAATCACTCAAAAAAAGCAAAACAACTACATTGTTATAGTAAATTAATTTTGTGATAATCAACAAACATGGAGGAGACACTGATTCCTTGCATTTCAAGGGGATCATCCTCTAACAAACAGTGAGTGGGGTTTTTTAACTTACCCCTTGAAGCTGATTTGCCTGAAGGATCTCTGACACTGAGATGGCCAGGCAAAGAGCCTGACTCAGATCTGCATCGTCGTCCTTAATTCCCAACAATGTACTGCCAAACAGATGGTGATTATCCTGTGTGAAGATGAATCTTTAGAACTTTATGAAGCAAAAAAATAAAATCAAGCTTCCCTCCTAAAACTATTCTCAACAGACCAAGATAAAAGGTAAAGTAATTATATAACATCTTTGAGTCATGTGATTTAACTTATTGTATCAAATCTTCTAGGCTAAAAGCTACAAAAAGGCTAGAAACAAAGCCCTTGTTTGAGTTCACACAAAATGAAAGACTAAGAAAAAAATAACACATTCTACCACATCTATACTATCACATACATTTAAATAGCAAATTTTTAAATGGTTACTCACAACATTTTATGCTTTAATATTGAATAAAAATTAAAATATGGCATAAATTATATAATATGCCGCTAATAAAACCTGCTCTAATTAGCAATTGCTAGTGCAGTTTGTTTATTATGTCTGAAGAATAAAAACTACTTCTCTTAAAAGGCTGGAAAGAAAAGAATAAGACTTCTTTTTCATCTAGTATCATAACCACTACCTCGCCATCTAACTTAGTCAACATCGTTGGGAACTGAGGTAATCCACATAAGGCAATTATTAAAATAACTGAAATTAGTCCTGAGAAACAAATTTCTTTCATAATCAGTTTTGAGGGAAATGTTCTTTAAAAGTTTCCATCATCTGCCTCCTGGACACACTATACTGAACATAATTTAATCTCATCTTAATATTTCAGGGACATGATAATTTCCAACTAACAATCATGATGGTAGAATGCCTTAAAAATAAAACAAGACAATAACGTTCTCATAAGCACTTGAGGTCACAAATAGTTTACAAATGGTAGTTCCATGTCGCCTCCATTAGTAGCTTTAGAATCTAGAGTTTTAGTTTCTAGAAGTTGACTGCATTTGGACTTCTAATCTGATGTCATTTCTCTTGAAAGTTCTTGACTGATCTGAGAAAGGTTCAGGGTCTCCATGGAGCTTAAGTGACCCTTTTTTGTGTAAAAGACAGCTCAGCATCATTAAAAGTTGGAATTTTAACTTGAACTCTAGATAAAGAAGGCATAATGATACCTCCTCAATCAGATTTCTATAACACAATTTTTAAAGTAAGGAAGCATTAATTTAAGAAATACCTTATAGTCAATTTTCTCATGATCAGTAATAATAATCAGAGGAGAGGTAAAATGGCTCCTAGCATATTTGTATACTATCTTTTAAAAAATGTCTATTCCTTTACTAGGGAGAATATTTATAGTGAAAAAAATCACACAAAACTGTAATACACAGAAAGAATGACAACTAGAGTATTTTAACTGAAGTGGATACAACATAAACATAAAACAATGCACAAAATGTGAAATTCTGAAGTAGGTCATTTCTCGTCTGATACCTTCCTAAATGAAGCTGGTGTTTTACTGCAATAATACTGAGCCAGAGAGAAAAGGTCTTCTATATCTTCTAGATTCAAACTGGATGGAGTATTTTCCAAGAACTCTGAAATAAGATTATAAATAAATAATATTTTCAAAAAATTTTGCTTGTAAAGTATACAATAATAAACATTATATATCAAAGTTGGTTTATCTTCACCATTAGTTTTATAAATGAAATCTCAACAGTGATGCACAGAAAACTGCCTGAAGAGATGTGGATTTTCCCCAAAGGAGCTGAAACTCTTAATATAATCCTGCTATTAGTGACTGATGGTGTCTGGCAATCAAATCAAATCAAATTCATTAGCCTTGATTGGAATACTGTGATTTATTTAACAAACACAAATACCAGGGCCCCTGCAAATAAACAATAACCAAGAAATGATTCCTGACTTAAGGAACTTTGTCTTGCTTGAGAAATATAAAGATAAAGCATATAATATAGTGAAGTAAACACTGTAACAGACAGTACAGTGTGCTGGGTACTATAGAAAAGAAGTAAATCTATGAGGGCTGGAGTGGAGAGAACCCAAAAGGAGGATCAACATTTCAACAATGGAGATACTTACAAGAGGCGGGGATTCAAAGGAAAATTAAGGAAGGAAGGGAAAGGGAGAGAGAGAGGAAACCAGTCTACTTAAACCAAAGAAACAGTGTACAGAAAAGAACTGAATGAGTGAAAAAAACACCTAAGGGATGAATGAGGGTAGCAAATCTGGGGAGACCATCTTTAAGGCCTGTATGAGGACAGTGTGTAAGATTTGAAGGGAACCTCAGAGCTAGACTAATCTTCTAAATTCACATAATAGATGAGAAAACTTGAATTTCAGAAAATTAAGTGACTTGAAAAATGTTTTCTCCACATTTAGTGATACTTACGGATAACTTCTTCTTTGCTGTCAGACTCCTGCCCTAAAATGACTTCTCTGTAAAAGAGAATCACATGAATTTGAGTTAAATATTAACAGAGCACCCTGAGAACAGAGAATAGAAAAATCCAGCCAATGGATACTTACTTTGCATTAACAAGGATTATTAACATTAAGAAATAAATAAAAAATGGATCTGCCTGTTGTAGATATCCATCCCATATTGCTTGAGTGACTTCAATGGAACAATAACAGGCAAAAAGGCTTCCAAGCTGTAATCAGGAAATGAAATGAGAAATATAAACCACTGGAAATGACTTGCTCTTTTCAAAGTATTGAGGCAAACGCATAAGTAACATTATAACAAACTGTCTGTACCTGATATTTAACGTGGACCTTAATTTTACTGTATGTAATCCAAAGGAAGACTATGTGGATTTAAGGCACAATGAAGCCACTGACTAGCTGTGTGCCTTAGGGTATGTCACTTAACCTCGGGAGCTTTATATTTCTACTTCTTTTTTTTAAAAAAAAAAAAAAGAAAGATGGTTGTGGTGAAGAGAAAGATAACCAACCCTGAATATCTAAAGTAACTTAAGTTAGCATATATCTGCCACAGCATAAGAACTAGCATAATTACCCATGAGCTCTATAAGGTAACTACTACAGTACTTAACTCGCTAATTGTGAAGATCAAGCATGGTAATTTCAGTTAAGAGCACCAAATGAAATTGTAATAACAATTTAAAGGCCAACTATGCACCAAGCTTACTTGTACATAATTTGAAACAAATGAGACAACACTGATGTCCTGCAAAACGTTTCAAGAGCTCTATGGTTTTCTACGTTAATTAAAGAATTGTTAATGTATGTAAGTTTCTCTAGAGCCCAACTGTGTTTTAAATTGCATGAAATTAGGGATATTTTTAGATTATTCCATTTTTCTTAGATACAGAAACAATTCCAAATAGAGGTTTAAATTTAAAACATTTTTAATGAATAAAGAAAGCTAACAAGAACACATACATTTAGTGAATATTTTGTGCCAGATACCAAATTACTGCCACATTTCTTTTATTAAATGTCTCTTATTTTAAATATTCTCATGACAGGCTTTTAAAGTAGACATTTTCCTCCCTGTATTATAGGTAGGAAAATAAACCTGCATGAAATAACCTTCCTAACATCACAGAGCTAGTGAGTGGTGATACTTGGACTAAAGAAAAGGCCTGAGACTCCACAGCTGATATAACTGCTATTACAGTTGACCACAAAACTTTTAAAGTACAATACATAATGCTTTTAAAGTTTTTTGTAGTTGTTTAAAATTTACTATTAGAAATAAGGAAGATGCAAATATAGACAGACAAGGTACGGTCAACACTGACCTCACTTAGCCAAACTAAAGCTACCTCTGCATCATTCTCAGTGATGAGTTCTCAAATCACAGGAACTGGTTTGGCTTTATCTCATGATTGGAAAAGAAAGACTCCATTCCATAGACAAGATACTGGTAGCAAGAATGAACTACTTGGGAAACTGACAAAGAGAAACTGGTTATTTCCATAACCAGTTAAAATCTACAACCAGCACTGAGTACCAATCCAGAGTTCTGGCCACAGAAATGGCATTTCTCAGGCATGATGTGACCAGAAAGACATCTATGAAAATATTCAAATTCTTAAAAGAAAATTTCTCACTTCTATACAAATAAGTAGATTTAATAGCAACATATGAATCTCAGAGAACCTACAATTTTATTATTTTTATCAAAGTGACAAGACTATAGCCAAGAAGGAACGAAAGAGCAGGTTCTTGAGGTTTAGTATGCCAGAGCTGAAACCAGTTAGGGTCTCTAGGGTCTCACTGTCTGCTCAGCCCATCACCCTCTGAGATAGATCCTATGATTAGTCCCATTTTACAGATGAAAAAAATCAAAGTTCAGAGGTTACGTGTATTAAATAACACAGTTAATAAATGGCAGAAATGGAGTCCTTTCTGAAGAAAAGTTAGGTAAGACATCATCGAGAAACATGTTAAAATTTTTGAATATACAAATATTTTCTTCTGGAACCTAAACACTGTTTTAAAAAAGATCTTCAAGTTACCCTATAAGAGCAGTTCTCAAAGTATGGTCTGAGGAGCCTTGCACATCTCCAAGAGTATTTACAGAGGAGTTTGTGAGATCAAAGCTGTTTTCATACTAATACTCAGATTTTACCCTTTTCATATTCATTCTCTCACAAACGAACAACACAATTTTCCAAAGGCTACACGAAATAGGGTATCATCACTGACTGAATAAAATACATATGAGAATGTACCTGCCTGTGATCTAACCAAACATCAATGAGATTTGCAAATTTAAAAATGCCACTATTCTTTCTTTTTGGGAAATAGTTTTCATTTAAAATATATGTATTGGATTTATCACTACTTCTAAACAAATACCTAAAATTTCTTAATTTCTAACCAATGTGATCCACATAAATTATGGATCCTCAAAATATGTTGAGTGTAAGAGGTCCTGAGACCAAAGGGCTTGAGAACCACACACCTAAAATAATAAAACTTCCCATTTAAAATATAAATATAGAATGACAGAGGACTGAGATGTATTTTATATTCTTTTATATCAATCATTTGATAATCTTAAGCTCTTTTCTTCGTGATTGTTGATCAATTCTCAAACACACTATCAACAATTTAATCACACGGTTTTAAAGTGAACTGATACATACCATATATATATTTACATATATTTCTAAAACAACAAAGGCTAAACTTCGTATTAAACAATTTAAACTAAATGAAGAACAACAAAAAAAAATCTTTGAAGTGGTAATAATTTTAATCCTTTGTCTTAAATAATAATGGTCTATAATTTAACACTTTTCTTTTTCTTTGGGGGGGAACTAACTATAGTTTCACAGAAAACTATTTTTCATTAAGTGTTCCTACTTTCACTTTATTACCCAGTTGAGTGCATAGGAGTCTGGAGTAATTTTCTTTGTATCAAGAAAAGAACAAAGCTCAGGTTCATGGTATTGGATGAGTAATCGGAAAAGATGAAATGGTCTCCCCTTCAGGGAACAATCCCTAAAAGACAAGAGAAGCAAAGTTTCTTGCATTAATAGGTCAAAACTGATCATATCAGTAACCAGTCCTCGTGCAACACCCTCCTCCCCTCCTTACCCCAGAGCATCCGACTTCAGAGCACTGACAGCAAGCCTACCTGACACAACCGGGGGCAGGCCTCTCTTGCTTATACCTAACATACCTGACCTGATAGGAAGAAATGGCACGTCTACAGCCAACTCTAGGAGGATTCTTTCCAGGTGAACCCAGGCAGCACGCAGAAGAAAGGACTACAGGGACCAGTGAAAACAGAGGGACCACTTAGGTTGTTTTGATAAGCTCTGGATCCCAAAGGGAGATCTGGAGAGCCCTGAGGAAGTTCAGCTCCCTTCTTTTTCTGCCAAATAAGAACAGGGAGGCCTTGCATGCTGCGATTTATGGGGTCACAAAGAGTCGGACACGACTGAGCGAGTGAACTGAACTGAAGAAAGATCTCCCAGGAAGGCTTCAGGTTAGCTCCATAGTTAACATACTCAATTAGGAATCCTTCAGCAAAGGTCCAAGTCTGAAATGGCCACAGACAAACATTCCATGAGAGTGGACCCAGAGCTGTGATTGGAAGTGGCCTGGGTACCAGATGCTCAGAGAAAATCCCAGGAGGTGCCAAACACTGACCTTACTGAGTAACTATACTACTTCTTGCCTTATTCCTTGGTGTCTAATAAATCTGTCTAATAAACCATTAAAAATGTACACAGCTCAAATTGCAGGCCATCTTAAGAAAAGTCAGCATTTACTGAGGAAACACCATGCGCCACACACTACAATAGACAGTTTACAATGTTATCTCACTTTATCTTTACAAGCAACTCTATGAAAGATACTATTATCACCCTCAATTTACAAATGAGAAAACTGAGGCTTAGCTGTGGTCAAGCAGCTCAACCAAGGTCACGTAACTAAGAAGTGATGGCACTAAGACTTGTACACAGAAGCTGGGCATTAAACCATTATACCATGCTACCCTCCCATATATGTAATTTAATATTTGAACTAGTGGTATTTTGGTAGATGTAGTCTTTAAAAAGCAAACTGTAAAAAAAAAAAACTGAAATAAGGTGAAAGACTTCATGTAGAAACATTAATGAAAAGCACTGATAAAGAATGTTTCAAAATGCTATTCAAGTGGGAATAATGAAAAATAATCTCTGCAAAACTAAGACCTAAGGTCAATGTCAGTTTGGTATAACCATTCATCTACCATTTTTAATACTGGAGATAACAAGGGAAGTTTTGTAGAAAAGGCTCTAATTTGCTAATTCAGATGCTCAAAAATAGAACTGGATTCATACTGACAAGACTACCTCCCCCTTTCTCTGAACACTTTCCCCACTCTATAAAGGCAAGGCAGTGGATTGCTAAAACGAAACAGATGCACAGTGGCAAGATGACTAGGAACAGACACTGTAAGGACAACTGCCTAGCTTGTGGGCCTCATCCTTGGAAAGTGGGGCATCTCAGGGAATCAGCCACTGCAGCAGCATCTAGTCATTTAACAGCTGTGCACTGAAAGCTACTCTCCCCTGCAAAGCAGTGTGCTTGATAGAATTCTGCTCATGTTACATCTGACTCTCTAATAAGATCCATTATAGTGGAGTTGTTTGAGCAGTATTTTGTGGGGCTGGGCCCTATGCAGGGGTATTACCGCTGACTCTGGCTGGAGTACGGTGCTACACTGGAGTCACCTGACAAAGGATGTTACACGCTCAAACCTCTAGGAGTAACCTCACAACGTAGCCTTTACTAGTATCTACCACCACCAACATCCTGTAGAGACAAAGCCGGAACATCATGTCCCTTGCTATTACTAGTTTTGTTACACTGAGAGGTGGTAAAAATATTAGCAGTTGAGAGACAGTGTAACACAGTCGCTCGGCTGTGTCCTTCCCACTCTTTGCAGCTCTATGCACTGCAGCCCGCCAGGCTCCTCTGTCCACGGGATTTTCCCGGCAGGAATACTGGAGTGGGTTGCCATTTCCTCCTCCATTAGTATAACAGAATGACTCCCAAATGTGAATTCTAGCCTCTGCTTTACCATGAGCATAGCCCTGTATTCTGGCATCTCTAGGCCTGCTTTCCTTACATGAAGCCCTATCGCTTCAAGGTCGCACCCAGGTTCTCCACTCTGGGATGTATTAGAATTGCCTGGGAATTTAAAAATCGACATGGCTCTACACAGTCTACTTATATTTGAAACATGAAGGGTCAGTATGTTTTAAAAGTTCTTTGGCTGAACAGACATTTCTCCAAAGAGGACATATAAACTGCCTCTAGGCACATGAAAAAAATGCTCAAAGTCATTAGCTGTCAGGGAAATGCAAACAAAACCATAATGAGATATCACTTCACACTCAGTCTGGCCATAATTAAAAAAAAAAAAAAAACAGCTGGCAAGAATCTATAGAAACTGGGATCTTTATTTACTGCTGGTGGGATTGTAAAATGCTGCAATTATTGTGGAAAAGTCTGGCAATTCCTCAAAAGGTTAAACACAGATTTACCATATGATCCAGCAATCCCATTCCTAGGTACATATCCCAAAGCAAAGTCCACACAAAAATTTGTACACAAATGTTCATAGCTGCATTATTCATAACAGTCAAAAAGTGAAAACAATCCAAATGTCCAGCAACTATTACATGAGTAAATAAAATGTGCTATTTTATTTCACTGTACATACAATGAAATGTTACTTAGCAATAAAAAGAAATAAAGTAATGGCATTAATATATGCTATAAATACATACAGATGAATCTTTAAAAGACAATGCTTAGTGAACAAACATAGTCACAAAAGACCACATATTAGAAGGTTCTATTTATATGAAATACCCAGAATAGGCAAATCCAGAGAGAAAGATGAGTGGCTGCCTAGGGCTGAGAGTGCTGGGGGAAAATGGAGCTGACTGCTAGTGAGTTCAGGGTTTCTTTTAGGGGTGAGAGAAACATTCTAAAAAGGACTGTAGCTATGGCTGCACAATTCTGTGACTCTACTAAAAGCCATGGAATTATACATATTAAAAGGATGAATTTTATATTATGAGTGATATCTAAAGCTGTAAAAGAAAAAGAAAACAAAAACAAAAAAAAGTTGTTTAGTTGATTCTAATAAGCAACCAGGGTGGAGGAACTTATAAATTAAAGCACAAGTGTCCAATCAAACTTAGGTTCAAATCCGGACTCAGTCATACACCAGCAGTATAATGCTGAATAAGTCATTTAATCTGTGTCTTTGCTTCAGTTTCTGTAGCTGTAAATCAGAGATATCTGCCTTATAGTGGTCACTGTTTAAGTGAGAAAATACAAAAAGCACCCACAGCTAACACAGTGCTTTTCACACGAAAAGCAGGGGGGAAAAAATGGTAGTCATTTAACTATCAAGCTTTAGAATAGCAGTCCTCTGGAAATGGCAACCCGCTCCAGTGTTCATGCCTGGAACATCCCATGGACCAAGGGGCCTGGTGGGCTACAGTCCATGGGGTCACAAAGAGTCGGACACGACTGAGTGACTTCTCCTCTCTTCTCTTACCTTAGGTGCATACTGCAATCAACCAAGAAGCTCTAAATCTAAACAAACATCAATGCATGGCTGGCCTCCTCAGAGACCTGATTTAATTAGTCAGGTATGTAAAAGGGCATCAGGATTTTTTTAACCCCACCCCCAATGACTCTCCAGTACTCTTGCCTGGAAAATCCCATGGACGGAGGAGCCTGGTAGGCTACAGTCCATGGGCTTGCGAAAAGCCGGACTGAGAGACTTCACTTCACTTCCAGTGATTCCAATGTGTATCCAAGGTTCACTGCGCAGCCCAACCACTGCTCTAGATTATGTCAAAAGTTCCTTTTGGCACTAAAATTCTGCCTACCTGATCCATACCTGAGAACCTCAAGAATTCTTTCTGAATTCCTACCCATCTCCCTTCTTCCTGGTACCTCTTCCATCCCCCCAAAACAACCCACACATCTGTCTAGACTCAATTTAAGTGTCACTTTCCCAGGGAAGACCTTCCTGACCTCCAGGGTAAGTCAGGTCACCCCCACTCTACATTCCTATACCACTCTGCATTTCACCTTCCTAACACTCAGTGCACTTCCAATTACTTCTTCAACATCTGTATTTCTAGGACTATATTCCAGGCTGTAACCCCAGCGCCTCACTGAAGACAGCAGCACTCCAAAACTTTTACTTAGACACTATAATGTTATTTTTGTAAGTAAAGAAATCAAAATAGAGATATCACCCAAAAAGTATGAAAAGTTATACTGCATACATAAACTCTACAAGCCCAAATTCTTAACTAAAGAATCCTTTTAAAAATATTTATAACCACAAAAATAAAGTCAAATAGCAGTTATGATTCAAACAACCTTAAAAATTACTTGAACCTTTTACTTTACCATCAAAATAAATCTAACAACTTCACTTCAAAACAAACTAGAACTTCCTTCATTTTACAGCTATAATAAAAAAATCGTGTCTTACCTGGGAATGTACTTATTCATGATCGCATAAAAGCAGTTGTATAAATCACTGCGTGGCAGCTGAAGATGCACCAACGGTTTGAGGAGATGTATCCAGCTAAGGGTTGAGCTATACTTAATGTTACGGGATTTACAATAGAAGGTAATTACAGATTCAATATCCAAAAGTAATTGTGCTGCCTTCTCTTCTGGCACTGAAAGCTGATCTAAAAAATAAGAGTCAAAATTACCAAGGGGATGCCAGATGCTCAGTTATTGGACAGAATACTAATATATAATACTATCTTACTGCATTTAGAGCATGTCAAGGACAAAATAAAACTACATAAAAGTGCATTTTTCCTTACACCTATTCATATTCACTAGCTATTCAGGATTTATTAGCTTAATATTGGACCTACATATATGTTTTATATATATACATATCATATGTGTGCATACATGAAAGTAGTGAAAAGTGAAAGTGTTAGTCACTCAGTCGTGTCCAACTCTACGTGACCTATGGACTGTAGCCCACCAGGTTTCTATGTCTATGGGATTCTCCAGGCAAGAATACTGGGATGGGTAGCCATTCCTTTCCTCAGGGGATCTTCCTGACCCAGGGATAGAACCTGGGTCTCCTGCATTGCGGGCAGACTCTTTACCATCTGAACCACCAGGGAAGAGGGTGTGTGTGTCTGTGTGTCTGTGTGTGTGTGTGTCTGTGTCTGTGTGTGTGTAAAAGAATGCACAATGTGAAGCAGGAAAGTAGGCATCACTCACTTTCCTGGAAAGCAAAAAAGCGTTTTCTAAGTAACAGATTATAAGGACAGGCAGCTGCCACTATGGCTTTGTTGAAGTGAGGGAAACTGATTCATTCTCCACCACCTATCCTTCGCCTAGCAATAATGTTTCTCTTGAGGTCAGCCCATAAAAAAGTCTACTTAGCCAATAATCTAACTAAAAAATGACAGAGAAACAAAAAGACACCAATGGACTATAGATGAATTAAAAAAGAGAAATATAAACCAAAATAATTTAATCTTCAAAAGACAGTGTGGGGGATTTGAAACCTATTCACCCATGATCTATAACACCTTTTCTATAGCAGATCATGACTTATGACTTACAGAGAAACTTCTGGAATAGCTCCTTTTAATCTGACGGCTGTATACAATCATACAGATGGTCAATAATACAAAAAACAATTTAAAAATACTAAAAATCAGACTCTCTTAAATGCTGACATTATTTCATAAGAATTTCCAAAGAGATGTTCTAAAACTATGCCCTTTCAATATAGTCCAAATTCAACAAATCCCCAATTATAACAAGTTCATTCTACTAAACAGTGACTCCTCTATCCAAAAAATTTATCACTGCTTGAAAACAATTATTAAACTTACCAATGAACTCCAGACAATCTTTGTGAATAGTGTTCTGTTCTGGCAGGTCTAAAATACCATCCCATGATGCCAAACTATCACCTTTTCCTGCAACATTTAGAGCAATCTGAAAGAAAGAGAAAAAAAAGCAACTGGCTCCTTATGTTATTCCTCACTTTTGAAAAGTATGTTATAATAATATTAGAGGTCTGGATTTAGGGATAATAATGTATACTTCAAAAATTACAAGTAAAATGTCTGTATCAAATTTTACTATTTTATGTTAAACCAGTGAATAAAATGAATTACACAAAGTATTTACATAGTATTTTACACATGTAAGCTTATTTCAAGCAAACATCATTAATGCTATAGAATGAACCTGTGTGTCCCCTCTCCCAAATTCATTTATGTTGAACAAATTTCCTGATGTTCTGGTATTTACAGGTGGGGCCTGTGAGAGGTGATCAAGTCTTGAGGGAAGAGCACTACATGAATGGGATTGGCCTCCTTATACAGAAGACCCTACCTAGCTCCCGTGTCCCCTCAATCATGTGAGAACACATTAAAGAATTACAATTCTTTTCAATTTAATAGCGTTATTGTTATTTTTAAAGTCTTTAGACTTTCATACTAAATATTTTAGTGCCCTGCCAAGAATTTGCTTTAAAATAATACAGTGGGTGGGGTGGGGAGAAAAGGATAGAATACTAATCAAGTAAGATCAGCCAAATGTTCAGTTCACTCAGTCGTGTCCAATTTTGTAACCCCATGGACTGCAGCATGCCAGCCTTCCATATCCATCACCAACTCCCAGAGCTTGCTCAAACTCATGTCCTTCGAGCTGGTGATGTTATCCAACCATCTCATCCTCTGTCGTCCCCTTCTCTTCCTGCCTTCCATCTTTCCCAGCATCAGGGTTTTTTCTAAGGAGTCAATTATTTGCATCAGGTGGCCAAAGTATCAGAGGTTCAGCAACATGGCCAAATGTTGACAACAGTTACAACTCAGTGATGGGTACATGGGGGTTCACTAAACAAGTCTCTATGTTTTTACATGAGTTTTAAATTTCTGTAACATTTAGAATACTAAGCACAGGTATAATTCTATTTCTGTTACATATATATGTATGTGCAGAGAGGAAAAAAGATGTAACACTGAGATATTACTATGCGTTTTACCTGTAAGTGGTAGATAATTTTTTTTTGTTATCCTTTGCTTACACATTTTAACAATGGGAACTATTTTAATAGTAACAAAAATCTTAATTTAAAATTAAAAAATGATACACATGTACTAGAGAACAGCTGAAGCAGAAAATAAAGCAAAGGAAAATCTCCTGTAATTCTAACACCCAGAAACCTATTTCCTCTCCCAGCTTTTTTTTTTTTTTTTAATATAGCTGAGATAATTCCGTATCTGCAATTATATATCCTATTTTACTCACTGGTTGCACTTTCCCATTTCACTAAATAATCTTCATAAACATAAATTCTAATGGTTACAAAAGGAAGAACTGCCTTTCAAAATCTAAATTATTAAATATACCAAACACTATAGAATCACGGGCTTCCCTGGTGGATCAGACGGTAAAGAATCTGCCCACAACGAAGGAGACCCAGGTTCGATCCCTGGGTCAGGAAGATCCCCTGAAGAAGGAAATGGCAACCCACTCCAGTATTCTTGCCTGGAAAATCCCATGGACAGAGGAGCCTGGCAGGCTACAGTCCACAGGGTCTCAAAATGTCAGACACTAAAAACTTTCCACTTGCACAGAAACACACACTTTAGCAAGCTGCTCTATTTGATAAATTTTCTAAATGTGTAAGGCACATAACATTATAAAGTCCTTTGCAATTAAGAAAGCTGAAAATCAAAAGTTTAAAATATTGTTCTTAACTGATTACATTTTACTTGTTTTAGTTTCCAGTTACCTTCCAAACTTTAGCCCTCAGATCAGCAGGCAGTGGCCTCCCTTGAATTATATTTCTCAAAGTTTCAAGATCACAACCTCCTGCTTCCAGAGCTTCTTCAAGATCTTTTTCCCTGAAAAACAAGTCCTCTGTATTAAGATAAATTTTTGTTTTTTTTCCTTCCTCAGTACTTCCTCAAGAAATATGGCCTATTAAAGGTTAGCCTGCCATGCAGGAGATGCAGGTTCAATCCCTGGGTTGGGAAGATCCCCTGGAGAAGGAAATGGCATCCCACTCCAGTATTTTTGCCTGGAGAATCCCATGGACAGAGGAGCCTGGGGGCTACCTTCTATAGTGTCGCCAAGAGTTGGACACAACTGAGCGACAGTACATACTAAGAAAAAAAAGGTTCAGCAGCCAAAATGCAGTATCAAAGCACATACTGCATTTTGTTTTCTTGAAAGGAAATCTCAGGTTTCAAATAGTCAATCTACTCTTATTTTACACTTAGTTCTAGCAAGCTTAGTTATCTGTTTTCTAAGATTAATTTAAAAAGAGTAAACAGGACAAACAGTATTAAGAATTCACAGTAATATTAATATTTAGAGTAGTGATAATGACTAATACTTTCTGTAGGACTACCCTTGTACCAGGCACTGTTCCAAATATTTTACGTGTGTGTGTGTGTGTGTTTTAATTCTTGCAATAACCCTATGAAGTAGGTTATATTACTGGTCCCAGTTTACAGATGCAAAAACTGAGGTAAAGGGAGGCTGTGTAGCTTATAGTCAAACATCTAGTAATAGCAGAGCCAGGATACAAATTTTAACAGCCTACTTTTAGAATTTATGCTCTTAACATTATGCTCAGATAGAGGCAGGAAGGAGAAGCCATAAAATTGGGCCAAGAATTCAAGGTATGGGAATACTGTTACTGTGAAGTCACTTCAGTGGTGTCCGACTCTGTGCAACCCCATAGATGGCAGCCCACCAGGCTCCCCCATCCCTGGGATTCTCCAGGCAAGAACACTGGAGTGGGTTGCCATTTAGTACAAAACTATACAGATATCATGCCCAGAACAGTGCATGGCTTATAGTGAATAGTCAATAAATGTTAGAGGAACAAAAAAATAACTTAATGGCATCCCTCTATTTATTATATATCAAAGCAAACCACTACCACATCAAGTACATTATCAAGCAAATAATCAAGCAGTTACATTTAGTCTACTATGTTTAAGGAGAAAAGCATGAAATAAATTTTATTTTCATTTATATATGGTCGAAATTTGTAAAATTATTTGTAAGTTGAAATAATAATTTAAAAACCTTCACAAGGGCGTGGATTATTTTTTAGCAGGGAAATAACTACTTAAAATTCTAATTCCCTCAGAATTCTCAAAAGCTAAGGTTCCAGTCATTATTTATAATTTTAGTATATAATGCATAAGAAATGTATATAAATAAAAATCCCTGAGCCAGGCAATTTCTAAAATTCTGTGGAGCAGGCTAAAAGGCAGAGCATTCCACTAGGATCAGGAAACCAGGATTTTGTCACATGTTTCTGGTTCTTGAAGAAAATAAATTACATCCATTACATATTCTCTCAGTAAGATAACGTAAATCTCCTCTACTCATAGGATTCCAAGAATATTAGTTTAAATACATAACTTTCCTCAAGTGCTGTCCCATTAATGGAAAGGAATTAAATGAAAAATGTAATCATTTGGGATCATATCTGACAGAAAAGCTGGATCAAATCTGAAAGATTTTCTTAACAAAGCTACTACAAATTCATATGTTTGAGAATGTAACTAGTAACCACACAAGAAACATTTCATTCTTTTGCTATTTGGTCACCAAAGTGCTGGACCAGAAAATGAAAGAAAGAGGCTTCAGTCCACAGTTGAGAAATAGTTAAGGTCTACAACTGATAAAGACGGGGCTTCATCTATTCTGTTTGACCAAAGTGTACGAGATAGCCTGTCAGAATCTGAAGGACTGTTTGTAACCCTTAAACAGAGAAAATTTAGTGGGATCTTTGATGAACAAAATACAATTAATTTTAAATGATTAAATGTGTAAGTGAACTGAAAATACCATTTAATGAGATGAAATTATTTTTATCAAATTAATGAAGAACTAAAATTTTTTTCATTTTTCAGTGCAAAATCTTTGGTTTCTTTTTAAACTTTGCCAAATTCCTTACTACTGCAGACAACAAAGTCAGTACTTTGGAGCAAAATGTCCAACCCTCAATATACTTGATGATGATAATAATGTACAAGCACCTCTCTGTTGATACAGCCACTACTGGATTCTCTGATGCTGCCCCCAGGGGACCACAAATGTGGTTTCCTGGAGCACAACCATAAGCAAGAAACCAGAAAATGCTCCACTAAAGTAGTCAAAGGCACTTCCCACAAACTAAATAATTAAAAGTAACGTTATCTTCTGAACAAGGAGTTCAAAGGCTCAGTTATAGAACTTCAACATTACAAATGTGCTTATAAATGTAGTAAAAAAGCTGGAAATAGTGAAGCTAAATAATTCACGTAAGAGTCAATTTCTTATCAAGAGACAGTATTTAGCTCTCAGAATTTTCCTCCCCCCAGAGCAAGTTTCTTTTCGTTTTCGAACAAGCAACACCTAACATTCAAATAAAAAACGCATGTCTGGTGGAGTATGACTGAGTGGGTTGTGCTTTTTAAAGTCTTCTTTGATTACGGTGGCTTCCCACTATCTCTATAAGGTAAAAATTGACCGAAAGGTACTAGACAGTCTGACAGGCCTTAAAAATAGATAAGAGCAGGCCATGTTTAAATATCTTAGTAAATATAAAAACAAGTAATTGTCTTCTCTGCTCAGAAGGTCTAAGACAAAACAAATCCAAACATTTGGGGTTGCAAAGCAGCAGGAAAGCATGTCTTCCTGCCTCTGTGACCTTGAAGCTATAGTATTTGTTTGCATAATAGCTTAGGGCTTCCCAGATGGTGCCTATGGTAAAGAACCCAGCTGCCAGAGCAGGAGACACAGGAGGCATGGGTTCAATCCCTGGGCCGGGAAGGTCCCTTGGAGGAGGGTATGGCAACCCACTCCAGTACACTGTCGATGATCTATCAATGATATAT